>NC_134690.1:123735639-124039005 GCF_050947455.1 Rhinoderma darwinii
TAGTTTCAGCAGTTTTAGTAAATGTTCTTAGACCTGCCCTATGAAAAACTGTGATTGCTGTGACTCGTAGAAACTGCAATTTCTTATATATGTGTGTGCGTGCGTGCGCGCGTGCGTGTTTTTAAAGGGGTATTTCAGCCATACCATTATTACCTATCCATGTGATAGAGATAAATGTTAGATCAGTAAAGTTCAATGGGGAAGGGCAGGGGTCCCTTGTTCTAGCCATTGGTGGGGGTTTCGAGCTGTCAGACCCCCTGGGATCTAACATTTATCAGCTATCCTGCTGAGTGTAAAGTAAGAACAACAATAGCCATCCTTGAGGGTTGTTTTTTTAGTATGGTATTTATGTTTTATAACAAGTGACTATATAACCACACCAGAGTCAAAGGCATGAACAGTGAGGGGGTGAAGATGATTTTCTTATGAGCGGTCACTCTTCTTTTTAGTTAAAGTCAGTGTGTTGTCAGAAAATGACCGTTTGTTTAAATCAAGTTTTTGTGTTAAACATATTTTTAAGAACTTTTGATGGTGTTTTTGGTAATTTCTTATGTTGTTATCTAAAAAGAAAATCCTAAAATCTTGTTTTCATTCTGGCTAATGAGCTTAATAGACTGACACTTCCTGTTCTGTAGTGACCAAAAAGTGGACATCAGAATATCCTTAAAAGTATTTAATCAGGCAAAGTAGTTTATCACTATGAACGACGTTTTGCGCTTATGCAGAAACCTTTTTCAATTGACAGTAGTGTTCATAATATCAAGTATATATAGCACAAAGGGGCATGTCAAACATGAATCAATCAAGTGATTATATCAACATATGTTAAAACACCTATAGGACACATACACCTCAAACCACGTGTAGAACAATTAGCTGACTTCATACTCCAGGTAGTAGACAGGTGATGGGAAGCACCCTCCACGTGAACTCTTTCATTTTGGCAAGTCAGCTTTCCTCTGATTCCAATGCACGTGTCTTTTTTAGTATCCAATCGTAAGTCAGTACTGTATGACGTACATACCGGGGGAACTGGTCAATCCATAAAAATATGAACAGACCGAACCAATAGATCTATATAGCATTGATTCCTCCTGCATATAGCAGGATAAGCATAGACACAGACTTTTTTGCCACACCCATTTCTTTCCTATTGGTACCCAAGTCTAGCTCACGTTACTGGTCTCCACCCTTATTACCTAGGTGACGGGATGGACGCCAATGCGTCGGGGTAGTTCTTATCCCTGAACGCTCCACGTCTATAAACACAAGGCAATCACGGCCGCACTAGAACAATTTATATGGAGAATGGGGGTCTCTACCAAGCCTGGTCATACTTTTTTGTATTACACATTCTTATATGGGGTCAGTTTCGACAAACATAATAATTATGTATATACAACCCTGATTTACAGTGACGTTGACAACTTAGATACCATAAAAGTATTACTACATGTAGAAAATATATTAGTTCTAATGTACTTTATACAAATTGTACAGTGGAAGGCTTTCCTCTCCATATAAGAATGTGGAATACTAAACTTTATATGTATAACCAGACTTAAGAGAGACCCTGATTCTCCATATTATCCGATAGCCGTTTCTACTGCGGCCGTGATTTCCCTGTGGATATATGATGACGGACTGAGACTGATCCATCTAGGACAGACTTTATGTCTTAAAGAGACTCTGTCACCACATTATAAGTGCCCTATCTCCTACATAATTAGATCAGCGCTATAATGTAGGTGACAGCAGTGCTTTTTATTTAATAAAACGATCTGTTTTCACCACTTTATTAGCGATTTTAGATTTATGCTAATGAGTTTCTTAATGCCCAAGTGGTCGTGTTTTTACTTTAGACCAAGTGGGCGTTGTACAGAGGAGTGTATGACGCTGACCAATCAGTGTCATGCACTCCTCTCCATTAATTTAGGCAGCGCATAGGGATCCTGCTAGATCCTTATGTGCTGTCTTATACTAACACATCAACAATACTGAAGTGTTTAGACAGTGAATAGACATTCCACGGGATGTCTATTCACAATCTCTGCACTTCGTTAATGTTTCTGTGGTAGTTACAGCAGAGGTAGCGTAATCTCGTTGTAACCTGTCATTTACCGCGTAATCTCGCCAGATTACGCTTCCTCTGCTGTAACTACCACAGACAGAGTAAGGAAGTGCAGAGATTGTGAATATATATATCCCGTGGAATGTCTATTCACTGTCTAAACACTTCAGTATTGTTAATGTGTTAGTATAAGACAGCACATAGCGATCTAAAAGGATCCCTTTGCGCTGACTAAATGAATGGAGAGGAGTGCATGATGCTGATTGGTCAGTGTCATACACTCCTCTGTACAACGCCCACTTGGTCTAAAGTAAAAACACGCCCTCTTGGGCATTAAGCAACTCATTAGCATAAATCTAAAATCGCTAATAATCTGGTGAAAATAGATCGTTTTTTTTTAATAAAAAGCACTGCTGTCACCTACATTATAGCGCCCATCTCCTTATGTAGGAGATAGGGCACTTATAATGTGGTGACAGAGTCTCTTTAACAGAAAGGATTGCTGTGCTGGTTTCAAACCCATTTTTCTTTTGCAACTTCCGGTTCTGTAGAGATCACTTCTCAGCAGAAATCTCATTATCATCACAGGTAGGATTACAATGAAAGATAACACCTCTATGTAGATAACACAGGGATCCACCATTGACGATAGGTGATGGACACAGCTCCCCTCCTATCTCTTCCTGCACAATGACCTCTGCACAGGTCACAGAGCATGCCTAGAAAAAATATCCAATAGAAATCAATGAGTTATCTCCAGACTATTGTTTCCTATGGTCCATGTGGCTGCTGTAAAGCATATATCTAAATTCTGTTTACAGCAGCTCGGGCAAGATGGCTGCCCCCATAATCACATGCAGGAAATGGAATAGAAAATCTACAATCGAAAAATAAAACCAGATTAGACAAAAAAGAATGTTTCATGATCCAGTTTTAATGAGTACAAAAAATATATAGGTGATACATTGCCTTTAACACCATTAAAAACAGACAAGTAACGGTACAAAGGAAATTTTAACAGACATAACTTCTCACATCTACCACAGTATCACATGGTTAATTATGCTCTATATTGTGCGGTGTATGTCAGCCCTGCCATTTGGCAACAGAAAAAAATATATATTCTCTTTATGATCTAGTTATATTTTATATAACAGTCAAGGTTCCAATATCTCAATAAGATTCTGTCATGTGCATGAGATATTTAGTTAACTTAATAGGAATCAGATAAGGCGTTATCTCGTCTCCACAGCAGTGCAGGCTTTTTGCACAGCAGAAATTTCCACATTTTAGCTCAACCTCAGAGTCAGGATTAACCTGTGGTAGCCTGGAAACATACAAACAAATAGTTTGGCATGAGTATACCAAATTAATATCAATACATTAAAGGGGTCTTCTCATGCGAGACATTTATGACATAGCCACAAAATATGTCATTAATGTCAGATAGATGGGACCTCTGGGACCCGCACCTATCTCTAGAATGGGGGCCCCCTAAACCCCATTCTACCTTTTTCATCCTAAATATTATGAGGATAGGTGATTAATTTTATTTCCCCTGGACAACCCCTTTGATTTCGCAAGGATTATGTTTGTGTGAGGTATCTAACCGACATATTTGGGAAAGTATCTTTTGAGATTGCTGTGCGTGCGCCAATTTAAATCTCACGCCCTGGTCATATTAGGAGTACGGTACAATCATGGGCGACAGTAAGGATCCTCAGGATGAAGATGGAGGGTGAAGTGATCTGGAGAAATGAAGGCCTATTTGGTTGGGTCTAGACTAAAGTGGTGAAAATGCAGCACAGCTTGGATCTAATCTAGAACATCCAGTGGAGCAATATGGAGGAGATCATAAAGTTTATGTAGATCCAGTGGGGTATAAACCGAGTAGATGGTCTCTTTGAGATTTACGCTGGAAAGAGTGACCCCAAGTGTTGCAGGGGCCCCCACAGCCAATATCTTGTCAAGTAGGCACAATTGTCTTCTCGTCAATAATGTGTTTTGTTTTTTTTCAAAATCAAAGAGACCTTTATCCCATGCTCTCCTCATGATCAGGTTCTTAAATAGTAAAGTAGTGCACCTGGCAAATAATTTCTCATGGGTGGAATTCCTCAGGACAGTATGGACCCTGTCTAGTTCAATGTCTACAGTCAGGCTCTACCAATGTAAAGGATCTGCCAGACACAGGTTCTGTGTCGACGCCCGTGGTTAATCAGTCTGCACCTGCTTCTAAGGGTATGTGCACACACACTAATTACGTCCGTAATTGACGGACGTATTTCGGCCGCAAGTCCCGGACCAAACACAGTGCAAGGAGCCGGGCTCCTAGCATCATACTTATGTACGATGCTAGAAGTCCCTGCCTCGCTGCAGGACAACTGTCCCGTACTGTAAACATGATTATACTACGGGACAGTTGTCCTGCAGCAAGGCAGGGACTCCTAGCGTCGTACATAAGTATGATGCTAGGAGCCCGGCTCCTTGCACTGTGTTCGGTCCGGGACTTGCGGCCGAAATACGTCCGTCAATTACGGACGTAATTAGTGTGTGTGCACATACCCTAAGTCTAATAGAGTGACTCGATCTGCTACCTCTCAGGCTGGTAGGCTCAGGAGTGGGAGAACCTATCACAGCCTGGCCAGACGGTTCTAGCTCCCGCCCTCGGTCTATTTATACCTTCATTTCCTGCTTGTCTCTGCCTGTGATTATTTCCTGTTTCCTGGCTCTGCTGCTCCTGCTTTCATTATTGACCTTGCTTCATTTTGACCCTGGCTTTACTGACTACGCTCCTGCTCTGCGTTTGGTACCTCGTACACTCCTGGTTTGACTCGGCTCGTTCACTACTCTTGTTGCTCACGGTCTTGCCGTGGGCAACTGCCCCATTTCCCTTAGCTTCTGTGTACCCTTGTCTGTTTGTCTGTCGTACACATATTGAGCGTAGGGACCATCGCCCAGTTGTACGCCGTCGCCTAGGACGGGCCGTGCAAGTAGACGGGCAGATTAGGGCTCACCTGTCTGTCTCCCTACCCCGTCATTACAGCCAACTAGAAAGTTGAAGAGGGCTATCACTGTAGCCTTTGAAGGGGTATTAACATCTCTGACCTTTATAGCATATCCATAGGGTATGCCAGAAATGTCTGATAGATGCGGGTCACGGCATGTCTTTTCGCTGTTTTCTTAACGCCCATTCCCCCCTGCATCAATTTTCTGCCCGGATGCGGTGGCCAGCAACTGTTTCACCAAGCAGGGACGGAATTGGGGAACTTCTGATCTCAAGATATGTGCGGGTCCAAGAGCTGCAGATGTAGCCATCTTTAACTTGATTCTGATAACTTGCTGCAGAGTGATATCACAAAATAAAAGCCATTGAAAAGTCATTGAAAAATTCAAGATAAGAGATCTAGCCATTGTTTATTTAATGCGTTTAAAGTCAAAGTAAAGACGGCTACATCTGTAGGACCCGAATCTCTAAGATATTAGGATATGCCGTATATTTCTTAAATGGGAATAAACCTATAAGTCTTCCTGATGGGTTGCTTCTGATTTTTATTGTCGTCAAGGTATAAAATTGCAGTATGAAGCATGGATTCTTGTGAGTCCTGCCTACTGATCACTTCATTAACTCGGGACTCAAGTGAGGAGAAAGATAATTCCAGGGTGTGGACCCATGTGCAAAATTCGACCACTGAACGCTGCATCTCTTCCAGGCCATATGGGTGCAGACAGGGCCGGTTTTAGACAAAGTGTGGCCCTGGGCAAAGTTAAAAGTGGGGCCCCAAATGCTGAATTACTGTATCAATAATGCAGTCAATTCAGAAGGCGGTGTGCAGAGAACTGCATCGCTGATTACTAGCGCGTCCAGAAGTGTTTCAAGCCCCAAAGCATATGTCCCCCCTCTCGCACAAAGAATTACCTATATTCAGTTAGTAAATTATACCACTATACCAGATTAAATATTACCTGCATACTGTCACTGAACACAACTCACTTTTATAAGACCAACATTACCAATAATAATACAATATAAGTGTAATGACAGGGATAGGGAAACAGACAAGTGAGCCCTAATCTACCCACCACTCAGTCCCTGCCTACTTGCAACGACCCGCCCTAGGCGACGGGGTACAACTGGGCGACGGTCCCTACACGCAATAAGTGCACGACAGACAACAAAGGGAAACGGGGCAGTTGCCCACGGCAACACCGTGAGCAACAAGAGTAGTAAACGAGCCGAGTCAAACCAGGAGAGTACGAGGTGCCAAACGTAGAGCAGGAGAGTAGTGAACAAGCCGAGTCAAACCAGGAGTGTACGAGGTACCAAACGCAGAGCAGAAGAGTAGTCAGTAAGCCAGGGTCAATACGAAGCAGGGATAAGTAGTTAAAGTAGCTGCAGCAGGGCCAGGAAACCAACAGAGAAGAGTCACAAGCAAGGAGGAACAGGAAAGGCAGGTATAAATAGACAGAGGGCGGGAGCTAGCTCCGTCTGGCCAGGCTGTGATAGGCTCTCCCACTCCTAAGCCTGCCATCCTGAGTGGTGGAAGATGGAGTCAGTCTCACAGACATAGAAGCAGGTGCAGACTGATTACCTATGGGCGTGGATACAAAAGCTGTGCCTGGCAGATCCTTAACAATAAGGTCCATATAATACCGGCACACCATAACCACAGTGACTGAATAAAACCCCCATACTGTTAATGAATAATACCCCCATACTGTTATAAAAAAACACTATACAAATACCAATATTACCACCATATAGTGATCATATAGTGGTAGATGCCAGTTATATACATGAGCTCGGCAGACCATATAAGTGATTACAGCACATTTATATACAGTGACTCACAGGTGATGTTTTCTCTGATTAGAGTTGTTCACTTTCCCTTTTTTTGTTCCATCCGGCCCAGACCACTGTGACAATTTATTCCAGCCACGACTCCTCTCTGCAGAATTTGACACACAGACATGTTGGATTCTTGCTTTTCCAGCACCCTCCACACCTAAACCCCATCCTCTAAACAAACTCGTAATCTACAGTGCACCCAGATGATAATAATGATCCCTCAGTGCTCGACACAATAAAAGCATATAGAGCCACACAGCCCCCTCCCTTGTACACATAAGAAAATGGCATAACTGCTGTTTTTTTCCAATTCCACCCCATTCTGTATTTTTTTTTTAGTTTCCCAGTACATCACACATAATATTAAATAGTACCATCAGAAAGTACAATTTGTCCCGTGTCAACGAAAAAATAAAGTTATGACATTTAGAAGGAAGGAAAAAACAAAAGCATAAAAACTAAAATTAGTCTGGTCCTGAAAGGGTTCAAATAAAAAATGCAAATGCAAAAAAATTAATAAAATAAAAATTAATTAATAATATTGCAAAAAATTAACAAAAATTAAACATTGATAAATGGTCTCCATGTGCTTATGTTTGTTTTATGGTGCTTTAGGGCACAATAAGAGTTTTTCCCCATAACATAGCGTGCTCTAGGCCAGTTTCTGAGGATGTTTTTCAACGACAGACCTCAATTGTGATAAAAACTAGACCAAAAACTGCAGTTGCATGGTTGACTTGTTTTGCAGTTTGTAGATACTCACATTTTTTAACAAAATGGTACATGCGTTTTTTATGCCATTTATGGTGGCGTTTTTTTAGGTGGTGTTTCTCACATTGCAAATCATAGGATTTAAAGATCATGTGATGCAAAGATTACGCTATTTTCAATGTTTGATCGGTGGGTGTCGAAGGGCAGAATGCCAGGGCCACAACTAGATGATCGGCGCCCTAGCCCCTTTAGTGTTTACATAGGCACATACAAATATGGCTGTGCCTGGTACTACATCTCAGTCCCTTTAACTTGTATAGGACTAAGCTGTAGAATCAGACAAAGGCGCATGTATGAACGACCTGTTGTGTCTGTGTGATCATGGGCCACATTGAAGACCCTTCATTGTGCTGAAGGATTGGCCATGAGTGTTTAAGTCTCATAGAACCTCTAGAACAGCTGACATCATGATGTTGTGTTTTTTAACTGAAAAGAGAAAGAATGCCCAAAAACAAACAAAAAGTCTAAATGGAAAAGTGTGTGTGTGTGTGTGTGTGTGTGTGCATGTGCGTGTGCATGTGTCGAACCTGCCTTTTATTACCGCCTCTCTGCCTTATTAAAGTAATAGATCTGACTTGTCCTGAGAGAAACAAAGTACACGAGCAAAAATATGAACTGGTTCCAGGTGCATCAAGCTGTGAATGTGGTTACTTCCAGTGCTGACTTGGAATATCTTTAAGACTGCTGCTTGCAATCTGAATCCAGTTCCACAAGTGTGTCACAGAACAAGCTGTTCTGATCCATGAGTCACGTGGAGTGCTGAGTTTTCATTGGCGTGGCCTGTACAATGCTCGGGCAACAGCCCTGACTGGTGAGTGCCTCATCTATAAGAATGTTTTAGGAAAGCAAGTAGAACAAATTGTGTTCATTTGTATTCATGTTCCAACACCATTGCAGCTGCTGTGAGCACCGCATTGTTCATCGCAGAAAGACATCCTGCTGAATTGTGTTCCACCCAGCTGAACTATGCTTCCCTAAAAAGGGATCAAACTGTACAAGTCTGGATTTAAAGCTTCACCCAAGACAGCGGTTAATATCCTGCTTTCTATTTAATCACTGTGTCTAGAGTCATTTCTTATTGACTTTTACTTGCTTTGACTGATTTAAGTGTGTTTAAGGAAATGTATAATGTATAAGAGCAGCAATGAAAGAAATAATAATTATGTAAAATAAAAGTACAAAGTAGGCCCCAAAAATACAAAAATGCTTAATAAAAAAAATCCCTACAATAATTATCTACTCTGCCAAAAAACTGTGCAGTGAAAACACTATCAATTTTCTTTCTCAAAGGCACAAAAAGACTGAGAAAGTCACATTTCCGGGAATGCTGTAGGAGCTTTAATGGGGTATTAAGCCAAGAAAGGTAACCATTGTGTATCTCAGTGATCGTCCGCTAAGAGAGTGGACTTCTAGCTGGGAACTTAATGATGTCTTTGGTAAGCACAAAATTAATGGAAATGGCTTAATCAAAGCTGATATTTGCAAATGTTATCTTCATGGGTTGAAGCCAGATTAAAAAAAACTAAAATATAAAACTGTACTAGTTGATGTAGAGGAAGGGTTCCTAATCTATGATTTATGATTTACAATGTAACCCAGAAATAGATGACATTACAGTGTAACTCCATATAGGCATTACCTGGGATAGGGGATTATCTGATCAGCTATTACCAGAATTGTTCCTGCCATAAGCAAGGGTGTGATCTAAGGCCATAGGCCCCATTCACATAGCGTTTTCCATATCCGCTGAGCGTATACGTTACTTTATAAAAACATGGACCATTGAAAACGTATACAAACGTGTACCATTTTCTGAACCGATAAAAACAAGGGGACATATACAAAGACACCGAAAAAGGCCATACTTACAAATGGACACAGCCAGGTCAGAAACGCTGATGAAAGGGCGAGCAGGTGCTTTAAATAATAATAGCCACTCCCACTAGTCTTGAGGGGAGTGGTGTGTGTGGTGCATGGGATGTGTAGTAAGAAATAATAAATGAATAGTGTGTGTGCCAGTGTAATACTATAAGTGAAATATAGGGGGCAGTAATGAGTGAAGTGCCTCAATAGAAATAAATGGATAATGGGGTGCAAGTGAGTGAAACATGGAGGGATAGTGTGTACGTCATGAGGCACAACGTGTATAGCCAGGTAGAAGCCTATTTGTGACGCCTTGATAATTCATAGAGCGGGCTACCCTGCTTGCTATGCCAAACAACAACACACCATGCTCTCCCAGCATCAAAGACCCGGCTGTGTCCAAGAGAAGCGAATATACATAATAATGAAAAATACCTGGGGTATTGGTAATCATTTTGGCCAAAAGGACGCAAGCTCGCAATCCACGACAAGGATCCCCAAACTTGCGAGTCCCTAACTCCTAAACTGGAACAGAACGTTCCTGATGCACAAACAGAACCGATAAAAACAAGGGGACATATACAAAGACACCAAAAAAGGCCATACTTACAAATGGTGTCTGTGTACCATTTTCTGTTTACGTCTGTGTTTTTTATAGCGTGTACGTTTAGCGTATGCTCATACGTCGGTATACAATTCTGTCCGCTTTTACCTAAAAAAAAAGTATACGTTTTTTTTAAAGTGAACACTGATAGAAGAAAAAACAAAAATAAAAAACGGATAATTTTACTGTATGTGAATGGATAGAAACGTATAGCATTATGTTTTCATAGGTTGTCCATTCAGATCAATGCTAAAAAAAAATGTTACGTCGCATATACCTTTCTTTGAAGTACAGAATAGCGTAGCAGTCTACGCTTTTCAGTACTTTCAAAAATCAGTATCCCAACGTAAACCATGACAAATAGACCAAACGGATGCTATTTTGGTCTATGTTTGACCCATTATAGTCTATGCATATGCTGAGCTGTACGTTTCAATACTTTTTTAGTGTTTAAAAACGTATACGATCGGCGGATAGCACAAACGCGATGTGAATGGGATCTTATTCACATGAACGGTGAAAAAGGCCATGTGACTGTCATTTTTTAACGGCCGTCACATGGCTGCATAAAAATCAATGTATTTCTATGGGGCTATTTACGCGGCCTTTTTGTAATGGACTGCGTGAAGGGCCCATGAAAAAATAGGACGTCCTTTTTTTGCCCATTTTCACAGATCCCTTAATAGACTCAAGTCTATGAGGGATCTGGTCCCGCACGGATGCAAATCAGCAGTGAAAAACGGCTGTTTTTTCACGCCCAACTTGACACACGTTCATGTGAATAAGGCCTAAATCTATAATAGGGCAAAGGTAACAAAATCAAATTCTCTGTGGTTGCCCTTCAGCCACCTATAGACTACTGATAACAGTGGTCTGTAATGTGACTATGGAATGCAGGGTACAGACCGTTATAAAAAAAAAAAGTCTACATCTTGTTGATGTAGGGAGCACACTTGGAAGTTACTGAAATTTGACTTCCATAAGGCATCTCTGATTTGGCTGACCAAAGCAAAATTATGCATTATGTGCATTTTCCAAATATTAAAGAGAACCTTTCACCTCCCCATACATGTGCAGCTGAGTGCAGCATGTAATGGTCAGGGCTGCACAAACTCTGGGGCACTTTACATTTTTTTTCTACCTCGCTCCGTTATTTAGATATCGGTGCCGTTATATTTGGCGCCCGATATTTAAATAACCCCCTGAACAGTCAACGGGGCGTGTACTGTCAAGGGGGCATGTTACTATGGCTGTGACACTGTCCAATCAGATATGGACAGTGTTACATCAAAAGCGAGGAGAGTGTGCGCGCCCACGCGCACGCTCTCTCACTCTTCAGCTTTGAAGATCAGTCTTCTGCCGAACTGGCAAGGGGGCGTGTCTCTGATTTGGACAGTGTAAGCGCTCCCCAGCTCTTTTAACACTGTCCGTAGCAGTGACACGCCCCCTTGCCAGTTCGGCAGACAAAGTACAAGACTGATCTCTCACAAGAGCTGAAGAGATGAGCGCGCGCATGTGCCCTCTCCTCTCCACAGCTCTTACACTGTCCGTAGCAGTGACACGCCCCCTTGCCAGTTCGACAGAAGACTGATCTTCAAAGCTGAAAAGTGAGAGAGCGTATCACACATGATAGGCTTAGATACATGGCCCCAGCAGACAGTATCACACATGACAGACTTAGGCCTCATGCACACGACCGTATTTTTTCCCACCCGTAAATACTGGCGTAAATACGGGTCCGGTGTCACACGTATTCGACCCGTTTTGCACCAGTATTTACGAACCAGTGCCCGTAAATATGGGTCCGGTGTCACCCGTATTCCACCCGTATTTACGGGCACGTTTTTGGCGGCAAAATAGCACTGCACTAATCGGCAGCCCCTTCTCTCTATCAGTGCAGGATAGAGAGAAGGGACAGCCCTTTCTGTAATAAAAGTTAAAGAAATTCATACTTACCCGGCCGTTGTCTTAGTGACGCGTCCCTCTCTTCACATCCAGCCCGACATCCCTGGATGACGCGGCAGTCCATGTGACCGCTGCAGCCTGTGATTGACCTGTGATTGGCTGCAGCGGTCACATGGCCTGAAACGTCATCCAGGACGTCGGGCCGGATGTCGAGAGGGACGCGTCACCAAGGCAACGGGCGGGAGACCGGACTGGAGGAAGCAGGAAGTTCTCGGTAAGTATGAACGTCTTTTATTTTTATTTTTTACAGGTTTATACTGATCGGTAGTCACTGTCCAGGGTGCTGAAAGAGTTACTGCCGATCAGTTAACTCTTTCAGCTCCCTGGACAGTGACTATTTACTGACGTCGCTTAGCAACGCTGCCGTAATGACGGGTGCACACATGTAGCCACCCGTCATTACGAGAGCTCCATAGACTTCTATGGACTGTCCGTGCCGTTATTATGGCCTGAAATAGGACATGTTCTATCTTTTTCAACGGCACGGGCACCTTCCCGTGAGAAAACGGGAAGGCACCCGTCGCCAATAGAAGTCTATGAGCCCGTTATTACGGGTCGTAATTACGACCCGTAATAACGGGAGTTTTTACGGTCGTGTGCATGAGGCCTTAGGGCTCATTCAGACAAGCGCGATTCTCGTCCATGTGCTGTACGTTGAAACATCGCACAGCTCATCTAAACTGCAAGTATATTACACTACACAAAGCTGTCAAGTATTCCCAAACAAATGACTATTAAAATCTTATCACTCAACACGAAGGGTCTTAATCACCCCTTCAAAAGATCCTCGCTTTGGTCTGAAAGCAAGTTAGAAAATGTTGACATTATATGCACTCAAGAGACTCATCTTTTAGAAGCAGATGCCCACAGAATCAAACATATCAATTTCCCACATATATACCATGCCCATACCTCACAGAAAAAGGCAGGAGTATTGATTGCTTTTAAACATACTTTAATATTTGGAGAATTAAATGTATTAGCTGACCCAAAAGGGAGATTCCTTGTGCTGGTATGCAAACCAAATAACAGAATATACACAATTTGTAATGTATATGCTCCTAACAGCAAGCACATCAATTTTCTTAATTAGGAAAATTAAAAAAATACAAAAAGGCAGTTTAATTCTATTCGGTGTTTTAAATCTAATTTCAGATCCATTAATGGATACAACAGCTAAGCACAAGAGACCGCCCTCAACATTATTGTCATGGTTACATAGTAACGACTTGTATGATACTTGGCGATGTCTTCATGCCAACAAAAAGGACTACACATATTATTCTTCTCCACATAGAACATACACAAGAATAGACTATTGTCTCACAGATAAAAATTCTCTGCAGCTATGTGCTGAGGTCAAAATAGGTGACATAACTTGGTCTGATCATTCACCTTCAGTTATAAAAATTAATGAACATCATATTCCTCAAATAGAGAATGTATGGCGACTAAACAACTTTCTACTAGCACATACCGAAACCCAGAAACTCTTTCATAAAGAGATCAAGGACTTCTTCAACCTCAATGCCACACCTGAAATCAGTGTATTTACTCTTTGGAACGCTCATTGTAATGATAGGGGTAGGGAAACGGACAAGTGAGCCCTAATCTACCCGCCACTCTTTCCCTGCCTACTTGCAACGACCCGCCCTAGGCGACGGGGTACAACTGAGCAGCGGTCCCTACGCTCAGTAAGTGCACGAGACAAACAGACAAGGGTACACAAAGCTAAGGGAAATGGGGCAGTTGCCCACGGCAACACCGTGAGCAACAAGAGAGGTGAACGAGCCAAGTCAAACCAGGAGTGTACGAGGTACCAAACGCAGAGCAGGAGAGTAGTCAGTAAGCCAGGGTCAGTATGGAGCAGGATCAAATAGTCAGAAGCTGTAGCAAGGCCAGGAAACCACACGAGAAGAATCACAAGCAAAGGAGGAACAGGAAAGGCAGGTATAAATAGACCGAGGGCGGGAGCTAGCTGAGTCTGGCCAGGCTGCGATAGGCTCTCCCACTCCTAAGCCTGCCAGCCTGAGTGGTGGAAGCTGGAGTCAGTCTCAGAGACATAGACTCAGGTGCCGACTGATTACCTATGGGAGTTAACCCCGAAGCTGTGCCTGGCAGATCCTTTACACTCATAAGGCGTACATACGAGGTATTTTTATTAAAATATCAGCATTCCACAATAAAAAGAGGAAAACACAATTGGATGACATTACCACAGAACTGAGAAGTCTAGAAGCACAACAAAAAAAATAACCCATCATTTCTTACCCACCGAAAATTAACTCATACCAGAGACAAACTCAGACCCTTACTACTATACAAATATGAACATACCTTAACTAAACTCCGTATGAAATACTATAGCCTAAACAATAAAGCCAATGCTTTCATGGCCAAAAGAGTTAAAAATATACAGATGAAAAATAAAATTGCCCATCTGACCACATCTAAGAAAATTCGTAATCCAAAAGAAATAGCAGATAATTTTGGCGAGTATTACTCATCATTATATAACTCAAAATCTGACCCTACAATTTCACAACCAGCTACTGAAAATATTCAAAAATTTCTTGACAAAGTCAATGTTCCTACTTTATCCAACGATCAACTGAATAACCTAAACAAACCAATCACAAACGTAGAAATTCTTAGAGCTGTCACAACACTCAAAAGATCTAAAGCCCCAGGCCCAGATGGCTGTACAAATGAATACTATACGACCTTCAAAGACATCCTTTCCCCTCACATGGAAACCTTGTTTAAAGAGGCTCTGTCACCAGATTTTGCAACCACTATCTGCTATTGCAGCAGATAGGCGCTGCAATGTAGATTACAGTAACGTTTTTATTTTTAAAAAACGAGCATTTTTGGCCAAGTTATGACCATTTTTGTAGTTATGCAAATGAGGCTTTCAAAAGTCCAAGTGGGTGTGTTTAAAAGTAAAAGTCCAAGTGGGCGTGTATTATGTGCATACATCGGGGCGTTTTTAATACTTTTACTAGCTGGGCGTTCTGATGAGAAGTATCATCCACTTCTCTTCAGAACACCCAGCTTCTGACAGTGCAGATCTGTGACATCACTCACAGGTCCTGCATCGTGTCAGACGAGCGAGGACACATCGGCACCAGAGGCTACAGTTGATTCTGCAGCAGCATCAGCGTTTGCAGGTAAGTAGCTACATCGACTTACCTGCTAACGCCGATGCTGCTGCAGAATCAACTGAAGCCTCTGGTGCCGGTGTCCTCGCTCGTCTGACACGATGCAGGACCTGTGAGTGACGACACAGCGTGATCTCTCGAGAACACGCTGTGTCTGCACTGCCAGAAGCTGGGCGTTCTGAAGAGAAGTGGATGATACTTCTCATCAGAACGCCCAGCTAGTAAAAGTTTTAAAAACGCCCCGATGTACGCACAATACACGCCCACTTGGACTTTTACTTTTAAACACACCCACTTGGACTTTTGCAAGCCTCATTTGCATAACTACAAAAATGGTCATAACTTGGCCAAAAATGCTCGTTTTTTAAAAATAAAAACGTTACTGTAATCTACATTGCAGCGCCTATCTGCTGCAATAGCAGATAGGGGGTTGCAAAATCTGGTGACAGAGCCTCTTTAATAAAGCAATGCAGTCAGGATCATTTCCTAAAGAAATGCTTTTAGCTACAATTACAACCATACTTAAACCTAATAAAGACCCAACTTTAACCACCAATTATAGACCCATCTCTCTGCTAAATGGAGACATTAAACTCTATGCAAAAATTCTATCACATAGATTGGAAACTATACTGCCTGGTCTGATAAACCCAGACCAAGTAGGCTTCATTAAAAACAGACAAGCCTCTGATGCTACAAGGCGATTTATTGACATAATAGATTGGGTGGAGAGGAATGGAACGCCCTCTCTGCTCTTATCTTTAGATGCAGAGAAGGCGTTTGATAGAATAAACTGGACATATACTTTTCAGACTCTAGAAAGGTTTGGGTTTGATGGCCTGATCTTACAAGCAATCAAAGCACTATACTCTAACCCCTCAGCTAGGGTACTCACAAATGGAATGTTATCCAAACCATTTGACATATCCAATGGCACAAGACAAGGATGCCCTCTTTCCCTTTTAATATTTGTATTAGTAATAGAACCCTTTGCAGAACTCATAAGATCACACACTCAAATACAAGGTGTACAAATTAATAATTCTACTCATAAAGTAGGCTTATTTGCAGTTGACATTATAATAGCCCTGAGAAATCCATTATCTTCCCTCCAAACTGTATCAGAAACAATCAAGATATTTAACTCCATCTCTTACTACAAAGTCAATGATAATAAATCATTACTTCTAGGTTTAAACATACAACCGCAAATGATGGACATTATAACCCATTCCTTTCCATTTAAATGGCACGATCAATCTATCCCATATCTAGGTATAGAACTAACCTCGTCAATCAAGGCCTTGATTGATAAGAACTTTAAACCTCTAATTGTTCAACTTCAGAAAGATTTAGATCATATGAGTAAATCTGAACCATCCTGGTGTGGTAGAATTGCGTTATATAAAATGATGACCTTACCTGTTATACTATGTAAATTGCGAACAATTCCCATTCTTATCCCCCTCCATATAATAAACCAACTACATAAACAAATGTTTAACTTTATCTGGTCGGACAAAAAACCAAGGATAGCTTTAAAAACGATGTCACAACATAAATCTGATGGAGGTTTTAGTGTTCCGAATCTGAAGTTATATCACCATGCTGCCATACTAGACCAACTCAAAGAATGGTGGCTCCCTCATTCTGATAAGAAATGGGTAGACATAGAAAAAGCTTCCCTAGGAGTAGATAACTTAAAAAATATATTGTACTCAAAAGCCATTAAATATAGGCCAGAACACGGCTCCACATCTACAGTACGCGCTACTTTACAAATTTGGAACAATTTTACTAAATATAAACATCTTGATATGCCTACCAAAATAGAGAAAATCCCATTCCAAATCTTGAATGACTTTCTTCCAGAGCTAGACATAAACAGCTGGATAAACGTAGGCTTAACAAATATAGATGATCTATATGTGGAAAATAATCTCTGTTGCTTTTCTGACTTATCATTCAGATACAAACTAGATAAAACTCAATTCTACAAATTTCTCCAGATAAGAACTATTATGAGAGAGACTCCATATCCATTACTCTCCCTACCTATGCCGGCTTCTACGTACTTAAATAACCAATTAAAGGTATTCACACGTTTTATCAGATTGGTTCCCAATCACTCACCTTTGAAAATCAAACACATATATCTAAATGGCATAGAGATCTGAACGGCCAATTTTCAAGAGACCAGTGGTTAAGAGCATTCTCCATCTCTCTTAAATCCTCTTCCTGTACTAATCATCAAAAATTCTATTATAAAATATTCTATAGATGGTATCTCACTCCATATAAACTTTCCAGAATATATAGTGATGCATCGCCCCAATGTTGGAGAGGCTGTAACCATTTGGGATCCATACTTCACATATTTTGGGAATGTCCTTTATTATTAACCTTTTGGCAATCAATTAGCGCACTACTAAATGAGATTACAACTCAAAATATTAACCTCACGCCGGAACTTGGGTTACTACGGCTTGGAATTGATGTTATTCCCAAACAATTCCAAATTGTAATATGTCATATTTTAATATCTGCCACATCAGCTGTAGCGTTCAGATGGAAAACATGTAACGTCCCGACCATCACAGACATCATTAAAAAAGTCAATACAAACTATCAATATGAATATATTTATGCCTGTAGCATACAAAGACATGACCGGTTCTGTAGAGATCGGAGGTGCTGGAATAATTCTGTATATGCCGTACCTCTCCCTTTCTAGTGGGAGCTCATAAGTTGCCTGTTGTATACATTTTATTTTTTCTTTATGATGACCTGTATACGTTCTTCACAACATTTATTTTATTTACCTTTCTTTTATTATCCATATTATTTTGAATCTCATTTTCTCAAAATGTTAAAACTCATAGGAATTAAGAATTTAATTATTATTTGAGACTAACTATTTACTTCTACCTGCGAGTAGAACTGTTCACATATATTTTCCAATGTCTCAACTGTTTAATAAAGACATATTGAAACAGAAACATTGCACAGCACACAGCCCCATTGATATCAATGGGGCTATTCACACGTGCGTGAGCAGGGGCGTAACTAGGAAAGACTGGGCCCCATAACAAACTATGGACTGGGGCCCCCCTCCCCTGAGTGTCACACAACCCCCCCTTGTAGATAGAGTCTTTTTTACAGCCCCCCCTGTAGATAACGCCATACAGCCCCACTGTAGATAACGCCATACAGCCCCCTGTAGATAACGCCATACAGCCCCCTCTGTAGATAGCGTCATACATCCCCCTGTAGATAACGCCATACAGACCCCCCTGTAGATAACGCCATACAGACCCCCCTGTAGATAACGCCATACAGACCCCTGTAGATAATGCCATACAGCCCCCTTTGTAGATATCTACAGAGGGGGCTGTATGGCGTTCTCTACAAAGGGGGCTGTATGGCGTTCTCTACAGTGGGGGCTGTATGGCGTTCTCTACAGTGGGGGCTGTATGGCGTTCTCTACAGTGGGGGCTGTATGGCGTTCTCTACAGTGGGGGCTGTATGGCGTTTTCTACAGTGGGGGGCTGTATGGCATTCTCTACAGTGGGGGCTGTATGGCGTTCTCTACAGCGGGGGCTGTATGGCGTTCTCTACAGTGGGGGCTGTATGGCGTTCTCTACAGTGGGGGCTGTATGGCGTTATCTACAGAGGGGTTACTGTAGGTAACGCTATACAGCCCCCCCTGTAGGTAACGCTATACATCCCCCCTGTAGGTAACGCCATGCAGCCCCAACCCCCCA
This sequence comes from Rhinoderma darwinii, assembly GCF_050947455.1. Lineage (NCBI taxonomy): Eukaryota > Metazoa > Chordata > Amphibia > Anura > Rhinodermatidae > Rhinoderma > Rhinoderma darwinii. The sequence goes on from NC_134690.1 coordinate 123,754,685, forward strand.
AAAAAATCCGACCTACAGTGTGTCCTACAGAAGACATGTATCCCCTATCCACAGGATAGGGGATACATGTGTGATCGCTGGCAGCGATAGGGAGAACGGGGGACTGAAAGTCCCCCAAAGTTCTCCATGACTAACCTCTGACTTCCGGCGTCTGCGCAGCTCAATAAAAATGAAAGGAGCGCAAGTGCGGTGCTCCATTAATTTCTACGGCGCTGTCGACACAGACCCCGGAAGTCCGAGGTTTGTGATGGAGAACTGCAGGGGACTTTCAGTCCTCCATTCTCCCTATCAATGCCAGCGATCACACATGTATCCCCTATCCTGTGGATAGGGGATACATGTCTTTTGTTTAATGGCAGAGCGGGGAGCTACCTCCCTGCTCTGCTGTAGTGTTCAGTGGCGTCGCGCTGTAGCAGCCATAGCGGATGCTAGCGGAGCCTCCGGCCATGGTGGGGGCCCGATACCTCCCTGCTCTGCCGTAGTGTTCAGTGGCGTCGCGCTGTAGCAGCCATAGTGGATGCTAGCGGAGCCTCCGGCCATGGTGGGGGCCCGTGCCGGCGGGCGACATGGGCCCCCTCATGCCGCGGACCCCGTAGCAGCCGCTACAGCTGCTACGGCGGTAGTTACGCCACTGTGCGTGAGTGTTCACACAGCGAGTGTCCGTTGCATCAAACTCACTGCATGCCCTATATTGGTGCGTTTTTCACCTTGGCGCCCATTGATGTCAATGGGTGCGTGAAAACCATGAACAGCACGGATGACATCTGTGTGCTGTCCGTGTTTCACGCATCAATTACACTGAAAAAAAAAAAGTGCTTGCAAGTGCGTGAAAAACATATGCCACATGCAACACACACGGACAGATTTACGCACGTTTTTTTTACAGTGGGTCATCTCACCTTGGTAATGCTAGCCTGCTGCTGCTATGTTGCATCTGGCTAGTTATGAAAAATGGCGGGGAGTTGGGCACCGCACTTTTTTTATTTTATTTAAAAAAAATAATAAAATGACGTGGGGTCCCCCCCATTTTTGATAACCAGCCATATACAACATAGCAGCAGCAGGCTAGCATTACCAGGGTGGGGGAGGTCCACTGTTTTTGGGCTTTCCCAGCCTAATAATAGCAGCCTGCGGTCTCCCCAGTACCTGGCCATCACTACAGTTGGTCGTGTACTGGATCGTACACAGCTCTTCCCGGTACCCCTGGTAGTGGTGGTTACTGGGGTAATATTGGGGGGTTAGTGTTAGCCTCTGCATCGGCTAACACTAAGCCCCGCTTTAGTAATGGATGCTGTCAATCAGCCATTGGCCATTACTAAGGCAGTAGTAATGAAGTTTAAAAGAAAATACAAAGACGTCGAAAAAATATATTTTATTGAAATAAAAAACCCACACACAACCCTTATTAACCATTTTATTTAAAATATAAAAAGCCGTTATCGAAGTAGTCCTCGAATCCGACGTAGTCCAACAACCGAACCTGTAAAAAAACACAAACACAAAAAAACCCATTAGTAAAACAGGTGGTAGGCTTAGATACAGGGCCTATGTGTGATACTGTCTGTTAGACCATGTATCTAAGCCTACCACAAGGCAGGCTTAGATATAGGACCCCAGCAGGCAGTAATGTTATACTGTATAAGATTACTGTCTGCTGGGGCCCTGTATCTAAGCCTACTATGTGGTAGGCTTAGATACAGGGCCCATCAGACAGGATTACACATGGGCCAGGTATCTAAGCCTACCATGTGGTAGGCTTAGATCCAGGGCCCAGTAGACAGGATCACACCATGTGTGATCCTGTCTGCTGGGCCCTGTATCTAAGCCTACTACATGTTAGGCTTAGATACAGGGCCCCAGCAGACAGTAATCTTATACAGTATAAGAGTACTGTCTGCTGGGGTCCTGTATCTAGGCCTATAATGTGGTAGGCTTAGATACAGGGCCCATCAGACAGTATCAAACATGGCCATGTATCTAAACCTACTACGTGGTAGGCTTAGATACAGGGCCCATGTGTGATACTGTCTGTTGGACCCTGCATCTAAGCCTACCACATGTTAGTTTTAGATACAGGGCCCCAGCAGACAGTAATCTTATACAGTATACGATTACTGTCTGCTGAGGCCCTGTATCTAAGCCTACAATGTGGTAGGCTTAGATACAGGGCCCATCAGACAGTATCATACATTGTCATGTACCTAAGCTGACCATGTGGTAGGCTTAGATACAGGGTCCATGTGTAATACTGTCTGTTATAACCTGTATCTAAGCCTACCACAAGGCAAGCTTAGATACAGGACCCTAGCAGGCAGTAATGTTCCACTTACCCTCTTCTTTGGCTCCGGGTGCAGCGGATGTCCCGACACCATCCAGCTTCGTGACATGATGCGCGGCACACAGCGTCGTGACGTCATGACGCGAGAAGACGTCAGGACTTCCACTACACTCAGGAAGGAGTGTAAGTACAGTGGTATTACTATAGTAACAGGGGCCCGTGTATTTTATGACATAGGCTCCAGTTACTATAGTAAATTTTATAGACGCGATGCAGGGGAGGGGGGGGGGGCGCGGCCCAGTCGCAATTGCGACTGCTGCAACCCCTGTAGCGGCAATTGCCCGGGGATCCGGGCCAAAGATCCGGGGCTTGGGTCCCTGAGGCCCGGTGCTAGCGAAGTCCCTGCTGTAGATAAAATGTCCAAGATGGGCAAACACCTTTAATTCCCCATACACACACACTAAGTCAATTAACCTATCAGTATGTTTTGGAGTTGTGGGAGGAAACCCAGGCAAACATGTGCAGAACATACAAACTCCATGCAGCTGTTGAGCTTTTTAAACCCAGGAACCCAGTGTTGCAACGCAAGAGTGCCAACCACTGAGCCACTGTGTTGAAAGTCATGCTGTTCTAAAACATCTGTCAACATTGTTTCCCTTAGTTGGTCTATGATTAAATTTAGTAACATTTCTTTAATTCGGTCCCAGATTTTAAAACTACATCTCACAAAAATAGTCCAAATCTTAGTTTGCTTCCAGAATTCACTAATGCTCTTAAATTTTCATGGTCCAAATGCAAATCTAAAAGCCCCGATGATCCAATTTGGTTTATCTTGAAGAAAGAGGTTTTCCCACCTATTCATTAGGATATCCCATAACTTGCTGATTTGGGGTACTGGGAATCCGTCTGCTCAGATCATATAGGCTCTTTCATAGTTTTTCCCTGCACACCAGCGCTGCCAGCCATCCACTGTGCATGGAACTACGGCATAGCCCCATTCACTTATATGGAGCGGTTTTGCAGTTCCCTGCACAGCTGATGCTGATTGCGCCGCTGTACAGGGAAAAGGTCGAAAAGGGATACTTCCTCTTTTTTCTCCGGATGGGCAGGGTCCTAGAGGTCAGACCCTCACTGATCACAATGTTATGGCACAATCTTAAGCTTCATGCCCAGGCACATGTAAATAGGCTAGATGTTTATTAAGCCTGTCTTTGACTTGATATTTAAATTTTTTTTTTTATGGCTATTCAGTGTACTATTCACAAAAGCAGGTGTGCAATACCAATCTGGGCTTCTACTCCCATCCACTTGTAAAGTATGTCTGGAATGTCACAATTCTGCTGCTGGAAGTTTTAAAAACCAGTTGTGGGATTTTGGAGGCATGTCATTTGTCCTATAGAGGTGACAGAACTCTATGGGATGAGGCAAATATAAAACATTACTCAGATTCTATCCAGCTACTGCATGAATATAACAATGCAATGGTGGACTGGAGAAATGGTGGGTGGAGAAAGTCTGTCCCATGTCCTACAGTATATTAATTATTATGAAGAATAAAGTTGGTTAGAAAACTTTTTTGTCCTACTTGGTTCTATCTTGTAAAACAAAGAATCAAAGATGATAGTTATTGTGGAACTTTTCCTGATTTCACCAAACAAAACATATAGACATAAAACTGATAAACAGGTCAATAAGGGGTCTGGTTATCATTATTATTTTATGTCCTAAATAAAGTTTTCAGCCCAAATTAACTTTCTGGTATGTCCAATTATGCCCATATGACGGCATTTATTTTTGCCAAGCCTTGCTATTTTGAGGGTGAAAGCCTGGTATGGCTGAAAGTTAGTTTCTCAGCTCACCCAGAGTGTCCCTTGTTCACAGCAGCCACTAGAATATTCACAGTGCGTCCTGTGAGGATGATAATCTTGTATGAGGCAGTGACCTGTCCATAATGTGATTATGTTAGTGAGGACAGGGCTACATGTGACAGGGACAATGTCACAATGTGAGAACAGGAGGTAAACAGGAAGTCACAGGGGGACATTGACAAAGCAAAATGCAGCCGAAGTCTGGCTCAAATTGCGCCAATAAGCTTGACCGTGGGATAAACAGAGTACGGTTCTGTAACCCTTAGGGTGTATTCACACGCAGTGACCAAAAACGTCTGAAAATACGGACCTGTTTTCAGGCGAAAACAGCTCCTGATTTTCAGACGTTTTCGTAGCAACTTGCGTTTTTTGCGGTGTATTTTACAGACGTTATTGGAGCTGTTTTTTAATGGAGTCAATGAAAAATGGCTCCAAAAACGTCCCAAGAAGTGACATGCACTTATTTTTCGCGGGCGTCTTTTTATGCGTCGTATTTTGACAGCGACGCGTAAAATTACATCTCGTGGGAACAGAACACCGTAAAACCCATTGCAAGCAATGGGCAGATGTTTGTAGGCGTAATGGAGCCGTTTTTTCAGGCGTAATTCGAGGCGTAAATGACCCGAATTACATCTGAAAACACTGCGTGTGAACATACCCTTATCATTAACTGCGTGTGACATTCCCAACTCCCTTAATATACCACCTCAAGTATACAAGTTCCCCCTCAACAAAATGGCACCTTTGATTCCCTCCTGAATCCGTAATGCCCACAGGTCAATTCCCACCGCAGTCAAATGCAACCCATCTGCCAGCCAAAAACTGCCTGTACCGTCCTCAAAATCAAAATGTCTCACTCCACCATTCCTCACCACAAATGCAGACACAGCGCTGTTCACTTTCACATGAGCCCTGTTAATAACCACCACTGACCTCACCGATCTCCACATTTGTCGATGCACCATCTCCGACCATACTACAGTTACCCGAGGGAAAACCGGCCACAACCACAGTAGATCATACTTTATGTACCGGATCAACTCCCGGAACGGCCGTACCCCCAGATCATTCCCCCAAATATGCAGAACCAAGACATCCGGAGCACGGTCCAACATCGCGCAGCGACGAAACTCTGGCAGAACCCTCCCCCAAGACATACCACGGAAACCAAGCCAACGCACGACAGCCGCCACCCTGGAAAACCCCAGCTGCCGCCCCTCTGGACGAACTTCGGCCCGCAACGCACCCCAATGGACATAAGAATGCCCAAAAATCCAAACGAGACACGGGGAGGGATCTGAAAGAAAAAATCAGCAACCGTGAATACATACGTAATTATAACACCGAAGAATTGTCCCGCGCAATTCTAACTAACCATAAAACCCCCTCAACGACACTCCTCCCTCTCCCGCAATCAAACAAGATGGGGGCGAACATACAGCCTGAACAAGTGGGACTACCACCTCCTTATATGACGCACTGCATCTGGCCCAAGACCCCACCCTACCGCCTCCACGTCGTCCCCTATCCGAAACGAATGCAGCGCAAAAGCCTTCTCATCCAGACCCACGCATGACAAACATTTACAGAACACCATGGTGAATTGATACCTCGACAAAAACGTTACATCTTTATGACATAACAAAGGCCCACCCCTAAACCAGCCATACCTGAAATAAGCCCCCAACGAGCGAAACGGACACATAACCGCGCCCACGACCTCCTTCAATACCACTCGCCGCCCTCTCCCCCTTTTATCTATTTTGGAACGACGAATCCAGAACTCCACCTGATTCCCCAAATGCACCACATCGTCCATCAACAACCACCCCCCCCTGGCCGCACTCCGCTAGGTGACACCAATTCCCCTACCCGCAGCGCCCCAAAAAAAGGCCCAAGAAAATGGCAACTGAAATAACACAAATTCATACTCCGATATGCACACCACATTAGCCGCAATCCCAAATTTTTCCAACAGCCCAAAGGATACCGGGCACCGCCTATCATGCGCCACCTGTCCCCTTCTAAACCCCCTCAGGGCCTGGCCTACCAAAAATTCCTTTGTGGCGTCCCTTAAACTTCTCCATTTAAAACCAAATGCTAGGGCCGCCACAAAGCAATTAACCTTCGCAACTGACCAGCCTGCAGCAGACACATCACCCAAAAATGCCAAAAACGCCACCACGCGATCCTCATAAGACACTACTCCATCCAACACATCCAGCCAAGCCTCCCATTCGCGCCATGCTGCCTCATAAGCGGTCCACGTCCCCGGAGCTAATGAAGACCGGATCAATCGATTTGCTCCCTCTAGACCAGCTCCCACAAGTGCTGAGGGCATGTGGGTCCTATCGCATCTGCCTCCGGGACCAACTGCCGAAACCGATCCCACTGCAGGCGAGAAAGAGAATCCGCAATTGAGTTATCGACTCCCGGGACGTGAACAGCTGTAACCCAAGCATTCAGGGAAAGACAAAGGAGGACCAAATGTCTTAACAAACAAACAGGAGGAGATGACGCCGAAACATTATTAATTTCCATCACCACCCCCATGTTATCGCAATGGAAACGCACCTTCTTATTCCTAAACATGTCCCCCCAAACAGCCACCGCTACCACAATAGAAAACAACTTCAAAAATGCCAGGTTACGTACCAAGACCACCGCCACCCAGCTAACAGGCCATTGACCTACGCACCACTATCCCCCGCAATAGGCCCCCAAAGCCCACACTCCCCGTAGCATCCGTGAATAATTCCCATTCAACGTTCTCCACCACCGGGGCCATGCTAATCGACCTCCCATTATACTGCCCCAGGAAGTCACACCACACTCTCAGATCGACCCGATGTTCCTCCCCCAACCTAATAAAATGATGTGGGGCCTTCACTCCCGCCGTAGCCCTTGCCAAAAGTCTACAGAAAACCCTCCCCATCGGCATGATGCGGCAAGCGAAGTTAAGCTTCCGCAGGAGAGATTGTTAAGTCCTGCAACTTAATCTTCCTCAAATGGCACGCCCTGCCCACCAACGACTCCAAATTCTCCAATTTCTCCTGGGGGAGCCTGCATTCCATGTTCTCGGAATCAATTGTGATACCCAAAATCACCAGGACCGACCTTGGATCCAACGTTTTTTCAGGCGCGAGGGGCACTCCAAAACACCCAGCCACCCACTCCGCCGCTGCCAACAAGTTTCCGCAAATGTGTGAGCCCGCCGCCCGCACGCAAAGGAAATCAGCCAAGTAGTGGATGACGGAGGCAACTCCCGCCACCTCACAAATCACCCATTCCAAGTATGAACTGAAGGCTTCAAAATAGGCGCAGGAAATGGAGCAGCCCATCGGAAGACATCTGTCCACAAAATACGAACCCTCCCAGTAACAGCCCAACAACCAAACACTATCGGGGTGCACTGGAAGCAAACGAAAAGCTGACTCCATGTCCGTTTTTGCCATGAGAGCCCCCGCCCATACTGTCTAACCCACTCAAAGGACGTATAAACCACAGAACAAAGCACTGGATCAATCCCATCATTCACCGAGCCCCCCCTTGGATGCGATAAATGATATATTAACCTGAACTTATTAGGTTTCTTCTTGGGAATGACACCTAACAGAGAAACTACCGTGTCTACAAACGGAGGGGACACAAAGGCCATCCTCCCCAACCGCACCTCTTTACTCAATTTCTCGGTGTATATACTGCAATACATTAATACAACACATGACAGAGATCGGGACGTGAAAAACGGTCTGAGTGTCGGCTGGATTTCCCAGCCCGACCACAGTACAGGTGAACGGGACTCCTGGCATCATAGACATTTTATCATGCTAGGAGTTCCTGCCTTCCCGCGGAACTGCTGTTCTGTACTGTATAATTTTGTTCAGTATATGTCTCTACAGGGGCGGATTATAATGAGGGCAATCTGGGCAAGTGCCCGGGGCCCGAGGCTGGGAGGGGGCCCTGTTCGCCCCGGTTCTCCTGTACTGGCTGTTAAATTTACGGCCGGTACAAAGAACCAGAGTGAAGCGGGATCCCTCAACCAATTATATCCGCATCCTTAGGATGCGGATACAATTGCTTATTGTAGCGATGACGAGACAGGGAACTTTCGTCATCACGCCGACTGCGCCATTACACTGGATGACGCCCTCTGGTCTCTGACCAGTCCTGCGTCGTTGGAGGAAGAAGCGTGAACGGGGACAGGTGAGAATGTTCTTTTTTGTTCTGGGCAGCATTGGGGGTAAAAGATGCAGGGGGCATTATCTACAGAGGACATTGTAAGTGGCGCTATCTACAGGGGTCATTATCTACTTAGGGCATTGTAACTGGCACAATCTACAGGGGGCGTTATCTACGGAGGACATTGTAAGGGGCACAATCTACAGGGGACATTATCTACATAGGGCATTGTAAGTGGCACAATCTACAGGGGACATTATCTACAAAGGGCATTGTAACTAGCACAATCTACAGGGGACGTTCTCTACATAGGGCATTGTAACTGGCACTATCTACAGGGGTCACTTACCACAGAGGGCATTGTAACTAGCGCTATCTACGGGGGACATTATCTAAAAAGGGAATTGTAACTGGCGCTATCTACAGGGGGCATTTTCTACAGAGGGCATTGTAACTGGCACTATCTACAGGGGGCATTGTGACTGTCGCTATCTACAGGTGGCATTGTTAGGGTGTGTGGTGTTTTACTTTACAGTGTTTGACACAATTTAATTCAGGGGCGCAGTGTATAGTACTATTATATTCAGGGGCGCAGTGTATGGTACTATTATATTCAGGGGCACAATGTATGGTACTATTATATTCAGGAGAGCAGTGTATAGTACTATTATATTCAGGAGTACAGTGTATAGTACTATTATATTCAGGAGTACAGTGTATAATACTATTATATTCAGGAGCGTAGTGTATAGTACTATTATATTCAGGAGTACAGTGTATAGTACTATTATATTTAGGAGTACAGTGTATAGTACTATTATATTCAGGAGTACAGTGTATAGTACTATTATATTCAGGAGTACAGTGTATAGTACTATTATATTCAGGGGTACAGTTTATGATACTATTATATTTAGAAGCATAGAGTGTGGCATCATGAGAAATGTAATCTTCATTTATAGGTGCGGAAATGTTGGAAAAGTGAGGAGCTGAAGAAATGGGCCGTGCCCGGAAGAAGTCTGGACCGGATGGAGAAAAAAAGCGAAAAAGAACGAAAAAGAATCTGAGACATCACCTGTGAGTCACTAAATGTAAATGTTTATTCTCCCTGTGAAGGATCACTGTATGATCTGCAGCGAGATGACGGATGGTAGCATTCTTTTATGTTAAATAGCAACTCCCAGCATAACCTAACCGTTGTTCAGGCTATACTGGGAGCTGTTGTTTTATGTCGTACAAATTTATACAGCAGGGGTTAAACTGAATTTGCAAATGATCTCTGTACTGAACTGTATTTGTTCTGGTACTGTATATATGTACTGAGCTCGGTTCTGTTGCTGCATATATGTACTGAGCTTGGTTCTGGGTCCGTATATTTGTATTGAGCTTGGTTCTGGGGCTGTATATATGTACTGAGCTTGGTTTTGGGGCTTGTATATATGTACTGAGCTTGGTTCTGGTGTGGTATATATATATATATGTACTGAGCTTGGTTCTGGTGTGGTATATATGTACAGAGCTCTATTCTGTTGCTGTATATATGTACTGAGCTTGGTTTTGGGGCTGTATATTTGTATTGAGCTTGGTTCTGGGGCTGTATATATTTACATTCTCAAGGTAAAAGTAGATGTTAAAATCTACTTTTACCTTAAGAGAAGGTAAGTATATACAGTAAGAACTAAACCCCCAAAAACATGGAGGAATCTCAGTTTTTTCCAATTCACCCATTATATAGTACTTTAAATGGTGCCAATAAAAACTACAACTCCTCCCACAAAAAAATAATCCTTCACACACCACTCCATTGACGTAAAAATAAAAAAGTTATAAAGCTCCTGACCACTGTCTCAAAATATTCTGCTTTTTCTCTTCTGTATGGCTCATTCTGCTTTTACAGCTAAGTCAAAACCGTTCCAGATGTGTGGCCGCCTAAGCAGAAATCTGCAAATATATACTGTACAGCGTCTTCAGAGTTCTGTCTTCAGAGTTCGTGGGGGGCGGGGGGCAGACTTGAAAAAGTACCCGGGGCCCATGGTACCCTTAATCCGCCCCTGTGTCTCTATATGTTTCTTCTGCTTAGAATCCGTTCCTGTTTTTGACTTAAAAATACATGCAAAATCTGCAACAAATCTGCACTGTGGGAACTAGCCTAAAAAAGGTTGACTTGTCATGGCAGGTGGGCTCACACAACTTGATCAAAATGAGCGCTAACAACCTAACATTTGTAAGTAAACGTAGCAATAATGCAAAATAATCTAAATACAGTGCCTTTGGTAGTCTTAGCGCTCACAGATTTTTTTTTGATACCTTTGTTTATACAGATTCCTTGTCCTGTGATTTCTTTCAGCCAGTAAGCAGCCCTGATAATGATCATGTGACCCTCACTCAGATGCGAAAGTTTAGATAAAAGTGCACTGATTCTGACAATACTTTCTGAAACCAACAAACCTATTTAACCCCTTTCCGACATTTGATGTATCTATAAGCCAAAGTCGGGTAGGGGAAGTATGAAACGGGCTCACGAAGTGCTGTATACTACACCCGACACTTCAGAGTAAAGAGCGGGATCATGTTTGAGCACGATCCCGCTAGTTTAACTCGTTAAATGCCGCGGTCAATAGCGACCGCAGCATTTAAATCGTTAGAAAGAGTGGGGCAACCCACTCTAACAGCTCATCGCACCCCCGCAATGCAATCACAGGGTGGCGATGGTTGCTATGGCTGCCTGGGGGCCTAATGAAAGCCCCCAGGTCCGCCATCTTTGTACACCTATTAAGCACTGCCTCCGGCAGGGCTTAATAGTACCCTGTCAGAATCACGATATACTGCAATACATTAGTATTGCAGTATATAGTACAAGCGATCTAACGATCGCTGGTTGAAGTCCCCTAGGGGGACTAATAAAAAAAGTAAATATTAGTAAAATAAAGTTGTTTTTTTATGTAAAATAAATAAAAAATATTAAAAGTTCAAAAAAAAAACCTTTTCCCATTTTCCCCCTAGAGCATAGTAAAAAAATAAATAAATAAACATAATTGGTATCGCCGTGTCCGTAAAAGTCTGAACTATTACAATATATCCTTATTTAACCCGCATGGTGTACGCCGTAAAAAAAAATATGTAAACGCCAGAATCTCTATTGGTCACCTCATCTCCCACAAAAAATGAAATAATAAGTGATCAAAACGTCGCATGTACCCCAAAATGGTATCATTAAAAAGTACTGCTTATCCCACTAAAAATAAGCCCTCATACCACTTAATCGACGGAAAAATAAAAAAGTTATGGCTCTCAGAATTTGGCGACACAAAATAAATGTTATTTTTTACACTTAAAATAAATATAGAAAAAACTACATATATTTGGTATCGCCGTAATCGTATTGACCCACAGAATAAAGTTGACATGTTGTTTTAATTGTACAGTGAATTCTGTAAAAACAAAGCGCAAAAAAACAATGGAGGAATCGCTGTTTTTTTTCATTTTCTACCCCACAAATATTTTTTTCCCCGTTTCCTAGTACATTATATGGCACTATAAATGGTGCTACGAAAAACTACAGCTCGTCCCGCAAAAATCAAGCCCTCATAGTACTATATCGACGGAAAAATAAAAAGTTATGGCTTTTGGAAAGTGGGGAGGAAAAAACGAAAATGAAAATCGACTGCGGCGGGAAGGGGTAAAAGACATTTTATAAATTCCAAACAATTTTGTAATAGAAAGAAGAATTCAGTTTCATGAATCTGCGTCTACATTGTGTAAACACAACAGTCTCACCAACATTATGAATTAACTCACCACAAATACTGAAGTGTCACTAAAATACAATAAAGTGGATGGTTGCCCTGAGCAGAGACAAACGTGCTTTTAATGAACGTCTCTATTCCCACATTACATGGATTCTGTTTCATTGTGCAGGAACAATTTGTCCTCATCTAGTTCTGCCTTGCATCTCACCAGGTTAATTCGGACAGCTCTGTGAGATAATAAGCAGGCTACTGTTTCCTTAAGTAACCAGAGCTTTGCTGTGTCACAATTAATCCTTTCATCCGTGTTTCTATTACATGTACGAGGCAGGGAAGAGCGAAAAGATTGCAGTGATGTAATGTATATGTGGGGGAAGCGTAATACAGTCAAGACACACTGGGAAAGAATCTTCCTGCAGCTTGTTCAGACTTGTCACTTCACACAGTATGGCAGTATCCTCCACAGCTAAAGATCATCAGCGAGGGAGGGAGAAAAAAAAACAACTTTGGGCCTAGGATTATGTTCCAAGATTATTGACTGTAGCGCTGGGGACTATTAGCCTTGTTCACCTCAAAATGCAGGGGGCAGAAGGGCCAGTGGTATGTGAGAAGTAAGAATCACCAGCACTTGTAATATTGAAAGTGATCACCACGCAGAACATGGAAATCTCGAGCCGTATTTATGTCATTTAAACGATGGAGGATATAATAGCAAACAGTCTTTAGGCCCTTATTGTCTTAAAGAAGGCAATTATTGTTCTAGAAAATAAAGTGCTCAGCTCAGCATATCGTTGAACGTGTTATTTTTTGTTTTTATAATTTCATCTCTAGTGGTCACCGTCTGGAGTTTCCCTTTAATTTGCACTAGTTCTATCCTTTTGAAAAGTGAGAGTGCAGCCATTTTGCAGGGCAATGGAAAATTTCCAATTTTTCTTGCCATTGCCATACCACTGAGAAAATATATGTTACTGTAAATGGTGAGTGCGCCTGCAGGGAAGCGCCAGTGCATATAAAATGTAACTTACCCTGTAGGGTTATTATCAAATAGTTTGTGCTTGCAAAGGGAGTAGTTCCAATAATAACATTATAGGAAATTGCTAATAATACAATTCCCTAATGTAATTTCCGCTCAATGACAGCTGTAATCCTGTAATCGGACTGCTTGCTCCACCTATTGTTGCGTTATTTTCATAAACGTTGGACTCTGCAGTTATTGGCATATACTGTATATTGTACTTTTTATTCTCTCCAGAGCAAAGGACACATAGGCGAGTCCAATGGAGACATCTGCTTGCAGACAGTTTTATTTTCCAGGAAGATTTATTTAATTTTATTGCTCGTTCTGGTGCTTTGGTAATAATACTGACCATATCTATCTAAAGGCAAAGAAAAAAAGTAAAGGTAACACTGCACAAAGGTGGACAACCTCTGCTCTACAGCAGCTATTCGTTTCATATTAGTACAGCATTGCAGGGCATCACCTTAAGCATAAGGGTATATAGAGTATATTTAAAGAGGCTCTGTCACCACATTATAAGTGCCCTATCTCCTACATAATCTGATCAGCGCTGTAATGTAGATAACAGCAGTGGTTTTTATTTTGAAAAACAATAATTCTTGAGCAAGTTATGAGCAATTTTACATTTATGCTAATTACTTTCTTAATCCCCAACTGTCCTTTTTTTTACTTTTGACCAAGTGGGCGTTGTAAAGAGAAGTGTATGACGCTGACCAATCAGTGACCAATCAGCGTCATAAACTTCTCTCCATTCATGTCCATCTGTACTTAGCATAGCGTGATCTCGCAAGATCATTCTATGCTGTCACATACACCCACATTAACTTTACAGAAGTGTCTTGAGAGTGAATAGACATCACCTCCAGCCAGGACGCAATTCACACTCCCGATACTTCGGTAAAGTTTCTGTGAGACTTAATCTCGCGAGATCACGCTGTGCTGTCATTCATAGCGTGATCTCATAAGATCACACTGTGCAGCGATTAAGTCCCACACAAACTTTACTGAAGTGATCTAGCAGGATCACGCTGTGCTGAGTACAAATGAACATGAATGGAGAGAAGTGTATGATGCTGATTGGTCAGCGTCATACACTCCACTTTACAACTCCCACTTGGTCAAAAGTAAAAAAACACCCAGTTGTGCATTAAGAAACTAATTAGCGGAAATCTAAAATTGCTCATTACTTGCTCAAAAATTACTTATAATGTGGTGACAAACTCTTTAAAAAATTTTTTGTGGTTGTCCAATTTTGTTCCATTTTCACGGATCCCTCCATAGACTTAAGTCTATGGGGATCCATGTAAACGGAACCCACACAGGGGCACCTCGGACGTGAAAAACGGACGTTTTTCATGTCAAAGTTTCCCCACGTTTGTGTGAATCTGGCCTTAGGCTGACGTGCTGTCCACTAGCGGTTCTGGATGTATATTTAGCCAGGAACGAAAAGGGAATAATTTGTATGGCTCCACTCACTATCCTTAAATAAGCAGTAACGCCTTCTTTTTCAGATCTGCAACGAAAATGTAGACCTACAAATAACTTATATTTAAGAATCTAAAACTGCACTTGCTATATAGTCTTTTTATTGGAGAGCTATTTAGTTCCCTCCATGCTGCCCTAGCCTTAGTGGTTATCCTTTTATTTTTCAGAAACAGCTCCACTTTTTTCCCAAAGGTTGCATCTGTTACTGCAGCTCACCCTCACACACTACACCAGGCACAGTCCATGGACAAGAGTGGTGCTGTTTCTGAAAAAGAAAAGCAGACTTTTTTGTAATCTCTCTAATTTCTCTCTCTCTTTTTATATTATACTTGTCGATTATTAGAATGATGGACAGATTTGGGATTCGTTCAAACTATTTAAAATGAATAAGTAACGTGTCATAGTTAAATATTTTCCATCAGTGTTAATTTATGAACACCACTGGGATGACAGCCCTAGCAGCACAGAACAAGGGATATATACTGAATGGCACCCACAGAGATGGAGCAGAGCGGTTCTCTCCACCCTGGTATATTGCAGTTCTCAGAGAGAAGCAGTACAAGCTGGTCCCATCCTACATTCTGTAATGTGGACAATACAGCTGTTGTACGTTACCCTGCGTGGCTCATATTGTTATTCATTATGTGTCACGGTGGCAGCAATTTTCATCTTAATTACCTCATTACCACGCTGCTCAATGATTCTCCCTCTTAAAATTCAGTGCCATACATTTTCTTCTAGGTTATGACGTGACGTCTTTGTGACCTGTATTGTCTTGACACAGTTCAATCATTATCTATTGTGTCATTTTATTTATTCTGTTACACTAAAACATGAATAGTTGACTGCTGTAGCTTTTCCTGTAACATTCTATGACAACATTCTCAAAATAGTCCTTAGACCAGTGGTCCCCAAACTGTGGCCCTCCAGCTGTTGCAAAGCTACAATTGTGGTTGTCAGGGAATGCTGGGAATTGTAGTTTTGTAACAGCTGGAAAACCAAAGTTTTTAGACCACCGCCTTTGAAGATATCTTTCCAATATTACGATTAATGAATTTGAAAAGTAAGCATTAGACGGGAGAGATTTATTAAAAATCCATGCCGCTGATGAGGCCTGGAGATCCCTGCTGTAAGGCCTATTTATCAGTCTCCATTGACTTATAAGTGCATTGTTTTCAAATTGAATAATTTTTACTTTTCTCTTTTCTGTACAAGCACGAAGACTCAGAGAAACTTCAACCATGGTGTATACGTGAGAGGGAGAAGTCATATTATGCAATGCTTCCTGACTGGCTGACAAACAAGCAGGAAAGAAGTAAAAAGCAAGATAGTGTGCCATAGAAACCCTTTTAGTATTTTTAGAATTTGCGTTTAATAAAAATCTCACATTTTCAGAACCGTTAGAATGGTTGGCAGCAATTTATCAATTTAGTGACCAGTCTTTTTTGGGCTTTAAGGGGGTTGTCCACGACCGGACAACTGATGACCTATCTACAGGATAGGTCATCAGTATATTATTGGTGGGGGTCCGACTACCGGACCCCGCACCGCTCAGTCACTCAAGTAGCCCCTAGGTACTAGATGTTTTGAAGGGTATGCAGTAGTTGGAGCCAGAAGCAGATGCTCCGGTCACGGAATAGCAGCTGAGCTGCAGTTCTGCAGAACGCCTGTTATGCAGTGGTCGGAGCCATCTGCTTCCGACTTCAACTACTGCACACCGTACAAAACATGTGGCTGAGGTTTCTATTCGTTTCGGGAATCTGGGGTGTGTATTTGTTTTAGGGGTCTTGTTTGGTGTCTGTACTTATTTTGGGGTATGGTCTGGGGTCTGTAAATATTTAGGGGATCTGGTCTGAGGTCTGTATTTATTTAGAGTTCCTGGGATCTAAGTTAATTTTGGGGTGTGATGAAGGTGATCACGTAAACTATTTGTGATTCAAATGTCATTCTACCTTTCTCGGTTCCTGATGCCTCCCGGGCCACTTCATAATTTCCGATCGTGTAATCAGTAAGCACGCGAGCTATGCTGTTTCCCTAACTGCCATTCACTTCTATGGGAGTTACGAAATAGCTCCGCAAGCTACGCGGTTTTTGTAATTTCCGACCATGTAATCAGGTGGCGGCCCAGGAGGCAGCAGGAACCTGGAAAGGTAGAGCAGGGTTTAGGGGACCCCGTTCTAGAGATGGGTGCGGGTCCCGGTGGTGGGAGCCGCATCTGTTAACGCAATCATGGGCCAAAATAGCATCTATCGGATATTTATGGCATATCCTGTGCATATGCCATAAATGTCTCTGATGGGCAAACCCCTTTAAGTGCAAGTGTATGCTTGTCCATTCAACAACTATTATATTGAGTTGTGTAAAAGTTCCCTTGGTGGACATCACACAGTAGAAGGCACCATCTTTAGTTCTATAGAAAAACCTGGAAGTGGCTCTATTCTACCATGACCACCTTCCACATCAAGTAAGTTCCAAATATATAACAAGCTTATAATTATTTTGGTCCCCATTCTGTTAATTGTATTTTTTTCCTCCATTCATTAGTCTCCCAGCAATCTTCTTAAAATTTTCCACTGTGCCTTCCACTCTCCCCTTCTATCATCCACAGTCAGTGATCACTAACTCTATTTCAAATCTGAGCGGCCCCACAGCAGCTGAAATACGTACTACCATGGTAGTTATGCCCATGTAGGTGAAGATATAGTGTTTGTAGTGACTGATAATGACATGATTTTCTGACTGTGTAATAATCTCCTTCTCGTTAGATCACTTGTATATGGAATGTTTTAGCAGTTTTCCCCTCTCCAGGCCATATCTCTAATTCTGAGGTTTAGGGCAGATACAGACGAACGTTGCGTTTTTGCGCGCGCAAAAACCATTTGACAGCTGCATGTGTCATCCGTGTATGATGCGCGGCTGCGTGATTTTCGCGCAGCGCCATCATAGAGATGAGGCTAGTCGACGCCCGTCACTGTCCAAGGTGCTGAAAGAGCTAACTCTTTCAGCACCCTCGACAGTGAATGCCGAACACAATATCGAAAAACCTGTTGAAAAAAAAGAAAAAGTTCGTACTTACCGAGAACTTCCCGGCCGTTGCCTTGGTGACGCGTCCTTGGTGACGCGTCCTTGGTGACGCGCCTCTCGACATCGGGCCCCACCTCCCTTAATGACGCGCCAGTCCATGTGACCGCTGCAGCCTGTGCTTGGCCTGTGATTGGCTGGAGCTGTCACTTGGACTGAATTGTCATCCCGGGAGGTCAGACTGGAGGAAGAAGCCGGGAGTTATGGGTAAGTCAGAACTTCGTTTTTTTTTCTACAGGTTCATGTATATTGGGATCGGAAGTCACTGTCCATGGTGCTGAAACAGTTTAACTCTTTCAGCACCATGGACAGTGACTATCTCCTGACGTCGCGTACCGATAATTTTTTTGCCGGGTTCGGCCAAAACGAGTTCGGCCGAACCCGGTGAAGTTCGGTTCGCTTGTCCGGCTTCGCTCATCGCAAAGACACTCCGTTTAGATGTTCGGAAACAGAAAAGCACGTGGTGCTTTTCTGTTTACATTCATCCTTTTGACAGCTGGTGCGCTGTTTCAGTCGGTTCGCACGGAAGTGCTTCCGTGCAACCTGCGTGGTTTTCACACACCCATTGACTTCAATGGGTGCGTGATGCGCGAAATACGCAGTTATTGAACCTGTCGCGCTTTTTGCGCAGCAGACAAACGCTGCGCAAAAAGCACGGACTGTCTGTACTGCCCCATAGACTTGTATTGGTCCATGCGTGCCGCGTGAAAACCACGCGGCCCGCACGGACCGAATACACGCTCGTGTGAATCCCCCCTTAATCTGAGCTAGTGGGTGGAGCCTAACTGCTATCATGTAGGCGTAATTATAGGGGGTGCAGAGGTAGCAGGTTTACCCAGGCCCTGGTGACTGAGAGGGAAAGAGGTATTTTTCTCTAATAGGTTGTATTACAAAGTTTCTTATATTCGCTTGTACTATTGACTATACTATACAAAGTTTGTCGAAAAGTTAGTGCCTTTTTAAAACTGAAACTACCAGGAGCACATAAAGAATCCAGGGATATGGAGAATGCAACCAACTATCAGTGTCAGTGAGACACCAGCCTGTATATGGGCACCCTTTATCTGGGCATTCACATTAGATATTGGTCAGTGAATATTGGCCAGGGATGCCAACAATCCATAAATTCAAAGACTGCAAAAATAGGGCATTTTTTTATAAACTTGAAAAGCTTGTGCAAGTTATTCTGATTGTAATTCCTCTGATTTTACAGTTCACAGTAACTGCAGCTGATGTGTTTCTATTGGTATCTGAGCTGTAGACGTGTATCACTTATCTCTATGATATATGAGTATATGAGTTTAGTTTTCCAATTTGTTTGTAACATTTTTTGGCTACCAGTGATTTTTGGCAAAGTAGCCCAAAAACAAAAGCGCTTGTTAGCCTTTATCTTGTCGATAATCTAATGTGTATCGGTACAGCCCATCTGTCCAGTTATGGGAAAAAACAACGTGTGACAAATTTGTATATTTTCACCTGAATTATTATTATAATTATACAATATTTATATTATATTATAATATCAATATAATATAATCAATAATATATATCATATAATATATATCAATATAATATAATATAATTTTATTATATTATCAACTATTTGCCCATTGGACATGTTTATGGGGAAATAAAATAAAAAAAATAGCTAACAGCTACATTATATGTATTACCAGCTATAGATTTCAAACATCAAAATAATTCATTCTGTCATCTATTTTACCACATGTTAGTTATTCTTGACACTAAAAATACTGTCAAATCAGCTAAAAAAAAACAACACTTCTTAATGACCTGATATTATCTCACCTTGGCAGTGACCCCCACATTCTCTTGTTTATGAGATATGTGCGGATACATAATGTATTCATAGCTTGGTTGTTCAGTTACATAATAAAATTAAAAACAATATTTCCGGTAAAAGTGAACAAAAAATGAAACACAATCTACAACTTGTTTCAGAATTAATCAATGACTTTATGCAAAGCCAATGTTTGTGCGCAGACTTCAAAGATAATTAGATATCAACAGAGGCTTATCTAGGGGTTTAGCACTGGGGGGGGGGGGGTGACATCTGAGTAGGCCCCAAACCAGTGGCCCCCCAACACATGTTTACAACTGCAGAGGCGCATCCGGGGTCAGGCTTACGTAAACAGCGTAGTTTGCTGTGCTACTCTGTTTCTGTAAACTTCCACAGAAGTGATAGCGAGCTACATTGTTTACGTAACTTCTATTCACAGTATAATGCCTCCTCACACAGTATAATCCCCTATAGTGCGTCCCCACACAGTATAATGCCCATATAGTGCCTGCCTACAGAGTATAATGCCCCCAAAGTATAATGCCCTCTTAGTGTCCCCACACAGAATAACGCCACCATCGCCGCCCCACACTGTATAATGCCCCTGTAGTAGCCTCACACACTATAGTGCCCCCATTGCTGCCACCACACAGTATAATGCCCCAATAGTGCATCCCAGACAGTATAATGCCCCCTTTGTGGCCCCCACACAGAATAATGCCCCCATAGCTGACCCACACAGTATAATGCCCCTATGGCTGCCTTTAAACAGTGTAATGACCTCTTAGAGGCCCCCACACAGTATAATAATGCCACTATAGTTTACCCCACAGGATAATTCCCATATAGCTGTCCCCACACAGTACAATGTCTTTTTAGCTACACCCACAAAAAATAACGCTCTTAAAGCTGACCCACACAATATAATGCCACTATAGTTCCCCCCTCACAGTGAAATTCCCTCATAGGTGCCCCCACACAGGATAACGAGCTTATAATGCCCCTCACACAGTATAGTTTCCCCATAGCTGTCCCCGCATAGTGTAATGCCCTCATAGCTGCCCCCAATATTCAATACAATGCCCCCACAACCATCATAATGCCCCCGCAGCAGCCCCCCCCAGCCAGTATAATTCCCCCACAGCCAGTATAGTGCCCCCATACCCGCTCCCATAAAGTATAATTCACCCATAGCTTCCCCCATGCAATAAGATGCCCCCATAGTGCCTATTTAAAAAAATAAAATACTCACCTAACCCTATTCCCACGAGAAGTGGAGGAGATCCCTCTGCACCTCTGGTCTGTGCAGTGTGTGGCTCAGCACAGACCGTTGCGATGACGTGACTACATCGCACCTGTCTGCACTGAGCCGCTCATGGCAGCGTTACATAGTGAATGCTGGAGAAGGGAGCAGACGGCTCCCTTCTCCAGCATTGGATTGAACTGTATCTGTGTCCTGAAGATGCAGATACAGTTGACACCGGAACATGCCACCGCTGGGGAGCCGTTCCTGGGCCCCACCATCTCTTTTTTATATTTAGCCTATCTATCTATCTATCTATCTATCTATCTATCTATCTATCTATCTATCTATCTATCTATCTATTCGTCCAATAAGAGACAGCACTCCAATTTGTGATAGGAAAAAACGGCTTTTTATTAGCCCCTGTGCGACGTTTTGGCTCTTAACATGGAGCCTTTCTCAAGCATACAAACAGTGTAAAAGCATGTGCTATATATGGAGACCACACAACTGGTCTCATTAGGCAAGTGATTTAACATAAAACATAAATAAGTACAAAGATACAGTCATGTTGCATCAGTAAAAGTTATAAAATACAAAGAAGTGCCATTGTGTATATATGATGGTCCTCGGATCAATCAGGGCCATCCAGTTTACTGCAGAAAAATGCTAATTAGTGAACAACTTTTAAAAAAAAGTGCAGGTGCACATAATATAACAAATTAAAAACATGAGCCTTGTGTTTACCTCGGATCCATGTGTTCGGGTTGTAGTTCCGGCGCCTGAAAAGTGGGGTGGCGACTATCTATGACAGAGTAGTCTCTTGCTACAGCACACTTTTGTGCATGCGCAGTGCCACTATGAGGCAGGCGGCGGCCATCTTAGTACAGCATACAAGGCCAGCAGCGGCCATGTTTGTATAATCTTATTGTCAAAATGAAAACTTTATTCTAGGAACCATGCACACAGTCGGTTGCGTCCATGTACAGCACAAAGGGAACTTAGAAGATACCAAAAAAATGCAATTTAATGGAGATGACAGGGAATACACCCAGTCACCAATCATAACTGCACTGTGAGGCTGGGTTCACACGACCACATTAACGTCCGTAATGGACGGACGTATTTCGGCCGGAAGTCCCGGACCGAACTCAGTGCAGGGAGCCGGGCTCCTATCATCATAGTTATGTACGATGCTAGGAGTCCCTGCCTCGCTGCAGGACAACTGTCCCGTACTGTAATCATGTTTTCAGTACGGGACAGTAGTTCCACGGAGAGGCAGGGACTCCTAGCGTCGTACATAACTATGATGCTAGGAGCCCGGCTCCCTGCACTGAGTTCGGTCCGGGACTTCCGGCCGAAATACGTCCGTCCATTACGGACGTTAATGTGGTCGTGTGAACCCAGCCTGAGATATAGACTAATAACTTTAAGAGTCAAAAATATGTTGCGCTGAAGATGCGCATATGAATGAGAGCAGTTGATAAAGAGACTTAAGGTAGCAATTTATAGATAAAAAACGACAAAATAAAAGGGAAGCCAGTCATCATACATATCCAGAAAGGATTATGATGATTATGGTAATGTTACCCCTGGGAAGATAGCAAAAAAAATATATATATATTTCGAAAAACGCATGAAAAACACTGTACAAAACGCATGATGTGCACAATATCCTTAAAAAAAAACAATTTTCTCAAAAAAATAATTAGATTTTTTTATTTTTTATTTATTATATATAGGCCCTGGTAGAGCGCACAGACAAACGTATTTTACCAAAAGCAAAACAGGCTGTTTTCCGTGTCTGAATTGTGTCAATTGCCCTCTGATTCGAAAGGGCTCACAATTTATCCATCTCCAGACGAAACGAACATATGATATTAGGTTCTACTTAAATTGTAACTCAGACCATGTCATATATGTACTAGAATGTCCATGCCACCTCCTCTATGTTGGAGAAACTTCGCTCGAATTCAAAACACCGTTAAATCAACACCGCTACACGATCCGCAAAAAACGTATGGACCTTCCTGTGTCCAAGCATTATATAGAAGCTGGACACACGGAAAAAGATATACGAGTATATTTGATAGACCATGTACCAATGTTACGTAGAGGTGGAGACCGTATTAAATCTCTCAAATATAGAGAGCTTCAATGGATTGAGAGATTGCAAACATTGAGACCTAGGGGTCTCAATGTTGACTTCATAACGCATGGTGTAGTCTAGGGATCTGCTTACACTCCGTGGGGATGTATTGTTCATAGGTCTTCCTGTATATGAACCAGTGTAAAATCTACCAAATTTGTAACCTTATCTATTTCATTTCTTCCAGATCTCTGATAAACAGAAAATATCAAGTATCACTTGTGTTTTACCTTGGATCCACAATTTCGGGGTATCGGACCATCTTTATCACATTGTTAGGGGAGATTCACACGAACGTTGCGTTTTTGCGCGCGCAAACAACGCAGCGTTTTGCGAGCGCAAAAACCATTTGACAGCTGCGTGTGTCATGCGTGTCTGATGCGCGGCTGCGTGATTTTCGCGCAGCCGGCATCATAGAGATGAGGCTTGTCAACGCCCGTCACTGTCCAAGGTGCTGAAAGAGCTAAATCTTTCAGCACCCTCGACAGTGAATGCCGAACACAACAGCGAAAAACCTGTACAAAAAAAAGATAAAGTTCCTACTTACCGAGAACTTCCCGGCCGTTGCCTTGGTGACGCGTCCTTGGTGACGCGTCCTTGGTGACGCGCCTCTCTTGACATCGGGCCCCACCTCCCTGGATGACGCAGCAGTCCAAGTGACCGCTGCAGCCTGTGATTGGCTGCAGCCTGTGCTTGGCCTGTGATTGGCTGGAGCTGTCACTTGAACTGAAGTGTCATCCCGGGAGGTCGGACTGCAGGAAGGAGACAGGAGTAATCGGTAAGTTAGAACTTCGGGTTTTTTTTACAGGTTAATGTATTTTGGGATCGCAAGTCACTGTCCATGGTGCTGAAACAGTTTAACTCTTTCAGCACCATGGACAGTGACTATCTCCTGACGTCGCGTACCGATAATTTTTTTGCCGGGATCGGCCAAAACGAGTTTGGCCGAACCCGGTGAAGTTCGGTACGCAAAGACACTCCGTTTGGATGTTCGGAAACAGAAAAGCACGTGGTGCTTTTCGGTTTTCATTCATCCTTTTCACTGCTGTTGCGCGAATCACGCTCGTCCCACGGAAGTGCTTCCGTGTGGTGCGCGTGATTTTCACGCACCCATTGACTTCAATGGGTGCGTGATGCGCGAAATACGCAGAGTTATTGAACCTGTCGCGCTTTTTGCGCAGCAGACAAACGCTGCGCAAAAAGCACGGACTGTCTGTACTGCCCCATAGACTTGTATTGGTCCATGCGTGCCGCGTGAAAACCACGCGGCCCGCACGGACCGAATACACGCTCGTGTGAATCCCCCCTTAGGATTTGCTTCTTATGGTATCTTATTCAATTGCATTAAATAATACTTTATATATGAATATATCTGTCCAAAAAATTTGGGGAGTTATAAACAAAAGGAAAAAAAAAAAAAAAAAAAAAGTCTAATTTTTTTTGGGGAGAAAATTGTGGTTTTTTTTAAGGATATTGTGCACATCATGCGTTTTGTACAGCGTTTTTCATGCGTTTTTCGAAATATATATATATTTTTTTTGCTATCTTCCCAGGGGTAACATTACCATAATCATCATAATCCTTTCTGGATATGTATGATGACTGGCTTCCCTTTTATTTTGCCGTTTTTTATCTATAAATTGCTACCTTAAGTCTCTTTATCAACTGCTCTCATTTATATGCACATCTTCAGCGCAACATATTTTTGACTCTTAAAGTTATTAGTCTATATCTCACAGTGCAGTTATGATTGGTGACTGGGTGTATTCCCTGTCATCTCCATTAAATTGCATTTTTTTGGTATCTTCTAAGTTCCCTTTATGCTGTACATGGACGCAACCAACTGTGTGCATGGTTCCTAGAATAAAGTTTTCATTTTGACAATAAGATTATACAAACATGGCCGCTGCTGGCCTTGTATGCTGTACTAAGATGGCCGCCGCCTGCCTCATAGTGGCACTGCGCATGCACAAAAGTGCACTGTAGCAAGAGACTACTCTGTCATAGATAGTCGCCACCCCACTTTTCAGGCGCCGGAACTACAACCCGAACACATGGATCCGAGGTAAACACAAGGCTCATGTTTTTAATTTGTTATATTATGTGCACCTGCACTTTTTTTTAAAGTTGTTCAGTAATTAGCATTTTTCTGCAGTAAACTGGTGGTCCTGATTGATCCGAGGACCATCATATATACACAATGGCACTTCTTTGTATTTTATAACTTTTACTGATGCAACATGACTGTATCTTTGTACTTATTTATGTTTCATGTTAAATCACTTGCCTAATGAGACCAGTTGTGTGGTCTCCATATATAGCACATGCTTTTACACTGTTTGTATGCTTGAGAAAGGCTCCATGTTAAGAGCCGAAACGTCGCACAGGGGCTAATAAAAAGCCGTTTTTTCTATCACAAATTGGAGTGCTGTCTCTTATTGGACGAATATTGAGGATCTGGGAGCAGTGATCGGGCTCCTGGGACGTGCACCCACCTATATTCCTGACTGGTGCTGCTGGAAGGTGGACTATCTATCTATCTATCTATCTATCTATCTATCTATCTATCTATCTATCTATCTATCTATCTATCTATCTATCTATCTATCTATCTATCTATCTATCTATCTATCTATCTATCTATCTATCACAGGAGAATGAAAGTACCATACTATGCAGTTGGGCTCTGGCCATCCCTCACCTCTGGGCAATGTTTAACCCAGAGTTGGGTGGTTTCCAGTACTTGGCCCTTAAAAGGATTGTGCAGCAATGGACATTTATCACCTGTCCACACCCACTGATTACTAGAATAGGGGTCCTGAGTCCCCAGTTTCTCCTCACTGGAGTAGTTAGTGAAGCTCTGGTAGAGCATGTTCCCTGCCGCCACATTAACTGTCTATGGTAACAGTAGCGGTTTATCTTATGGGCGGTTTGAGGCTTCCAAAGTCCCCATGTTCTGACAAAACATTGTTATTTTTGTTTAATCGACCATCATCGATTTTAATAATTCAATCATTATCAGCCAATAATACTTACCGTCCTTGCTCCCAGGCTCCTTTTCAGATCCGCCGCATTAGGACCATGTGTGAGGTGCCCTGAGCTGAAGAGGAGCCTGAAAGCGAGGAGGGTAAACATAAGTATGGTCTGAAGTCTGAAACCTTTTTCTTGTCTGGTCTGAGGTCTAAATTAATGTAGGGGTCTGGGGTCTAAATTATAATTTAGGGGGTCTGATCTGAGGTCTGAAGTTATTTGTGTTGCTATAGAAGCTGAGAATGGTTGCAGAAGCGAGGGGCCAAATATGTCTCCCCAGCAAACACTGCAGTGGTTGGAAGAACTGGTCATAGTGGTCTGGACCAGATGGAGAAGAAAAACAAAGAACGTTAATGAGAGAAGACATCACCTGTGAGCCACTGAATTTAGGGTCTGTTCCCACAGGTCTGATACGTTGCTTACAAGTACGTAACGTATCCTACCTATAACCCACAGAGAATTTTAAAAAAGCCAAAAAAAAACGCAGAAAATTGTGGTGCAATTTTTCGTCCAGAATCACCTCCTGTGATGATGCTGCAGCTCATGTGACAGTCACATGGGATAAAACGTCATCTCAGGAGGCCAGGTTACACAGAAAACAGCCAAGAAGAAAAGGAGCCATTGCTATGACAGCGGCAGTAGCGTAGGTATAGATTTTTTAATTAAATGTAAACAAAATTTTTTTTTTCCGATTTGCGTTTTTTGAGGCGGAATCGCAGAATTTCTGCTGCAAGACCCGCAACAAAAGTGCAACAATATCGCAGGATACATTCACATTCTGTGGTTTAACAAAAACGTGCCGCAGTTCAATTTATAAAAGTTTTTTCAGCTGATTTTGTCTGCAGCGTGTGGATGAGATTTCTTCATGTCTAATCTACTTTGCTGTTACTATTAATTCCGCAGATTATCCACACAGAATTCTGTTGCGGATACGCTATGTGGGAACCAAGACTTATAGAGGAGCTGTCACCTCACCCTCATGCTTGTTATAACGAAATTCTTATATTCCCCATGAGATAACAAATCTGGAGGATCTACTCTATGTTGTACCGTTCCTCCATTATTCTTCCTTAAAATCCATAAATAAGGCCTGGCCTACGTGGAGACTTTTTGCGACGCAACTAAGTGATTAACTATTGAGCTACTCTTGATCAAGTAACGCTAAAAAAAGTCAATGTGTGTACCCGGCCTAATTAACAACTGACTGTTACCATTCCCCTTGTCAATAGGATGTGTCCCTACACAGTGTGATACGATCAGCAATATACCGATTTGACAAAAGGAATAGTAACAGCCAGTTGTCAATTTATTCATACAAGCTGTCAATCAGTGGCAGGAGGGCAGGGCTAGCCGCAGCTCATGAAAAAAAGTTGCAGGAGAAAAACAGGATTTTATAAAAATAAAAAAAAACGCAAAGTATTTCAAAGTAAGTGACACAACGCTGTAATCAGGGTCTCTGTGACTACTTTATGCTGCCCTCAGATAGGGTAGCATAAACTTGGAGACAGACCCTCTTTAAACTTGGTAGTACAGAGAAGTGGTGTTGACGATAAACTTGGCCTTTGGTCTACTTAATCTGCCACTGTATGGGACTAACGGAAACAGCGTACAGCGCTAGGGTGGATATGTTGGTACTATAGACATTGAATAGCAAATCACAAGGCGGCAACTTTATCTATAAACGATCGATCGATCGATTTATCTGTCTAGTGGAAATGTATTTATAAATTTTATATTTTGGGAATAATTCTGTACTTGCCTGTCAAGATCTTCCTTAGGATTTATATGTATAAGGTTTTAATGTTTTATTTTGTTTCCCTTGAATGTACTTGTTCTTATGTTTTTTTAATGATGCAATACCTGCTGTTTGTTACATGTCAAATAAAATGTTTGGTACTTATAAGCCTATTAATGTCTCTTCAGCTACATATTAGGCCTCGTTTACATCTGCATCGGGCTTCCGTTTTTGTAGCGGAAACTATAGTGTAGTCGACTGTGCTATTGTTTTTGCTTAAAAAACTGAAAACCTTATGAAACGGAGACAAACGGAAACCATTTGCAATGGAAGCATTACCATTGAAATCAATGGTAATGCAAACGGAAGCTATGGTTTCCATTTGGCTTTCCGTTCATGGGTTCCCATGACGGAAAGGTCTAGTAGGCCCTCAGAGATATAGCCGCTGGGCCTTCGACTATTGCGTGAATGGTTAAAATATTTTTTCCTAAGCTAGGGGAGTAGCTTTACATAGCTGGCCAATCACTTCTTCTATGCTATAAGCTTCCTCTTTGGTGATTGGGCGGGTTATGTTAATTAAGGAGGACATATAGGCAGAGGACCTCCTTCGCTCTTCTTCTTTTGGCAGTGAATTTCACTGACACGGACCGGCAAGAGCTTACCGAAGTAATCCGCTTTTGGCTGCAAGATGAGGGTAGCGAATGGTTACAGTCCCTAATTCAGAAGACCGTACTGCCAGCTCCCCCTTTCGGCGTACCTGCATGCCACTCTACCCGCTTATCCCAACCGCCTCTCCCTGTCTGCGACGGTGACTACGCGGTGTCAGGCCTTTGGGCCTAGGACCGCTCTTGGCTCCGCCCATCCCTTTGCAGTTAATGCTGTGCTACCGGCTTCGGCGTCAGCTGCAGGAGTGGCGCTGGAGTCCGTTCCTAGCAAGTATGTGCCCCCGTCACCTGCCGCTCACGCTCCCTCTGGTCTGAGCAGGGCTAGGTCCCGTTCAGTGGCTGTGTGGAGCTCCGTTCGGCTCACCACAGTGTTGGCCTCCTTCAGTGCAGATAACACTGTGGGTCTCCATAGAGGCGCCACCTCCACCAAGCCTTCCGTACACCCGCTGTGACTGTGCTGCTGTCCACTGATACCCAGAGTATGCAGGCACCCAGGCAGGCACAAATGGGAACTGGCATGACCTATCCCCACCAATATTTGATGACGATTTCTCTGCTGCCCATAGTGCAGAGGAATTTTTTACATGTAAACAGGCTCAGCCCACTTTACAACCCTCGGTCTCCGCTGCCGAGGCGCATGCCCTGCTGGTTCGCCCCACCTTAGGTCCGGCATATGTTTTGTCTGAAGGACAATCATGCCCTTCCTGGACTAGTGGTAGTAGGTACCGTTCACGCTCGCATCATGGCCGCTTCAGGCGCTCACATAGACGCTGGTCTCGTCGTTCTCCATCGACATCCATAACTTTGGGATCATCTACCGGGAGTTCGCACTCCGGCTCCACCGGTCGCGACAGTAATACCCGGAATACCGAGGTGGACGTCAACATCAATCAAGATCGTCGCAGAGGTCCCAAGTAGTGTCTGGTGTGAAGTCTGTGGGGGTTATTCCTGTTCCCGCAACACCCGTTCCTCCTCCAGTTCTGTCTACTGTGGTTCCGATGAGCACATCCGTCCCTGGTGAGTCTGACTGCCTTCGGGCATGGAATACGGGTTCTTCTGAGGTTGTTTTGTTGACTGCTGTACGATCCCTATTGGCGGGTTCAGCTCCCTCCCCTATGGGGGCCTTGGCACAGTCCGTGGTCAGGAAGTCCCTGGTTGAGGCTTCCATCTCCATGTCGACGCCATCTTTACCCGCTTTCAGGGAAACTTATTTCTGTAGTATTGCTCCCCTCGGTGCTCACCTCTCTGAGGACACCAGGAATAAGATATGCAAAAATGAATATGTAGATACTTGGTCCTTGTTATCCACGTACTCATCGACTGTGGATAAGGAGCGGTGGTTCAAACGGGGTGTCCAGCTTAAGCCCAAGGTTGCTAGGACATTTAATAATTGGATTCATGCTTTCGCGGTTTTCAGCTGTGTTTTGGGTCAAAAGTGTCCTGATTGCTGTTATGAATTGTTTGTCTACTAAGATGAGATTTTTAGTGCATATAAATCTCATGGCGATTCTGCTTGGTGGCACTGTGACGAGGAAATTCGCAGGCGTTTGGCGCATAGGCCCGATGTTGATTCGGACACCAAGGCCACTGATGTGTAGTCGAGATTGATTATGTCTCGGCGGCCCTTTCGGTCAATCGCCCCTCCTCTAACGCTTTTCCCAGAACGGGGGCCAGCATTGGGGGTGCTGGTGCGTGATGAACTGGCTCTTGTTGGCTCCTCAACGAGGGTCACTGCAAATTCTATGGGGCGTGCAAATTCAGGCACGAATGCTCTATTTGCGGGGGGTCTCCACTCCATTAGATACTCCCATCGCATCGTGCCCCCTGCCCACCTTTCGCATCCTGGTAGGGCAGAGGACGCCGGTCTGCGTCCTAGAGATGCTGCCTTGGCTAGAGCGGTACACCAAGCTGGATAAGGCCGCCCTACTTAGTAACCATTTTTTTATTTTTATTTTTTTAAATTTTGTTTACTCATTGTTCTGATCCTGTTTTTTTTACATTTGCAATCCGCTACAGAGTTTCCCGTAGCCATCCAAGAAGAGGCAGTGAAGGAGGTTGACTTAGTTTGCATGACTGGCCCATTTTTCGACCTTCGTGTTTCCCCCTTGGGTGTTGTCACCAAGAAGGAGCACAGGAAGTTCATGTGCTTACCAATGGGTTGTTCTCACTCTTGTTTTTATTTAGAAGTTTTCAGTTAATTTCTCGAATGGGATTTGCGCAACGTGTCTGGCTGCAGCTCTGTGACTCATTACCTGGATGATTTTCTGTTTGTGGGCCCGAGTTCCTCTCCTCGTTGTAAATATTTGCTAACTTATTTCTGGTATGTTTGCCAGCGTTTTGGGGTTCCTTTGTCTGAAGTGAAGACCGAGGGCCCGTCTACTTTAATTTGTTTTTTGGGCATCTAAATTGATTCAGTTGAAATGGTGTTTCACCTGTCAGAGGCCAAGTTACAGGTGCGTCAGGTACAGTCTTTGTTGGGTTTATTAGTGTTGGCATGTAGGGTTATGACCATGGGTCGCATTTTTTCTAGACGTTTATCTTTATCCACTACTGGCGTTGCGGCCCCTTCAGCTGTTTACTTCCCCATACATGGCCTTTTAACAACTTTTGGGTTGAGTGTCTCCAGTGGCAAAAGTTGGGCACGACATATTTGCCACTGAAATGGCATATCTTAGGAAAAAATTGCAATCTGTACTTTGCACCATCTGCAGCGCAATCATTTATGAAAAATACCTGTGCGGTGAGAATGCTCACTACACCCCTTAATAAATGCCTTGAGGGGTGCAGTTTCCAAAATGGGGTCACTTCTCAAGGGTTTCTTTTATTATTTCAGAGCCTCTGCAATTGTGAACCAATACTTTGTAAGGGCTTGTCCACACGTAGCTGAATTGCTGCGTAATTTCCGTCCAGAATTGCGGATGGAAAATACGCAGCAAAATACAATGGCAGCAAAGTGGGTGAGCCCTTAACAAATCTCACCCACGCGCCGCGTAAAAATTCCGAGCAGAAATTCATCTGTGGTGCATATTTTTTGGACCACAGCAAGTCCGTTTCTGCTGCCGAAAGTGGACAGAATTGCTGTGTTTTTTGCATTGTAAAAAACGCAGCAAAATACGCACCATTTTCTAGGGCGAAAACGCAGGAAATAGTGTGTTTTTGCCACAGAGGAAAGTCTGCTACTTTCAACGGAATTGCTGACAAAATTTTCTGCACCAATTACGTTCCGTGTGGACAAACCCTAAGTCGCCAAATTAGGCCTCAATTTCGCTTAGTACTCTTTAACTCCTGGGCCACGTCGGTCGTCCAGGCAAAAGATTAAGGCAACATGTAAGGTGTTTCTAAAACCTGGAAACGCAGCATAATAATTAGAGTGCTGTCTTGTTATGGTGGCACAAGCTGGGCACCACATATTGGCATATCTATGGAAAAATAGCCATTTTCACTCTGCAACATCGAGTGCGCACTTATTTCTGGGAAATACATGTGGGGTTAACATGCTCACTACACCGCTAGGTGAATACCTTGAAGGGTGTAGTTTCCAAAATGTGGTCACTTCTGGGGGTTTCCACTGTTTTGGTCCCACAGGGGCTTTGCAAATGCGACATAGCTCCCAGAAACCAATCCAGCAAAATCTGCACTCCAAAAGCCAAATGGCACTCTATCACTTCTTAGCCCTACTGTGTACCCAAACAGCAGTTTATGACCACATATGGGGTATTGCCGTACTTGGTAGATATTGCTTTACAAATGTTGGGGTGCTTTTTCTCCTTTTATTTGTTGAGAAAATGAAAAATTTTGAGCTAATTCACATCTTATTGAATAAAAAAAATCCAATTTTTATTTTCACTGCCCAATTCTAATGAAATTAATGAAACACCTGTGGGGTCAAAATGCTCACTACACCCCTACATGACTTCCTCAAAGGGTGTAGTTTGCCAAATGGGGTCACGTTTGGGGAGTTGGTGCCGAGAAACCAATCCAGCAAAATCTGTGCTCCAAAAGCCCAATGGCGCTGTTTCTCTTCTGATCCTTGCCGTGTGTCCAAACAGCAGTTTATGACCACATATGGGGTATTTACATACTCTGGAGAAGTTGCTTCATAAATATTGGTGGGCTTTTTCTTCTTTATTCCTTGTTGAAATTGTTTTTGTTTGTTTTTTTTAGCTAAAACAGCATCTTATTGGAATTTTTTTTTATTTTCACGTCCAAATTCTAATAAAATCTATGAAACACCTGTGGGGTGTAGTTTCCAAATGGGGTCTTTTTTGGGGTGTTTCCTTTGTTTTGGCATCACAAGACCGCTTCAAACCTGACATGGTGCCTAAAATATAATCTAATAAAAAAAAAGGCCCCAAAATCCTCTAGGTGCTTCTTTGCATATGAGGCCTGTGCTTCAAAAAATTAAATTTGTAAATTTCACCTCTACTATAGCTTTAATTCTTGTGAAATGTTTAAAAGGGTTAAGAAACTTTCTAAATGCTGTTTTGAATACTTCGAGGGGTGCAGTTTTTAAAATGGGGTGATTTATGGGGGTTTGTATTGTATGGGCCACTCAAAGCCACTTCGCAACTGAACTGGTCCTTGAAAAAATAGACTTTTGACATTTTCTTGAAAATATGAGAAATTCCTGCTTAAGTTCTAAGCTTTTTATCGTCCTACAAAAAGAAAAGAATGTTCAAAAAACAAAGGCAATCTAAAGTAGACATATGGGAAATGTTAATTAGCAACTTTTTTTGTGTGGTATAACTATTTGTCTTACAAGCAGATACATTTAAACTGATAAAAATTCAAATTTTTGAAAATTTTTGGTGTTTTTCCACAATTAAATACTGAATGTACTGACCAAATTCTACTAGTAACATAAAGTCAAATGTGTCACAAGAAACAATCTCAGAATCGCTTGGATAGGTAAAAGCATTCCAAAGTTATAACCACATAAAGTGAGATATGTCAGATTTACAAAGGAAGGTCAAAAGTGGCCGCAGCGAGAAGGGGTTAAAACTACTACAAAGGAAAAGTGGAGGAGTTGCTAATAGCAACCAATCAGTTTTCAGCCCTAATTTTTTTTAGAGACCATTTGAGAAAGGGATATAGTGACCTGATGCACTAGTTTCCATTTATTGTAGAGTATCAGGACAGGAAAGGGATTTGTGCGGCTGATGTATTTGACTCACATGAAATTATCTAGACTGAATGCAACTGTAGCAAAACCCCAGCAGTGTGGTCTGTACGGGATTCAGCCTCTGGACGTAAACAAGTTTGCAAATAACAATGTTTGCAAACAGAGATATAAAAAATGATGAGCAATTCAAACAGAACGTATATAAAAAAAAGTTGCATAGCAGTCCATTATTCTTATTAACATAAAATAGACAGCCCCTTTAATTTTTTTCAGCATTGTATCATCTTAGTCACTTTAAAGAGGCTCTGTCACTAGTTTAGAATTGCCTTATTTCCTAGCTAATCTGATAGACGCTATCATACTGATAATGCTAGTGAAAATTGAGTCCTAAAACGTGTATTATTTTAAAAGTTATGAGCTTTTTTCTAAATATGTAAATGAGCCTTTATTAGACAAGTGGGAGGTAACAACAGCGATTCTCTTGAGGTGGAGCTACCTCGCAGCGTCTAACACTGTCCAATCAGCACGAAGCTGCTTCACACAGTGTGAGACTAAAGCTGGGGGGAAGGGGGATCACTTAAAACAGCCATATCTCCGGCTGTGGATCACCTAGAATAGCAGTGTCTTGTGAAAGATGAGATGCTAATCTTTCATATGGCACCAGGATCATAGCTGTAAAACAACCGGAGATATGACCAGTGGAAAACACAGTCGGGAATGGAAGCTGTATACTATAGGATCACGCTGTGTTGCTGGGAAGGGGGAGAAGTTGTATGACAATTGGACAGCGCCATACAGAATACATTAAACCGCCCAGAGTGAAAAGAAAGAGTCGCCTTTTGGAAAAATGCTCATAACTTTGCCAATAATAAACATTTTTTGAAAACAAATGACACTGTAGTTATCAGCAGGAAAGTGCCTATTAGATTAGTTAGGATATAAGGAATTAATAAACTTGGGACAGAGCCTCTTTAAGTGTTGCCAGTGCAGATATATGTAGATGCCACTAAACACTTACATCCATATTTACAGAGTTGAGTTGAGGAATAACATTGGAGGTTTAATGGCAAACTGCATTATCCCTTGTCTGCTGCCAGCACTGTGCTAATCCAACTTTGAGCCATACAGCTATAATTTAAACCAGATTGGTTGCTAGAGACACAGACTGGTTGCTATGGATACAGCTCCAGCCTTTTAAATGAGGTTGTCAGACAGCATACCGCAAGTAACCAGCTTCTGAGAAGACTCAGGTCATAGTGGTACTAAGCAATGGCTAAAGAAATGGCAGGGCACCTTGGCAGTACTCCCACTTTATCATTCACTATCTTTCCTATTAAAGGCATTTAATGTAGTTCATGTTTTTCTACAGTAGTCATTCTGTATGTTTACTGCTAGTCGAATTGTAAGGCCTCATTCACACGGCAGGGTTTCCCGGCCGGGTGCCGGCCGTTCATAAATCGGCCGGCACCCGGCTGCATTAGGAATGATAGACCCCTAATGGGGCTATTCACACGACCGATTTTTTGACGGCCGGAAAATCCGGCCATCAAAAAATAGGACATGCTCTATCTTTGCCCGGGCACCCGGCCGCCCGGCTCCCATAGAAGTCTATGGGGCCGGGTATTACACGGCCATCACCGGAATGTGTTCCGAGTGATGGCCGGGTTTCCCGGCGCTTGCGCTCTATCTCCTCCTCCTCACAGCGCAGACTGCATGTGAGGAGGAGGAGTTGATGCCATTCTGACGAATGGCATCGCTGTACACTGTGTTGCAGGGCCGGGGTGTACAGCAGGTGGAGGGAGCGCTGCGCTGGCTCCCTTCCCCTGCTTGTTAAAAGCACCCTGGCTCGGCGACACCTTCGATGGCGCCGCTAGTAGTAGTAGTAGCAGCAGCTGCTGCTGCTGCGGCTGCTACTACTGTAGCGACGCCACTATAGCAGAGCAGGGAGGTATCTCCCCGCTCTGCTATGTGCTAGCCGCACTTTAGCTCCTTGAAGGAGCGGAATCCCCGTGTTTTCGGGGATTCCGCTCCTGGACAGAGCGCTTGATGTCTCTGTCCATATCTGGGCAGTGACATCAGGGGAAACTCCTGAAGCGGAATCCCCGAACACATGGGGATTCCCCTTCAGGAGCTGCCGCTGATGTCACTGTCCGGATCTGCCCGGCCCGGCACGGATGCATAACTTTATGCAAACCGGCCGGGCAAAATGGCCGATTTTACCGGCCGACACTCGGGCTCGGGAACGACCCGGTCGTGTGAATCCCGCCTAAAGCTTCGAAGAAATGGTTGTTATTATTTATCAGATCAAATTGAGATCCTACAAATTTGTTTAGATTCCATTTATGGGCATAAGAACCTGAATAGGAATTTATTAGATTTCGAGGCCTCTTATAGACATTACAGAACATTCTTCAATTTAAAATATCAAACAACAATCACTTTGCTTTTAGTGTCCGGCTGTGCCTACCAAGAATTTCTGTTTGGTTTTCATCACTTAAATTTGTAACATAAACTTTACAATTTCTGCTAAATATAGACAGGAGCGGCTGGTGAATTGTGTTTAGTTTTCAGGCTGTCTTTCCCTTGACCTGTCTGATCTCTCTGCAAGATTAAGTTCTTAAAGAAACACTGTACTAAATAAATGTTGAAAACCATAAAGGCTAATAAAAACATAATGTCCTAGACTACAAAGAACGCTAAACATACAAAATGCACAAAAAATAAAGCAATATCCTAGCAATTGCTCACTTAATCCCTTTCTTTTCTTTGATCCTATTTTGTCTCATATTGCAATTAAAACTAAAGGGTATATAAAGAATTCTTCTATGTGTTCATGGAGATTAGCCACTTCCTTTTCCTTACAATCCCGTATCTGACTGTAAGACAACTGGCTGTTGCAGGAGCCTCTCCCCTCTGCCCTGTCTGTAGTAGGACACAAGTATCAATAACCCTTTAATGACATGGCCAATCTTCGTTTTCTCATTTTTGTTTTTTGCTCCCCGTCTTCCAAAAGCCATAACTTTTTTGTCGACATAGCCGTATGAGGGCTTGTTTTTTGCGGGACAAGTTGCCGGTTTTCCTGGCACCAGTTATTGTACCGCATATTGTACAGAGATGCGGAAAAAAAATATTTTGAAATGGGCAAAAAAACATCGATTATGCCACATTTTGGGTGGGTTTTGTTATTACGACATCCATCAAGCAGTAAAAACTACACGTTCACCTTATTATGCAGGTTGATATGATTACGGCGATACCAAATGTAAATTTTTTTTAAGTTTTACCACTTTTCGAAAAAAAACAACTATTTGCTAAAAAAATTGTTTTGTGTCACCATATTCTGAGAACTATAACTTTTTGATTTTTCCGTCAATTGAGCGACGTGAGGGCTTTTTTTTTGCGGCCATTTTGGGTTACATGCAATTCTTTCATATATATGATATATTTAATGGGACGAACAACTATCAGAGCGGGTGCATTAAAGATGTTATTCAAAAATCCTTTTCATACCATTACCGGTCCAGAATTGCTATTATAGCTGTTTTAAAGTAATTTTCAGTGTTTCTAGCATATATATATATATATATATATATATATATATATATATATATATTATTTTTTTTGCTTCCCAGTATGCCCCTTGGTGCTGCTTTTAATCTGTGCTAATGGGGGATCTTACTTTCCCCGAAAATAGGTAACATGGGGTCCAGAGTAGTGAAGATATAGGCCCTGTTCACACAGAGTTTTTTTTCCACGTTTTTTGCCACGGAAACCGTGTTGGAAAAAGCGCCAAAAAACGGCCGAAAATGCCTCCCATTGATTTCAATGGAAGGCAGAGGCGTTTTTTTCCCACGAGTGGAAAAACCTTCTCGCGGGAAAAAGAAGCGACATGCCCTATCTACGGGCGTTCACGTCTCTGACCTCCCATTGACATCAATGGGAGGCAGAAAAAGCATTTGTTGCAGCGTTTTTGCCCGTGGCACTCACTGGACGTGGGCGAAAAACATGGCGAAAAATGCGGCAAACGGCGTGTAGACAGATCAAAATCTGCCTCAAAATTCAAGATGGAATTTTGAGGCAGAATTTTCTGCCTGCAAAAAAGCCTGTGTGAACAGGTCCATATACTGTGAAACATCCACAGCATGCACTCCCTTAGAAACCAAAGAATGTACAATGAAATAAAACAATAAATGCAGAATGCAGATCTTTACAGTTCTAACAAGCTGAGGAGTCTCCTCAGCTATACTGCCATGCTACTACAAGGGCTCTGCTCCTTCCCTGACAAGCAGGGCAGAAAGCTATTTCTATTGGCTGTTCTGCAGTGAACAGAGG
Organism: Rhinoderma darwinii; assembly: GCF_050947455.1. Classification (NCBI taxonomy): domain Eukaryota; kingdom Metazoa; phylum Chordata; class Amphibia; order Anura; family Rhinodermatidae; genus Rhinoderma; species Rhinoderma darwinii. The sequence continues at coordinate 123,792,420 of NC_134690.1, forward strand.
ATCACTATGCAGAAACCTGGCTGTGGCTACGTGAGTACATGTCATAACTCTTCACTGGATCATATTTTTAACAGCATATAAATGGAAAACAGGTGTTTATTTTTATGATCTATGCAATGAATATGATATACACAATGAATATAATATTTAAAGGTGGGGCAACCCTTAACCTTGAAGACGTCTTTGAGCTTTGTCAATATCTGACACGAAATCAATGCAATGTGACAGATAAACATATGCAGGAAGAGGCGAACATAGAAATCACAGGATCTCATAGCAAAAGTCATAATTGGGACACCCCCCCCCCCCTCGCGAAATAAAGTCAAACACAAAAACATTTGTAACTGCTTTCAGCAAGACAGTCTAAAAACAGTCACTTACTCCTGCAGTCTGAAGAACCCCAAGTGGGCTTACTTCTGTTTACTTGTCCTGAGCTTGCAGTGGCTATTGTCAAAGGGAAGAGGCAAGGCCACTGTGCTGGTGGGGTGGCCTCCAAAAGTCCAAAGACATAGCTGCCCAATAAGTAAAGCCCATCTGCTTATTGTCTAGTTCACTCTCCAGCTGTGATAGGAATTTTGCCAGTCTCTAGTGGAAGGTTGCAGCAATTCTATAGTAATGCAATTCTATAGTAATGCAGTATATCACCAATTGACAGGGCATGGTGGGGTGGGGCCTCTCAGCCAGGGCCCCCCCATAACAGCTACATGGTCTGTCTCCATTAGCTGTACACCACTGCTATCTGTCACTTAGTAGACACAAGTTGTTTTCTGAAAACTTGTGCATTCTGCTTATATATTTTGAGTTCAAAGTTTTGATTTCTCCGCAAGTCCCGGACCGAACACACTGCAGGGAGCTGGGCTCCTAGCATCATAGTTATCTATGATGCTAGGAGTCCCTGCCTCTCCGTGGAACTACTGTCCCGTACTAAAAACATGATTGCAGTTGTCCCGCAGCGAGGCAGGGACTCCTAGCGTCGTACATAACTATGATGCTAGGAGCTCGGCTACCTGCACTGTGTTCGGTCCGGGACTTGCTGCCGAAATACGTTTCGTCCTTTACGGACCGAACATGCTTGTGTGAATCCAGCATTAGATGTGAGGAGTTGTGTGCTTAAAAAATGCCAAAACTTCAGGAATGCACCAACACATTTTTTTTATGCAATTTTCCATTCTCTTATACAACTCTAAAGCTGTATTCACACATTTTTTGGGCACAATTTAAAAAAAAATAAAAAATCTGCAAAACCACTCCTTTTTGCCGCGATTCTGTAAGAATTGTGGCAGAAAAAACTAATTGACCGCAACGTGTGAACACTGCCTAATCCTAAACAGTAATCACAATTCTCTAAACTTAATCTAATGCACTAACTTGTCGTGGATTGCGAGCTTGCGTCCTTTTGGCCAAAATGATCACTAATACCCCAGGTATTTTTCATTATTACTTATATTCGCTTCTTTTGGACACAGCCAGGTCTTTGATGCTGGGAGAGCATGGTGTGTTGTTGTTTGGCCTAGCAAGCAGGGTAGCCCGCTCTATGAATTATCAAGGCGTCACAAATAGGCTTCTACCTGGCTATACACGTTGTGCCTCATGACGTACACACTATCCCTCCATGTTTCACTCACTTGCACCCCATTATCCATTTATTTCTATTGAGGCACTTCATTTATTACTGCCCCCTATATTTCACTTATAGTACTACACTTGCACACACACTATTCATTTATTATTTCTTACTACACATCCCATGCACCACACACCACTCCCCTCAAGACTAGTGGGAGTGGCTATTATTATTTAAAGCACCTGCTCGCCCTTTCATCAGCATTTCTGGCCTGGCTGTGTCCATTTGCAAGTATGGCCTTTGTCAGTGTTTTTGTATATGTCCCTGTGTTTTTATCGGTTCTATTTATTATTTCTTACTACACATCCCATGCACCACATACCACTCCCCTCAAGACTAGTGGGAGTGGCTATTATTATTTAAAGCACCTGCTCACTCGCCTTCATCAGCGTTTCTGACCTGGCTGTGTCCATTTGTAAGTATGGCCTTTTTCGGTGTTTTTGCATAAATGTCCTTGTTTTTATCTGTTTTGTCTGTACATCAGGAGCTTTTCGCTCCAGTTAGGGACTCGCAAGTCTGGGGATCCTTGTCGTGGATTGCGAGCTTGCGTCCTTTTGGCCAAAATGATCACTAATACCCCAGGTATTTTTCATTATTACTTATATTCGCTTCTTTTGGACACAGCCAGGTCTTTGATGCTGGGAGAGCATGGTGTGTTGTTGTTTGGCCTAGCAAGCAGGGTAGCCCGCTCTATGAATTATCAAGGCGTCACAAATAGGCTTCTACCTGGCTAGTCACGTTGCGCCTCATGACTTACACACTATCCCTCCATGTTTCACACACTTGCATCCCATTATTCATTTATTTTTTAGGCACTTTACTCATTACTGCCCCCTATATTTCACTTACATTATTACACTTGCAAATACACTATTCATTTATTATTTCTTACTACACATCCCATGCACCACATACCACTCCCCTCAAGACTAGTGGGAGTGGCTATTATTATTTAAAGCACCTGCTCACTCGCCTTCATCAGCGTTTCTTACCTGGCTGTGTCCATTTGTAAGTATGGCCTTTTTCGGTGTTTAATGCACTAACTAATACAGATTTTTTTTTTGTGGAACTTGTTGGAAACTAATGTTTATAGCAACTGTCAGTGGATAAAAATGTATTTTCTGTCTGACGGAGATCTTTTACATTCATCAGAAATGTTTTAGACATTCCTATCTAGTGATAATCATTAACACTATGACTGTAGCGTGTGCCGGTCAGCGGATTTTACACTAAAGATCGGGTACGGATCGGGACAAGGTAAAATGTACAAGCTTTATTGATGCTTGTGCAAGGGGTAGTTAACTTCCTTGTCGTATAGCCAATAAACGGCCTAATAAGGCGCATAAGGGTGATTATATAAGCTGCTGCTTATCTTCTCACTCTTTTTCTAAAAAATAAAAAAAAAGACTCCCAATAGGAGAGCAAGTATGCTTTCTGATTGATAGGGGAGGGGGTTGATAACATAAAGAAAAGCCATTTTACCCCTCTTCCTGGGGCCATCTACAGCCATACAGGGACAGTAGGAGGATGACATAGTCTCCTCCTCTCCACGCACAGAGCCAGCACATCCCCCCGCCGCCCCCTCCAATATATGCAGCTGCTACTTCAACCTGCTCTAACTCAGTCTGTGATGCAGCTAGAACTGCGATCCATGTCTTGTTAGAAAGCTAAGTGAAACAGAGTAAAAGCCGTTAATAACAAGGACATATCAAAAATGGCCTTGTCTACTGAAGTGCCTTCCTGCCAGGACCTATGAGATGCGTCCTAGGCAGGGAAAGGATTAATAATAATAATAATAATAATCTTTATTTATATAGCGCCAACATATTACGCAGCACTTTACAATGTAGAGGGAACATGAAAACAATATCAGACATTACATAGTGACAAAGTTCATTTACAATTCAAACCTGGGGAGTGAGGACCCTGCTCGCAAGAGCTTACAATCTATGAGGACATAAGGGAGACACAAAGTGTAATAGTGTTTGTTCTGTACAATGGTCCGGCCATTTTTATACACATGCGGTGGTAACATAAAGCTGCATGAGCCGGTCACCAGCCAGTATCCGTGTATGACGGACATGAAGAGAAGGAGTGTGAGGGAATCTTATTCTGATGACTAATCTAAATGGAGGGCCATGAAAAGGAGTCAGAATAGGGAATTTTATAGGCCTGTCTAAATAGATGTGTTTTCAGGGCACGTTTAAAACTGTGGATATTGGGAATTAATCTGATTGTCTGGGGTAGCACATTCCAGAGGACGGGTGCAGCACGAGAGAAATCCTGGAGACGGTAGTGGGAGGTTCGGATTATGGAGGATTTTAATCTAAGGTCGTTGGCAGAACGTAGAGCCCGAGTAGGGTGGTAGACAGAGATGAGGGAGGAGATGTAAGGAGGTGCAGCACTGTGGAGAGCTTTGTGGGTGAGAGTAATAAGTTTGAATTTTATTCGGAAGGGGATGGGCAACCAGTGCAGTGACTGGCACAGATTAGAGGCGTTGGTGTAGCGGTTGGTCATAAAGATGAGCCTGGCTGCTGCATTGAAGATAGATTGGAGAGGGGAGAGTTTAGTGAGGGGAAGACCGACTAGTAATGAGTTACAGTAGTCAAGACGAGAGTGAATCAGAGCAACAATGAGAGTTTTGGCAGTTTCCTCCGTAAGAAAAGAGCGGATTCTGGAGATGTTTTTGAGGTGAAAATGACAGGAGCGTGAAAGTGATTGTATGTGAGGAGTAAAGGAAAGATCTGAGTCAAAAATAACCCCGAGACAGCGGGCGTGCTGCTTAGGAGTTATGATAGTGCCACACACAGAGATAGAGACATCAGGTTTAGGGAGGTTAGTAGATGGTTGGAACACAAGGAGCTCAGTTTTAGAAAGATTCAGTTTCAGATAGAGAGAGGACATGGTGTTAGAGACAGCGGACAGACAATCACTGGTGTTCTGTATTAGAGCAGGGGTGATGTCACGGGAAGAGGTATATAATTGGGTGTCATCAGCGTAGAGATGGTACTGGAAGCCAAATCTGCTGATGGTTTGTCCAATAGGAGCTGTGTAGAGAGAAAAGAGGAGTGGACCTAGGACTGATCCCTGAGGAACCCCGATATCAAGGGGAAGAGGAGAAGAAGTGGAACCAGCAAATGACACACTGAATGAGCGGTCAGAGAGATAGGAGGAAAACCAAGAGAGAGCCGCGTCCTTGAGGCCAATAGAGTGGAGCATGTTAAGTAGGAGTTTGTGGTCTACAGTGTCAAAGGCTGCAGAGAGATCCAAAAGAATCAGGAGAGAGGATTTACCGTCCGATTTAGCCGCCAAGAGATCATTTGAGACTTTAGTAAGGGCAGTTTCTGTGGAGTGTAGAGTGCGGAAACCAGATTGTAAGGGGTCAAGAATGGAGTTAGCAGAGAGATAGCGGATAAGGCGAGAGTAGACCAAGCGTTCCAGGAGTTTGGAGATGAAGGGCAGATTAGAGACTGGTCGGTAGTTGGCAGCGCTGGATGGGTCAAGTGTTGGTTTTTTCAATAATGGGTTTATAATGGCATGTTTAAAAGCGGAGGGAAAGATACCAGAGGAAAGAGAGAGGTTAAATATTTTAGTGAGGTGACTAGTGACAGCTGGGGAGAGGGACTGGAGGAGGTGTGAGGGGACAGGATCACTAGGGCAGGTAGTAGGACGAGAAGAAGAGAGGAGCCTCGAGACTTCTTCTTCAGTTATTGGGTCAAATGCTGAGAGTGAAGAAGAGGGAGTGTGGGGGGGAAGGGGATCGATGTTACTAGGGGACTGGGAGATAATATCATGTCGGATGTTGTCAATTTTAACTTTAAAAGTGCATAACATATAAAAGTAAGAGTTACATGAATTGCTGCTACTAGCATTTACAAATATGTATGTAAAGGCAGGGCCGGTGTCAGCACCCGGCGAACCCGGGCAAGTATCGGGGCTCACTACACTTGGGGGGCCCCCTCGGCCTCCGGGTGCTGCCATCATCACTGTCCATATATGGACAGTGATGTAAGGAGGAGAGAAGGAGTCCCAGGCAGAGCGCTAGAAGTGGCTCTGCTCCGGGACTCCGTCTCTGGGAAAGCCCCTGACATCACTGTCCATATACGGACAGTGTTGTCAGGAGCAGCGCAGTGTCCCAGGCAGTGGCGTAGCTATAGGAAACGCAACGGTTGCAACTGTGACCGGGCCCCTAAGCCTGAGGGGCCTGCAGCCCCCATTGCCACACCAAGCTGGTCCCCCCTCCAACTGAATATGCGTCCACAGGACGCATATTCAGTTGGGTTCAATGCATTCACTGTGCCACGTCATCGCGCCTGTCGGTGTCGAGTCACTCAGCACAGCACAGTGCAGAGGAGGAGAAGGATCTCCTCCACCCGTCATGGGAACGGGGGATAGGTAAGTAATTATGTTATTATTTTTCTATTAGGTACATATGGAGGCATTATAGTGCATATGGGGGGGGCTCATATGGTAGCTGCTGAGGGGGCATTATACTGTATGGGACAGCTATGGGGGCATTATACTGTATGGGGGGCATTATACTGTATGTGACAGCTATGGATGGCATTACACTGTATGGGGGCATTATACTGTATGGGGAAGCTATGGGTGGCATTATACTGTATGTGGCAGCTATGGGGGGCATTATACTGTTTGGGGGCATTATAAAGTATGGGGCAGCTATGGGGGCATTATACTGTATGGGGCATTATATTGTATGAGGCAGCTATGGGGGCATTATGCTGTATGCGGGGCAGTATACTGTATGGGGCAACTAGGGGGCATTATATTGTATGGGGCATTATACTGTATGTGGCAGCAATGTGTGGCAATATACTGTGGATCAGCTATAGGGGCATTGTACGGTGGGGGAAGCTATGGGGGCATTATACAGTGGGAGTCAGCTATGGGGAGCATTATACTGTGGTGGTCAGCTATGGGGGGCATTATACTGTGTGGGGGGCAGCTATGGGGGGCATTATACTGCATGGGGGCAGCTATGGGGGCAGCCATGGGGGCCATTATACTGTGTGGTGGCATTATACTGTGGGGGCAGCTATGGGGGGCATTAAACTGTGGGGGCATTATATTGATGGGGTCTGTTTGGCAAGGCAGGTTTGCGCAGGGGTCTGGTGGTGCTGGGGAGGGGTAGGGGGGCCCAAGGGGAATTCTTGCACCAGGGCCCATGAGCCTTTAGCTATGCCCCTGGTCCCAGGCAGAGTGCTATTAGTTTTCTGCCCGGGACTATGGCTCCAAGGTTGCCCCAGACAACACTGTCCATATATGGACAGTGACGTCAGGGGCTTTTCCTGAGGCGGAATCCCCAGCCAGAGCGTTGGCAATGCTCTGGCTGGGTATTCCACTCCTAGAGGGAACCCCAAAGGTGCTACCCACAGAGAGGGGGGCTGTGTGGCACTACCAGGGAGAGAGGCTGTGTGGCACTACCAGGGAGGGCGGCTGTGTGGCACTACCAGGGAGGGGGCTGTGTGGCACTACCAAGAAGGAGGGGGCTGTATGGCACTACCAGGGAGGGGGCTGTGTGGCACTACCAAGAAGGAGGGGGCTGTATGGCACTACCTGGGAGGAGGGGTCTGTGTGGCACTACCTTAGTTGAGGGGGCTGTGTGGCACTACCTGGGACGAGGGGGCTGTGTGGCACAAAATTTATGGGGGTACAAACTGGGGGCCTAACTTCTATATGGGGGCATAAACAGGTCCTAACGTCTACATTGGGGAACAAAGTGACGTTTTCTGCCATTTTACTGCTGCCGTGAGGTCCCCCGCAAAGGGGCCTACTATGTCTGTCGCCCAAGGACCCACATAAACCTTGAGCCAGCCCTGTGTAAAGGTTTCTGGAAGTTGTCAGAACTGGATATACTAGTCCTTCTCAATGAATTAGAATATCATCAAAAACTTAATTTATTTCAGTAATTCAATTCAAAAAGTGAAACTCATATATTATATAGATTCATTACAAACAGAGTGATCTATTTCCAGCATTATTTTATTTTAATGTTGATGATTATGGCTAACTGTTAATGAAAACCCAAAATTTGGTCTTTCAGAAAATTAGAATATTGGATAAAAGTTCAAGATTGTAGACTCATGGTGTCACACTCTAATCAGCTAATCAACACAAAACACCTGCAAAGGTTTCTTTAAATGGTCCATCAGTCTGGTTCAGTAGGCTACACAGTCATGGAGAAGACTGCTGACTTGACAGTTCTCCAGAAGACCGTCATTGACAAGGAGAGTAAGCCACAAAAGGACATTGCTAAAGAAGCTGGCTGTTCACAGAGTTCTGGATCCAAGCATATTAATGGAAAGTTGAGAGGTAGGAAAAAGTGTGGTAGAAAAAGGTGCACAAGCAACAGGGATAACCACAACCTTGAAAGGATTGTCAAGAAAAGGCCATTCAAGAATCTGGGGGAAATTCACAAGAAGTGGACTGCGGCTGGAGTCAGTGCTTCGAGAGCCACCACACACAGACATATCCAGGACATGGGGGTACAACATTCCTGTCGCATGTCACATTCCTTGAGACAACGTCAGAAGCGTCTTACCTGGGCTAAGGAGAAAAAGGACTGGTCTGTTGCTCAGTGGTCCAAAGTCCTGTATTCAAATGAAAGTAAATTTTGCATTTCATTTGGAAATCAAGGTCCCAGCATCTGAAGGAAGAGTGGAGAGGCTTCAATCCAAGTTGCTTGCGGTCCAGTGTGAAGTTTCCACAGTCATTGATGGTTTGGGGAGCCATGTCATCTGTTGGTGATGGTCCACTGTGTTATATCAAGTCCAGAGTCAACGCAGCGTCTACCAGGACATTTTAAGGCAATTCATACTTCCCTCTGCTGACAAGCTTTATGGAGATGCTGATTTCATTTTCCAGCAGGACTTGGCACCTGCCCACACTGCCAAATGTACCAATACCTGGTTTAATGACCACAGTATCACTGTGCTTGATTGGCCAGGAAACTCGCCTGACCTAAACCCCATAGAGAATCTATGGGGTATTGTCAAGAGGAAGATGAGACACCAGACCCAACAATGCAGACGAGCTGAAGGCCACCATCAAAGCAATCTGGGCTTCCATAGCATCTCAGCAATGCCACAGGCTGATCGCCTCCATGCCACGCCGCATTGATGCAGTAATTAATTCAAAAGGAGCCCCGACCAAGTATTGAATGCATATACTTGACATACTTTTTGACTCCTTGAAAAAGCTGACGGCGAATTGTGCGTCGGGGTTCTGTGGTGGTGGTCTGGTGTGATTTGGGACTCATTATGCAGTACAGTGGTTGGTATTCAACCTTGGAAATATCCATGTTTTGAATGGCTTTTTTTCTTGCAGACAGTACTGATATCCAGTATTATACTGAGTGCATACCTTTTGTCTCTTGAAACTATGTTTATTTGTATAGCAGGTGACTTTCTATGAGATATATTTACAACGCTAGTACTTCCTTGTTATATTATTGGTGTGATATGCTGTTCTGTGTATTGTAGTCCCTCCCACCACCACAATGTGGTTTTAAATGTGTGTGTTATTTTAGGTCTTGATGGCCATTGCTCTTAAATATCTGATTAAAATATAATAAAAGTTTGTTGTATGGTACCTATGGTGTGCTATTGTGTTATTTCAGTCTTTATATGAATTCACTGTATAAATTGATATAAATATAATTGTGCTCCCACAATATGAAAAGATTAGAGGTTCACTGAAGTGACAACTGAGTAAAATATACCTTTTAATAGTAACTCGTTTTAAAAACAGGGGTAACACACCACTGTGAAATGAGCCCCACCGTGAAAATTAAAAAATGTATTCAACAAAAAACACTGAGTCATTATGATAGATATATCTCAATGTTTGTAACAATATTTTTCTGGAACCAGCATTTATCCTGGGCACAACAATAGTACAATCCCCAAAAGAAGCACCAGTGTCCGAAATAAATCACCGGATCTCCTAGCGCTGGGTGTAACACAATGCTACTGTCCCCTATGCAGACATTCCATATACAATAAACGACCCTACGCGTTTCAGATACTCATCCTCAGGGGTCCGTATCTTGGTAACTCTGGCCTCATCACCAGCAATAATAATATTCAACAGCAGATGTTCTGCTGTGCGTCACGGGAAGATGCTCGTATCGATGTCAACGGCATACTTCATTGCAGGCGCTGGGTTACTATAAACACCAAAACTCCACCCCTCGTATTTGGCGGCGATACATGAACTGACCAATCACAACACCCTCTCGATTCGTGACACCTGCCCATGTGACCCCCCGCCGTCAGCTGACAGCCAGGGGTCATCATCGACCGCATCATGCCGAACGCGCAGGCGCAGTAGAAGCCAAGGACGTGTCGCCCGGACTGCCAAGTTAGAGGAAGGTAAGAGTAAACCGATAATTTATTTTGTAAGTATGTCTTGCGGGACAGTTACCCACCGCAAGTGGACTACCTCACAAAGCAACTCTTAAGTTAATAAACACATATTAGGTGGACAAGATTACTGAGTCCCTCCCATTTGGAAAATCTGACAAAAGATCTCTTTATATGTTTGCTGGCCAATATGGCCATATCGAACATAGTGCACTATGCAAATGGAACCCACCCACCCAAAAAAAAGGCAACCCAAGGTGAATATTAGCCACCTTAACCCCTTCCCGCCATTTCACGTACAGTTACGTGATGGGAGATGGCCTTTTCCCGCATCTCCACGTAACTGTACGTGATGGAGATGAAGCTGGCTCAGGAGCTGAGCCAGCGACATCACCGCCGGGTGACAGCTGTATGTTACAGCTGGCACCCTGAGGTATCGGCCAGGACCGGAGCTAGCCTCCGATCCGACCGATTAACCCCTCACATGCTGTGTTCAATAGAGATCGCAGCATGTGAGGAGTTTATAGCCACCGGCACCCCAGCAACGTGATCGCTGGGTTGCCGGTGGCTGCAAATGCGATCGGAGGGGTAATACTTACCTCCCGGTCCGCCAGTAACGGAATCCTCCTATGCCCCGTCGTCGGCGGGGTCCAGGAGGCTTCCGGTACCATCGGCAAGATGGCGCCGGCTCAGCTTCCGGCTCAGAAGCTGAGCCGGCGTCATCAGCAGTGGGTGTTCGCTGTATGTTACAGCGGACACCCCGATCTAACGCCAGGAACCGGAGCTAGCTCCGATTCCTGGCATTAACCCCTTCAATGCAGCGATTCAATGCAATCGCTGCATCAAAGTGGTTTGTATGCAATCGGCAGCCTTGCCATGCGATGGCAAGGCTGGCGACTGCTACTATGGCAACAGGATGCCTAACAATGGCTTCCTATCTGCCATTACGTTAGCCGATTAGGCCCCGCCCAGAGGCGGAGCCTGATCGGCTTGCTGTCAGTGAACAACTGACAGTTCTATTACATTGCACTACATATGTAGTGCAATGTATTACAACATAAAAAAAACAGTTGGACCTTCAAGTCCCCTAGTGGGACTAAAGAAAAGTGTAAAAAAAAGTGTCAAAAAAGTAAAAATAAAAGTTGTAAAAAATACAATAAAAGTTTCAAATAATAACACAAAACACAATCACCCTTTTTCCCTTATCAAGTCATTTATTATTGAAAAAAAATAATAAAGCCATACATATTTGGTATCGCTGCGACCGTAACGACCTGAACTATAAAAATATTATGTTATTTATTCCGCACAGTGAACGCCGTAAAAAAAATAACAAAAAATACTGACATAATTGCTATTTTTTGGTCACTTTGTCTTCCAAAAATTGAAATAAAAAGTCATCAAAAAGTCGCATGTACCTAACAATGGTACCTATAAAAACTATAACTCGTCTCGCTAAAAACAAGCCCTCATACAGCTCCGTCGACAAAAAACTTAAAACCGTTATGGCTCTCACAACTTGGCGACAGAAAAAATCCATTCTCTTTGCAAAAGTTATTTTATTGTGCAAAAAGTTGTAAAACATAAAAAGTGCTATAAATTAGGTATCGCCGGAATCGGACTGACCTGCAGAAAGAAGGTAACATGTAATTTATATCGCGTGTTGAACACTGTATAAAAAGCACTATAAAAATATGCCAGAATTGCTGTTTTTTGGTCACCTTGCCTCCCAAAAAAAAAAGGATATCAAGTGATCAAAAAGTCGCATGTACCCCAAAATGGTACCAATAATAACTACAGCTCGTCACACAAAAAAAAAACAGCCCTCATACCACTACGTCTATGAAAAAATAAAATTAGTCAAGGCACCAATAAGCCAGGAAATAAAAAATATGCAGTTGTGCCGGCCCGAGGGGAACGTTTCTTCTGTTTCAAGAGGCGATTTATCAAGACCCTAAAATTAGGGAACCAGGAAGGGTAGGGCTCAAACATATCTGCTGGAAGTGAGGGCGCCCGTATTATACCAGGACAACACTTTCCTGCAGAATCCCCCAAACTGCAAAGGTGCGGAGTGTGGACCAAAAGGGGAATAAGTAAAGACCATTTATCAGTGCGACACCGGCCTGTGCAGAAAGGATTGTGTCACAGCATAACACACATCTATGGATTATTTTATTGTTTTTTTTTTACCCCACTATACCACCTGACTATGCCCCTTATATACTCTGCCCGGCTTACATGTGCCCCCACATTATAAATGGAAACACCAGTAAGACACCAAACAAAACTACTACAAGCAAAATCCACGCTCCAAAAGCCAAATGGCGCTACCTCCCTTCTGAACCCTACAGTGTGCCCAAACAGCAGTTTACTTCCACATATATGGCATCGCCATACCCGGGAGTACCCTTTTAACAATTTTTGGGGTGTGTGTCTCCAGTGGCACAAGCTGGGCGCCACATATTGGCATATCTATTGAAAAACCATTTTCACTCTGCAACATCGCGTGCACACCAATTTCTGCCAATCACCTGTGGGGTTAATATGCTCACTACACCCCTAGGTGAATACCTTGAGGGGTGTAGTTTCCAAAATGGGGTCACTTCTGGGGGGGATCCACTGTTTTGGTCCCACAGGGACTTTGCAAATGCGACATAGCGACCAGAAACCAATCCAGCAAAATCTGTACTCCAAAAGCCAAATGGCGCTCCTTCCCTTCTGAGCCCTACTCTGTGCCTAAACAGCAGTTTATTACCACATATGTGGTATTGCCGTACACAGGATAAGTTGCTTTACAAGTGTTGGGGTGCTTTTTTTCATTTATTTGTTGAGAATATGAAACATTTTCAGCTAAAACTACGTCTTATTGAAGAAAAAGGATTTTTTTTATTTTCACTGCCCAATTCTAATAAAATCTATGAAACACCTGTGGGGTCAAAATGCTCACTACACCCCTAGATGAATTCCTCAAGGGGTGTAGTTTCGTGAATCGAGTCACTTTTGGGGAGTTTCCACTGTACTGGTACCTTAGGAGCTTTGCAAAAGTGACATGGTGTCAAGAAACCAATCCAGCAAAATCTGTGCTCCAAAAGCCAAACGGCACTCCTTCTCTTCTGATCCTTGCCGTATGCCCAAACAGCAGTTTATGACCACAAATGGGGTATTGCCGTACTCCAGAGAAGTTGCTTTACAAATGTTGGGGTTCTTTTATTCTTTTATTTGTTGAGAAAATGAAAAATGTTGAGCTAAAGCTACGTCTTATTGGAAAAAAAGGATTTTTTTTTATCTTCACTGCCCAATTCTAATAAAATCTATGAAACCCCTGTGGGTTCAAAATGCTCACTACACCCCTAGATGGATTCTTCAAGGGGTGTAGTTTCCTAAATGGAGTCACTTTTTTGGTGTTTTCACTGTTTTGGTCCCTTAGGGGCATTGCAAATGCGACGTGGTCTCCGCAAACCATTCCTGCTAAATTTGAGCTCCAAAAGCCAAATGGCGTTCTTTCCCTTCTAAGCACCGCCATGTGTCCAAACAACCGTTTATGACCACATGCGGGGTATTGTTTTACTCGGGAGAAATTGCTTTACAAAAGTAGTGTTCATTTTCTCCTTTTAGTCCTTGTGGAAATTAGAAAAAATAAGCTAAACCTACATTTTCTTTGAAAGAATGTAGATTTTCATTTTCACGGCCTACTTCCAATAATTTCTGCAATAAACCTGCGGGGTCAAAATGCTCACTATACCCCTAGATAATTTCCTCAAGGGGTATAGTTTCCAAAATGGGGTCACTTTTGGGGGATTTCAACTGTTTTGGTGCCGCAAGAGCCTTTCAAACCCGACATGGAGCCTAAAATATTTTCTAATAAAAAGGAGGCCCCAAAATCCTCTAAGTGTTCCTTTGTTTCTGAGGCCGGTGCTTCAGTCAATAAGTGCACTAGGGCCACATGTGGGGTATTTCTAAAAACGGCAGAATCTGGGCAATAGATATTGAGTTGCGTTTCTCTGGTAAAACTTTCTGAGTTACAAAAAAAATTGATGAAAAATGAATTTCTGCAAAAAAAAAAAGAAATTTGAACATTTCACATTTACTTTGCCTTAATTCCTGTGAAACATCTAAAGGGTTAAGAAACTTTCTAAATGCTGTTTTGAATACTTTGAGGGGTGAAGTTTTTAAAATGGGGTGAGTTATCGAGGGTTTATAATATATAAGGCCCTAAAATCCACTTCACAACTGAACTGGCCCCTGTAAAAATAGCCTTTTGAAATTTTCTTGAAAATGTGAGAAATTGCTGCTAAAGTTCTAAGCCTTGTAACGTCCTAGAAAAATAAAAGGATGTTCAAAAAACGATGCCAATCTAAAGTAGACATATGAGTGATGTTAATTAGCAACAATTTTGTGTGGTATAACTATCTGTCTTACAAGCAGATACATATAAATTTAGAAAAATGCAAATTTTTGCAATTTTTCGCTAAATTTTGGTGTTTTTCACAATTAAATACTTAATGTATCGAGCAAATTTTGCCAGTAACATAAAGTCCAATGTGTCACGAGAAAACAATCTCAGAATCGCTTGGATAGGTAAAAGCATTCCGAAGTTATTACCACATAAAGTGAAACATGTCAGATTTGAAAAAATTGGCTGTGTCCTGAAGGCCAAAACAGGCTGTGTCTTGAAGGGGTTAAGGGGAATGGTATTGCATATTAAATAAAACACGTATAATTAGTCTGCTCGTTTAAACCCGCTGGTTGTATGCATGCCAGTCTATGGATCCATTGGGCTTCTTTGCGTAGAATTAGGTTGTCCCAGTCACCTCCTCTTTTTGGGGGTCTAATGAGTTCAATTGCTTGAAACTTTAAACATGCTGCATGGCCTTGGTGTTTAGCATGCACATGCTTAGATATTGGGGTGTCCCTAACATGGATAATATCTCCAACATGTTCCCTTATCCGGCGCCGAAATTGTCGTGCTGTTTTGCCCACATAATTTAGGGGGCATGGGCATGTGATAAGGTAAACCACCCCCGCTGTTTTGCAATTGACAAAATCCCGAATGTTGTAGGGTCGTTTATTGTATATGGAATGTCTGCATAGGGGACAGTAGCATTGTGTTACACCCAGCGCTAGGAGATCCGGTGATTTATTTCGGACACTGGTGCTTCTTTTTGGGATTGTACTATTGTTGTGCCCAGGATAAATGCTGGTTCCAGAAAAATATTGTTACAAACATTGAGATATATCTATCATAATGACTCAGTGTTTTTTGTTTAATACATTTTTTAATTTTCACGGTGGGGCTCATTTCACAGTGGTGTGTTACCCCTATTTTTAAAACGAGTTACTATTAAAAGGTATATTTTACTCAGTTGTCACTTCAGTGAACCTCTAATCTTTTCATATTGTGGGAGCACAATTATATTTATATCAATTTATACAGTGAATTTATATTTAGTCCATACAGTTAATATTCTTACTATATCTGGGTATGGCAGCCTTTGCACTCTCTGATTTAAACACAGAAGGGTGGATGAGTGAGGCAAAAAGTGTATTTTCTGAATGTGAACTGATGTATACAGCACAGGGTGCATCTCTCAAATCTACCTTTAAAAACCTTAATAGATTGCATAAGGATTACACTAGAAGCTGGTGGGAGATTCAGAGTCTGGAAAACTATTCAAAGAACAATATAGTTGAGGGGCGTGGCTTGGACATGGCGCTGACCGGACGTGCTTTCTGAGAGCTCCGCGCCTGCACTCCTTTCAACCCGATCATAAGCTAATTTAAAAGCATCAAAAGCGCATATATTTACTAACCTGATGGTTAGGAAGTCCAGGGCCTCTTCGGGGACTCATTATCATACTCGGCAGATGTCTGCAGCTGGGTCTATTCAGCGTTTTCTGACCGACGCCGGGGCAGGAGCAGTTTCCAAGATGGCGCCGACAGAGGAGAGACGCGATGGCACCGAGTCCTTGCTCCCTGAGGGGATTTCATCTGCGGCCGGCGCTGCTGCTTCAGGTACTGATGGTACCTTTCCTTCATTGTCCGGTGCATCGGGGCTGGTTCCCTCCGCATGTGCTGGGTCCTGCATTGCTGCCTTCCACATCTCATATAGATATGGATCTTCACCCCTCAACGTCAATGGGAGGTGCATCTGCCCTTGGGGATGATTTACAGGGCTTGAGACGTCAGTTATCAGCTTTACCCACTAAGCAGGACATGGAGCGTTATGTTAATCGTCTGGAAACGACATACAAGTCTGAGATACAATCTCTCACCACTAACCTATCCCAATTGTCAGATCAGGTGCAGCGTATGGAGAGCGATGTCTCAGTTATTTCACAGCAACAAGTTTCTCAGGACGCCCGTTTAGATCAACACTCTCATCAGATTCATGCATTATTTAATTTGGCTGAGGATCATGAGAATCGGAATCGTCGCAACAACATTCGGCTGAGGGGCATTCCTGAGGATATCTCTCCGGGTCAACTTATCCCTACTTTACAATCTCTATTTAATACCTTACTGGGACGCCCTGCTGCAGATCCTATTGAGTTGGATAGAGCCCACAGGACCCTGGGTCCTCGGAACCCGGATCCAGACAGGCCTAGAGATGTGCTATGTCGTGTCCATTTTTTCTCTCTCAAGGAGCAGATAATGAGAAAAGCCCGTGATAAAGGGGAAGTTTTATTGCAAGGGGTCAAGATTCAACTGCTATCGGATTTGTCCAAAATGACTCTGGATAAGCGCAGAGTGCTTCGTCCTCTGTTGGATGTATTGAGGGAGCATGAGATTTCTTATTCTTGGGGTCACCCCTTTCAGCTACAGGTCCGCAGAGATGGGTCATTATTGAGTGTTCGGGACCCAGGGGATGTTCCGGACTTCTGCGCTGCTCTCCGTGTGCCTCGAGTCTCCATCCCCGATTGGCCTTATGTTCCCTTCCCGCCGCCGCGTCCACGGGCGCGTAGGCGAGGTCGATCTCCTGCTTCTCCTGGTCGTAGGCATGAGGGGCGCCTAGCTGAACCGATCTGATATCCTTTTCTGTGTTCTGTTATCAGAGTTCAATGCAATATTTCTGAGGTTTCTCATTTAAAGCAAATATAGTCTGTATTCTTATAGCCACTCACATTGGTGTTACCGCTCGTTGCAACTGATTTTATTTTTGCTGGACACTGCGGGTCTATTGGTATTGTTCGATTAATGTCATTGTTCTTCAGACGTGAATGCTTAAGGTTTTCTAAAATCCCTTGTACCTCTTGCAAGTATATGCACTTTTGATAACATTGAATGTATATAGGAATATGCTCCTTTGAGGTATTTCTAGGTGTATATTAATGCTGCATACTTTTGTCTCATTACTATTGGGTGTTATGCAAAGTGCCTTGGTTTTCCTAACTGTAATAATATATTATTACTTGCTTGACTATAATTGCTGGGTTGGGGGGGGGGTGCGGGGCACTGGCTAGTCTGTGTCCTGACACTTCTCCTCTTAGGGACTCACTGGTTGATTCCGGTGTCTGTTATTGTGTTTCTCCTTGAGTAGCTCAAGGAGTGGGCGATTAGTTCGCCTGTTCGTTTGTCTTTGTTGTTGTATATCCCCTCCTCGTCTGTCTTGTCCTATTCACCTCTGCCTTAGTGCATTCGTTTGTTGAGCTCCTCGGGGTAAATATTCTGATGGCGCAATTGAAGGTCTGTACCTTCAATGCTAGGGGGCTCAATGTCCCGGAAAAACGCTCACAAATTTTATATAACATGCATAAAGAACGAGTACACATCTTGTTCCTACAGGAGACTCACTTTCAGGTGGGCCATATGCCACAATTTACGAATAGATACTTCCCGTCTTGGTTTCACAGTGCCAACCCGGAATCCAAGTCCAAAGGGGCTAGCATAGGTATCCACAAGTCACTTTCTCATAAAATCATTGATGTTTTGGTTGACCCGGGAGGTCGATATGTCTTTCTAAAATTGTCTATGCGCAATAAGATTCTTACACTGGCTAACTTGTACCTTCCCAATCAGGATCAGGCTAGAGTGGGGCGAGTGTTCTTGAAGAAATTGGAAGAGTTTACAGAGGGCGTCTTAATTGTGGGTGGAGATCTTAACTTGACCTTTGATCCTAGGCTTGATACCTCCTCGGGCAGGTCTGCTGTTCCTAAATCACAGTTGGGGGCACTAAAGGCTATGTTGCATTCCATGCAATTGATTGACGTGTGGAGGATTCTGCACCCTCAGGTAAGAGAGTATATGTACTTTTCCCCCTTGCATAACATGTACAGTCGGATAGATGCTTTTTTGATCAGTCACCATTTGCTTACCTGGCATCCTAGTACTAATGTGGGCCCCATGATCTGGTCAGATCATGCCCCAGTGTTCCTGACCCTTTCGTTTCCTGACTCGGTACCGAATTTTCGGTCTTGGAAACTTAATGATAATTTATTGAAGGATACAGTATGTGTGTCGGCTCTCAAGGACGCTCTTGATGGGTTTATTGCAGTACATGAGCATGACCCTACCTCCTTACCACTCCAATGGGAGGCGCTGAAATGTGTCATTAGAGGAGTCCTAATACAGCACGGGGCACGTTTGAAGCGAGAGAAAGGGATTTCTATTGCACGTCTCCTGACTCAGATAAGGGAGTTGGAATCATGTCATAAACAAATTCCATCTTCACAGGTTTTTGCAGATCTTACCACAGCAAGGGAGTCCTTGCGATCTCTTATAGATCAATCACACGCCCGGTTTAGAGATAGGATGAGAAAACACTCATATGAATTTGCAGACAAGTGCGGTAGATCTTTAGCGCGTATGTTACATCCCCGAACGCAAGCGTCCTACATCCCTAAAATACTATCTTCTTCGGGGGGCGAAGTTCATGACCCGGTGGGTATTAGGGTATGTTCACACGGCCAAATTTCAGACGTATACGAGGCGTATTATGCCTCGTTTTACGTCTGAAAATATGGCTACAATACGTCGGCAAACATCTGCCCATTCATTTGAATGGGTTTGCCGACGTACTGTGCAGACGACCTGTTATTTACGAGTCGTCGTTTGACAGCTGTCAAACGACGACCCGTAAATTTACTGCCTCGGCAAAGAAGTGCAGGGCACTTCTTTGCCACGTAATTTGAGCCGTTCTTCATTGAAATCAATGAAGCACGGCTCAAGGTTTACGAGCGTCTCAGATGCCTCGTAAATTACGAGGAGGAGCTTTTACGTGTGAAACGAGGCAGCTGTTAACAGTCTGTCTTTTCACACGTAACTGCCTCTCAGCGTGTGAACATACCCTTACAGAGTGCTTTAAACAGTATTACTCGACTTTATATAACATCAAGGGGCAATTTCACGATATGCAGGCTGGGGCATTGCGGGACAAAATAGATCATTATGTAAATAGTACGGCTTTACCGCCTTTAGAGGAGGGGGAGGCTTCGGGACTCGAGGAGGATTTTGTGGAATCAGAAGTGGAACATGTTATTAAGGAATCACCCTTGGGCAAGAGTCCAGGGCCTGATGGATTTAACAACAAATTTTATAAAACATTTAAGGCTCAACTGGTTCCCTTTTTGACGAAAGTCTTTAACTCCGTGTCTTCCTTGTGTCCCTTTGCACCCCAGTCCCTCGAGGCTCACATTACTCTGTTACCAAAGCCTGGCAAGGACCCAACCTCTTGCGCTAACTTCAGACCCATCTCATTAATTAATGTAGATGTAAAATTTTTCGCGAAGTTGCTTGCATCTCGTTTGTCACCGTTGTTACCTGGATTGATACGGGATGATCAGGTGGGGTTTGTATGTGGTCGGGAGGCACGGGATAACACCAACAAAACTCTCCTTTTAACTTCATTTTGCCAATCCCGTAAGATACCGATGTGCTTGCTGTCAGTTGATGCCGAGAAGGCTTTTGACAGAGTGCATTGGGTGTTCCTCCGCAGTGTCCTAAAACAGGTAGGCCTTGGCACTACTATGGTGGATAGGATAATGGCATTATACCATAGGCCTACGGCTCGGGTTCGTGTTAATGGACTCCTATCTGATTCCTTGTCTATTGCTAATGGCACGAGACAGGGGTGCCCACTATCGCCTCTATTATATGTTCTGGTTATGGAACACCTGGCAGTGGCACTGCGGGGCAACCCTGATGTTAATGGTGTACGGGTGGGATCACAGCATCATAAATTAGCGCTTTATGCAGACGATCTCCTGGTATTTATAACAACTCCCATGATCTCTTTGCCATCTCTGACTGAGGAATTTGAGCGTTTTGGTCATCTAAGCAATTTTAAAGTTAATTACTCCAAATCGGAGGCCTTGAATATATCTCTGGATGCTTCTATGGCTGCCCATCTCGCTCGGGTTTTCCCATTCAAATGGCAATCTACATCCTTAAAATACTTGGGGGTGCAGGTGCCCACGCAACAGGCAGATTTGTTCGCGTTGAATTACACACCTATTCTTCAACGTACTTTGAAGGAGTTGGCAGAATATGGAGGGAACCGCATGTCATGGTTTGGGCGAATTAATGCGGTCAAAATGGATATTTTGCCCAAATTCTTATACCTTTTCCAGACTGTCCCTATTGTAATACCAGCGGGTTTTTTCAAGACCTTACATAGGGCTATAACCAAATTTGTATGGGGTTCCTCTAAGCCTCGCATTCGTTTTGCTGTCCTTAGTCGCCCAAAAATAGACGGGGGCGCGGGTCTTCCAGACTTTAAAAGATACCATCAAGCCGCACTGATTATGAGGGTAGTGGATTGGTTCCGCTCGGAAACAGGTAAGCAATGGGTGCGTATCGAAAGAGATATGTCTCCTCTTGCATTGACCTCTTTGCCGTGGTTGACTGTCCTACAGCGCCATAGTCTATCTCTGCCTTTCCTCACACATCAGTTTCTTGTGGTATGGGAGCGTATCATGGGTGCTGCGTGCCTGGTGAATCGGCCGGGTCCTATGACTCCTCTTTTCGACAACCCCTCGTTCCCTCCAGCGTTGGGTATGGATACATTCCTCTGCTGGGAGAGAAGAAAAGGTGGATATCTGTCTGAGACCCTTACTTCTGAAGGTGTCATGTTGTCAATGAATGCAGTCTCTGAGGTTTGCCCGGGGAGAAGATCAACCTGGTGGTCATACTTACAGCTGCGTTCTTATCTCTCTTCTTTGGGGGACTGTCTGGTGTTATTACAGGATAAGACTCCTTTAGAAAAGTATTTATCTTTACCAACGGCCCCTTCGCATGTTTTGTCCTATTTGCATGGAGTTCTTCTGCCCAGCTGTTCTTTTTCTCAACTGTCTTTCACCAATGCATGGGACGAAGAGTTGGGGGTTCAACATACTGAAGAGGAATGGGGTACTGCCTTCCTGTTAGCCCATAAATTGCCAATGTCTTGTTTTGCCCAGGAAAAAAACTACAAAATACTCACTAGGTGGTATCGTTGCCCTGCTTTGCTGCATAAGATATTTCCGGATGTGTCTGCTGATTGTTGGAGGTGTGGGGAAGCTCCTGGAACCATGTTGCATATTTGGTGGGACTGTCCCAGGATACGTACCTTTTGGGGGAAGATTTTTGATTTGGGCAAGAAGCTCTTGCACATTGAAGTTCCGACTTCGGCATCTATTGGGTTACTCTCCATGGTTCCTGGATCTCTCACACACCTCAAAAGGGGTATCTTTCGACATTTTCTGACTGCGGCGAGAACGGTGATACCTAGGCACTGGAAATCTCATACGGTTCCCTCTTTGACGGAATGGGTGACAGAGGTGAACGGGATAATGAGAATGGAGGAATTACTGTCAGCAGACAGGGGCAAGTCTGTGCTCTTTGTCCAAACTTGGGCAGTATGGTCTGGATTCCGGGGTGGTACTGATCTACCTCTATGGCTTGATGGTAGGTTCTGAGCAAATTATGTGATCTTTTTCTCTATGCGCTATGTGTGTTTGTGTTTCCCTTTGTTGTCTGGTGTCTTGTGTTGTTGTTATAATTTTTCTGTGGCACTTATATGTACCAATGTTTACTTTATTGAGGCCTGGTCCTCTTGGCTATGGTATTATATTACTGTATATGGGGTACAGTTAGTTCTACTGTACTTTAATTCATATGCTCTTTAGATGAGTGGGAGGTTACCACTTATTTGGGTTTATGCATCTTCATAATGTTTATAAACTGTTATAATCTGTATTTTATACATGATACAAATTTTTCTGCCAAAACTGTGTTATGTATATATGCTGTAATTTTGTTGCTACAAAATAAAAATCTTGATAATGAAAAAAAAAAGAACAATATAGTTCCCAGAGGCCTTAGGGTCCCCATTGTTCCAGCATCAAGATTAAAAACCACTAATATAAAAGAAAGGTGGGAACAGGAGATCACAGGGAGTTCACTTAGGCTGATGCAGATTTTAGTGGAGGAAGAGAAAGTCCAGTTTGACTCCATTAGTGCTGAGCTTAAAAAAGAAATTGAGGCAGCTAAGTCTTTGGTAGATACCCCTGGTTTTGATAAAAAAGACAAAATCCTACAACAAACTCTAGAAAGGTTTACTAATCATTTGAAGGAACGTAAACACTTCCAATTCCAGAGAGACCTACAGGAATTTAGGGAGAAAAAAGCTTACGACTTTGTTAATACCCAACAACAGCAATATCAACAGACCAATAGGGGGCCGAGGGAATCTGACCCTTTCACATCAGAGAGTGAAACAACAGACTCTGAAAGAGTGGGCCCTTTCTTTGGTGGTAGTGGTGGGAAACAAAAATATAGGGGAGGAGCTAGAGGTAGAAATAGAGGCCGTGCTAGAGCCTCTTCTAATAGTGGCAATAATTTTTTAGCCAACAATCCCCCCATTTCCCGCTACATGCTGAGGGGACAAAAGGATTAGTGAAGGGAAGTAATATGGATAGGCTACAAATCATAAACCTATCTGAATACATTTTGAGTGCATCAGAGAGTACGTTATTAGAAAAGGGACTTTCTTTTGTCCCCACAGTTAAATTTGACTCATTTTCTTGGATAAAGGATCTTAATTTGTTTGCTCGCAAGCTCAAATGGATAAAATTCTTCAAACACCATAATAGGAAAAAATGCATGGAATTGGGGTTAGAAGAATCTGATATGGAAGGCCTTGTGGCCTTAGAGGGGTTGCTAGAGGAATCTGGTAGAACCCCAGGTCTAGGTCCTTTCACCAATCTTAAAATGAAGAGTAGAAAGTTGCCACCTATAGGAGACTTTACCAATGTGGATTTATTTGTGGAGATGGTGGGAGATGAGATCAAAAATCTTAGTCAGGACATTAGGGGCATAGATAACAACTTGTCTTGGTCCGAACGAGTAGCTCTGACCACTTTAGAGAAAAAACAAAATATTGTTCTAAAGGCATCTGATAAAGGTGGGAACATCGTGGTCATGAGTAGGGATGATTATAAAAAAATGTGTGAGGACATTTTACTCAACCCTGACTGTTACACCATTTTAAAGGACAACCCCACAGCACTATTCAAGAAAGAGTTGCTGGGCATTCTGAGTGATGCAAAGAGCAGATCTTTGATTAGTGAGAGTGAGTTTGGGTTCCTGTTCCCACAATTTCCCATCATGGCGTGTTTTTATAGCCTGCCCAAAATCCACAAAGGGTATCCCCCCTTACGTGGCAGACCCATTGTTTCAGGCATTAATAATTTAACTCAAAATGTGAGTACATATGTTGATCAGGTGTTGCGCCCTTTTGTCTTGAGTCTCACATCATATGTACGTGACACTATGGATGTCTTGAAACAGATTGACGGTATTTCTTTGGAGAAAGACACACTCCTGGCTAGCCTGGATGTTGAGGCGTTGTATTCATCCATACCTCACAAATTGGGTTATAAGGCGATCGAGTACTTCCTTGGATCAAGGGGCACTCAGTTTGCAGCCCATAACCAATTTGTTTTGCAGTTATTACAATTTGTTCTTGAAAAAAATATATTTATCTTTGAAGACAAGATCTTTCATCAGCAATGTGGCACTGCAATGGGGAGTCCTGCTGCTCCCACCTATGCAAATTTATTTCTTGGCTGGTGGGAGGAGACAATTGTCTTTGGGGACAACTTTGCCAAATGGACTTCATCCGTTGGATTATGGATTAGATATATTGATGACGTGCTGCTTCTCTGGAACTCTACAGCAGAGGATTTCCATAGTTTTGTAGCAGCCCTCAATACAAATGATGTAGGGCTAAAGTTCACATGTGAGATCAGTGAAAAAGAATTGTCTTTTCTGGATTTGAAAATTATAAAAACAGAAGAATGCACAATTCGTACCAAGGTACACCGGAAAGAAACAGCAACCAATAGTTTCTTGCAATGGAACAGTTGTCATCCTTATCCCCTCAAACGTGGCATTCCGAAAGGCCAATTTATGAGAGTACGTAGGAATTGTAGCTCTATGGGTGATTTTGAGTGCCAGGCCCAGGAACTCAAAACAAGATTGAAGGATAGAGGTTTCCCCAAGAGTGTAATCAGGAAGGCCTATGAGGGAGCAAGGGAGGCAGACAGGCAATGTCTCCTGGTTCCTAAAAAACGTAAAGAAGAACAAGTTACGAGACTCATAGGCACCTATGATTCTAAACAAAATGATATTATGCAGATCCTGAAAAGGTACTGGCGTATTCTCAGTTCTGATATAGATTTAGTAGATCAGATCACACAGTGGCCTTCTGTCACGTATCGGAGAGGGAAAAACATTAGGGACAGAGTCATGCACAGTTGTTTTGACCCCATTACACCTAGGGGTACGTGGCTGGATAGACAAATACCAGGCACTTTTAGATGTGGTAGCTGTAAAGCTTGTGATTTCATTCTCAAAGGGAATAGCTTCACCAGTGTTGCAACACAGGAAAAATACAACATTCGGGATTTTGTCAATTGCAAAACAGCGGGGGTGGTTTACCTTATCACATGCCCATGCCCCCTAAATTATGTGGGCAAAACAGCACGACAATTTCGGCGCCGGATAAGGGAACATGTTGGAGATATTATCCATGTTAGGGACACCCCAATATCTAAGCATGTGCATGCTAAACACCAAGGCCATGCAGCATGTTTAAAGTTTCAAGCAATTGAACTCATTAGACCCCCAAAAAGAGGAGGTGACTGGGACAACCTAATTCTACGCAAAGAAGCCCAATGGATCCATAGACTGGCATGCATACAACCAGCGGGTTTAAACGAGCAGACTAATTATACGTGTTTTATTTAATATGCAATACCATTCCCCTTAAGGTGGCTAATATTCACCTTGGGTTGCCTTTTTTTTGGGTGGGTGGGTTCCATTTGCATAGTGCACTATGTTCGATATGGCCATATTGGCCAGCAAACATATAAAGAGATCTTTTGTCAGATTTTCCAAATGGGAGGGACTCAGTAATCTTGTCCACCTAATATGTGTTTATTAACTTAAGAGTTGCTTTGTGAGGTAGTCCACTTGCGGTGGGTAACTGTCCCGCAAGACATACTTACAAAATAAATTATCGGTTTACTCTTACCTTCCTCTAACTTGGCAGTCCGGGCGACACGTCCTTGGCTTCTACTGCGCCTGCGCGTTCGGCATGATGCGGTCGATGATGACCCCTGGCTGTCAGCTGACGGCGGGGGGTCACATGGGCAGGTGTCACGAATCGAGAGGGTGTTGTGATTGGTCAGTTCATGTATCGCCGCCAAATACGAGGGGTGGAGTTTTGGTGTTTATAGTAACCCAGCGCCTGCAATGAAGTATGCCGTTGACATCGATACGAGCATCTTCCCGTGACGCACAGCAGAATATCTGCTGTTGAATATTATTATCGCTGGTGATGAGGCCAGAGTTACCAAGATACGGACCCCTGAGGATGAGTATCTGAAACGCGTAGGGTCGTTTATTGTATATGGAATGTCTGCATAGGGGACAGTAGCATTGTGTTACACCCAGCGCTAGGAGATCCGGTGATTTATTTCGGACACTGGTGCTTCTTTTGGGGATTGTACTATTGTTGTGCCCAGGATAAATGCTGGTTCCAGAAAAATATTGTTACAAACATTGAGATATATTTATCATAATGACTCAGTGTTTTTTGTTTAATACATTTTTTAATTTTCACGGTGGGGCTCATTTCACAGTGGTGTGTTACCCCTGTTTTTAAAACGAGTTACTATTAAAAGGTATATTTCAGTCTTTATATGGTAGTGTCTACGTATATACTATAGGTACTGTGTTTATGCTTTGATATACGCAGATCATTATATATATTCTTTTGGCCTAGTTTGGTATAGGTATTGATACTTTTCAGTAGGCCTACATTTCGGTATTAAAAATCATTTTTGAAATTGGGCTTATATAATATTCTAATTTTCTGAGAGACTACATATTGGGTTTTAATTAACGGTTAGCCATAATCATCAACATTAAAATAAAATAATGCTGGAAACAGATCACTCTGTGTGTAATGAATCTATAGAATATGAGTTTCACTTTTTGAATTGTATTACTGAAATAAATAAACTTTTGATGATATTCTAATTCATTGAGAAGGACTAGTATGTGAGATAAAATAGTAATCATAGAGTCAAAAACAATATATTGTATTCGCCTGCATACATGAAACTTAATGTTTAATGGCCCTTTAAAAAGTAACTTCTATAAACCATAATCTGCAATTTTACTGTTATGAAAAGCAAGATTGCAATTCCTTATATCGAAACCAAATTACAAGATATCTATAGTAAACAAGACTATTGACCACTCATAAAGCTATATTTAAAAGGGCAAAGTTGACTTGTTTTTAACGGCGGGGTAATATGTCATGGTTGGAAGCATTGCATGAGTAGTGGAAACAGGACTCCTTTTGTTATTTACAAGCCAAGCAGACTGCACGCAAGTACAGTGTGACTTATAGAAAGCTGCTTTTAAGTTCCTGGACGCTGACCTAAGGAGATCGGACTTAAAAAAGATGATTTCAGAATCCCATTCATATGCAATAGAATTTCCATCCAACATCTACTCTGGGCCCTGGGCACAGCTGTGAAGGAAATATCAAGCGTATTGACATAATTATCCAGGCAAGGGGCAAACAGAGATGTCTTAGAAGCTATAAAACTGGGATTGCCACAGTTTTAAAACATTATAAGCAGAGAATTAAAATATTCTATTTGGAGAAATTTCCTTTGTACAAATTTATTAATATATATGTCACCTTAAAGGGAGCCTGTCAGTACGTCTGTAGCCACTAAACCATCAGCATGCCGTTATACATCCATACATGTTCCAAACATGCATACCTCTAAGGGCGGATTCAGACGAACGTGAGTGTTTTGCGCGCGTGGCAGCAGCGTGTCCGCTCCGTGTGTCCTGTTCATATGGATGCGCGGCTGCGTGCTTTTCGCGCAGCCGCCATCATGATGACACTCTGGATGTTTGTAAACAGAAAAGCACGTGGTGCTTTTCTGTTTACATTCATTCTTTTACTGCTGTTGCGCGAATAACGCTTGTCTCACGGAAGTGCTTCCGTGGGGCGTGAGTGATTTTCACGCACCCATTGACTTCAATGGGTGCGTGATGCGCGAAAAACGCCTAAATATAGAACATGTCGTGTGTTTTACGCAAAACTCACGGACTGTCTGCACTGCCCCATAGACTTGTTTAGGTCCGTGCGACCCGCGTGAATACCACGCGGGCTGCATGGACGAAAATCACGTTCGTCTGAATCCGCCCTAAAACTGGCATTTAGGGAAAAGTTAGTAATGTAAGTTAGAACTTACCAAAAGTCTGGGTAAGAAATCCGGCAGCATCGTGCGCATTAAATCAGGTTAGTACACCTCCCTTCACTGCGTCCTTGGCTTCATGTGTGCAATGCGCATACATCTAATGCCGCACCAGGCTCCGCCTCAGTAAGTTGTAACTTAATTAACTAAGGCCCCATGCACACTAACGTATTTTTGCGGCCGCAATTCACCCGCAAATCTGCGAGTGAATTGCGGCCCCATTCATTTCAATGGGCCCATGCACACGACCGCGGTTTCCACGGTCCGCGCATGGCCCAGGAGCCTGGACCGCAAAAAGAATGGACATGTCTTATTACGGCCGTGTTTTGCGGTCCAGGCTCATAGAAATTAATGCACGCGGCCATGTGCACGGTCCGCGAATTGCGAGCGGCCCACGGGTGACACTCCGCGGCCATCCGACCCGAAAATCACGGCCGTGCACTTGACTAGGATCCTGTGCATGAGGCCTAAGAATTTGCAAAATGTCTGTTTTAGAGGTAGGCCTGTTTGGAAAACGAAACCCCAGGTGCATAACGGCATGCTGGTGTTTTTGTGAATTGCGGCTGCAAAAACACGTTCGTGTGCATGGGGCCTACGTGTTTTTGTGGCCGCAATTCAACCGCAAATCTACGGGTGAATTGCGGTCCCATTCATTTCTATGGGCCAATGCACACGACCGTGGTTTCCACGGTCCGTGCATTGCCCAGGAGCCCGGACCGCAAAAAGGTAGGACATGTCTCATTACGGACGCATTTTGCGGTCCATGCTCATTGAAATGAATGTACACGGCCAGGTGCATTGCCCATGATTTGCGGGCGGCACACAGGTGAGACTTTGCGGTCGTCCGAGTTGCAAATCACGGGACATACCACTACGGTCGTGTGCATGAGCCCTAAGTCTAAAGGTAACATATTACATATGCTCCCATCCAGCTTGTTTTTTAAAGGGGTTTCCACTTTTATTTTAGGCCATCTTGAGCTAAGCGGTGGGGGAGGTGGTGTTATATGGATTTCTATTAGCCAATAGTGCTGGCAGTGTCCAAACTGCTATAGTCATTTGTACTTGGAATATTTTCCTTCTTGAAATAATAAGATTGTAGATTGCAGCAGGTATTTACATTGAGGGGCCAGTTAATTTGACATATTTTTACATGCAATAGCAAGTGCCTGTATTTTTGCAAAGTAAAACAAATTACTGCCTATTTGGATTTGGTACTACTGCATTGCCTCACCACACAGCCCTAGGAATGCAGCATCCTCAGGACTAAGTCAAGTGTGAGATTGCAGCAGGCAAGGAAGCAGACAGCCAGGGACATTCACATTCAGCAGCCGCACATGTGCCAACCGTCTGCCTGCGCAGCCCCTTAGAGTCAAGAGCGGAGGTCAGGGGAAGAAACTCACAGTTTCTCTTCACATCTTGCGTTTCTCTTCAGTTGAATGTATACATCGGGAGGTTACCTCCGACAGAAGGATGTGATGTATGCCATTGTTTAGGCATTCAGTGGCATATGTCGCCTATTGACATTGTAAAAGAATGTGTACCGCATATTTTTTTTTTTTACTGTATTCTTTTGTATAGAAAAGTGCAGCAGACTACACTTTCCAATGCAGTAAAGGTATGCCGACTAGCCAGGCGCATGAGAAAATACACTTTTTTGCATAGCTGCTAACACTCCCGAATTTGCCGGGACTGTCCCAAATTTACAGAGACAGTCCCGACAAATTACTGTCCCGGGACATGTCCTGGCAACTGCCACATTCAATTGTATCTGCTTCCTCAAGACACAGATACAATTGAATACTATGGCAGAGCAGGAAACTATCTGCTTCCTGCTCTGCCATTCACTCCTCCTGGAGCGGAATCCCCGGCCAGAGCATCGACAACTCTCTGGCCGAGTATTCCGGCACTCCAAGAGAAGCCCCTGACTTCATAGTGCAAACTCCTGATGACGTTACTGTACTTATGTGGACAGTGAAGACAGCAGCTCCTCCTGCAGTGCAATCCTCGGCCAGAGCGATGCCGATTCCGCTCATAGAGGTAACCCCCTGATGACGTCACCGTCCATATATGGACAGTGGAGTCAGGGGCTTCTCCTGGAGCACCGGAATCCCCGACCAGAGCATTGCCGACTACTGGAGGAGCCCTTGGTATCACTGTCCATGTATGGACAGTGACGACAGGGGCTTCTCCAGGAGAGGAATCCCCGACTAGAGCGTCGGCAACGCTGTGGTTGGGGATTCCCCTCCTAGAGGGAGCGACAATGGCTCTATCTACAGGGATGTGGGCACCATCTACAGGGGCGAGAGGATGTGGCACCAGCTACAGGGGGGCTGTGTCACACAGCCACAAGGGGGGCTGTGTGGCACCAGTAACAGGATGGGCTGTGTGGCACCAGCTACCGGGGGCTATGTGACACCAGCTACAGGGGGGCTGTGTGGCACCAGCTACAGGGGGGCTGTGTGGCACCAGTTACTTGGGGCTGTGTGGCACCAGCTACAAGGGGCACTGTGGCACTATCTACAGAGGGCACTGTGGCAATATCTACTGGGGGCACTGTGGCACTATTTACAAGGGGGCCATGTGGCATTATCTACAGGAAGCAGAGAGTGGCACTATCTACTAGGGGCGGTGTGGACCACCATCTACAAGGAGCACTGAGTGTGGCACTATCTACGCTGGTTTTTACACTACCAGTAGCGCTCAGCACATATCGCCAAGCCCTAGTGATAAAGTGAGACATCACCTGCCTGTAAACAACCGGATAACCAGAGAGAGATACCGGCGACCATAGTAGTTGTCAGCCGAACGAGAACAGAAATTGAATTGTTGTCCATTGTATGCAGAAATTCTGGAAATAAAGCCACGCCCCACCAGCGACACCCACCAGATAAGCCATGCCCCCATAACACACACCACCAAAGATGCCACACCCTATGTGTCCCTGGAAAAAATATTGGCAACTATGTTTTGGGCATATTTCGAACATATTCAAATATTGAGATCTAAACAGAGTCTAAGTTATACTGTAGTCATTGTCTGTCTGAGGCTCCCTAAACTAAGTGGCCAATCCCACTCCGTGTGAAGTCACAATCCCAAAACCACACCCGTGTATTTACACATTGGGTGGAAAAGGTGCAAGCCTAATTTAAAGGGACATTAACCTCCTGTTTTTTAAATAGTTCACCATAATAAAATATATATATATATATATATATATATATATATTAGGTATCGCTGCAATCTTAACTAGTTGCCGACCGCTGGCTGGGTATTTACAGCCGGCGGTCGGGGTCCTTATCTCGTTAGTGACCGCCAATACGCCTTTTCACGGTGGCCACTAACGAACGGGCTTTATTCTGATGCATACGCCTTTTCACAGCACTGCCTCAGAATAAATCTGCGGCGCCGGGAGCAGTTAAAACTCCCTGTTCTCAGCTACCTCCGGTAGCCGAGAACTTGGGGCATCGTTGCTCGAGCGGGCACATCGAAATTGCCCATTTAACCCCTTAGATGCGGCGCTCAATAGCGAGCGCCGCATCTAAGTGGTTTTGGAGCGAGGGAGGGAGCTCCCTCTCTCACCCCACTGGCACCCTGATATGAGATCACAGGGTGCCAGTGTCTTCTATAACGGCCAGTGGCCTAATAAAGGCCCCCAGGTCTGCCTGTAGTGGGTGCCTGCTAGGCCATGCCTCTGGCATGTCCTAGCAGATGCCTGTCTGTTGAAAACGGACAGGCAGTAATACACTGCAATACAGAAGTATTGCAGTGTATTATAAAAGCGACCGGACAATCGCATAGTGAACTCCCCTAGAGGGACTAGTCAAAAAAAAGTTGAATAAAGTTATTAATAAATAAATAAGTGAAAAAAAATTAAAAACACACTTTTCCCCCTTACAAAATGCTTTATTATGAAAAAAAGAAAAAGTTTAAAAGTTGCGCATATTTGATATCACCGCGTCTGTAACGACCCCAACTGTAAAGCTATTATGTTATTTAAGCCGCTCAGCGAATGCTGTAAAAAATAAAATAAAAAATATTGCCAGAATTGCTGTTTTTTTGTTCATCCTGCCTTCAAAAAATGTGATAAAAAGTGATCAAAAAGTCGCAAGTACTCCAATATGGTACTGATAGAAACTACAAGTCGTCTCGCAAAAAAAGCCCTCATACAGCTGCATCAGCAGGAAAATAAAAAAGTTATGGCTCTTCAAATATGGAGACACAAAAACCTAATTTTGAAAAAAAAAAAAGTGTTTTTACTGTGTAAAAGTAGTAAAACATAAGAAAACCATATAAATTTGGTATCGTCGCAATCGTAACGACCCACTGAATAAATGTATTATGTTATTTATACCACACTGTAAACGGCGTAAATTAAAGACGCAAAAATTGGTGAAATTGCTGTTTTTTTATTTTACGCTCCAAAAAAAGTTAATAAAAGTTAATCAATAAATTTTATGTACCCCAAAATGGTCTATTAAAAAATACAACTTGTCCCGTAAAAAAAAGTACTTATACAGCTATGTCGACGCAAAAATAAAAAAGTTATAGCTATAGTTATAGAATGCGACGGTGGAAAAACGTAAAAAATAGCTTGGTCATCAAGGTTTAAAATAGGCTGGTCACTAAGGGGTTAAAAGCCGCGCCATAGACTATTTACGGCACGGGTTTTAGCTTGCTGCCCGAGCAATCAGGCAGCTGAATGTCGGGTTTCCGGCAGTCAGTGACGCCCGAGGACACGGAGGAGAAGATAGAAGCAGCTCTCGCTGAGCGCTGTGTATATGAATACCTCTATTGGTCCCGGTAATCATGGTGTAAAAGAAGAAAGTAAAAAAAAATATATAAAGTCTGACCTTTTAGGAAACAGACCATAATAATAAAAAAATAAAAGTAAAATAAAGTGAAAAAAAGTATAATATATATATACAAAAAATACCCACCCCCCCAAAAAAATTTCCCCACCGCCAATCATTGTCGTAACGCTGGCCCTGAGCCAATTACCCTAAAATAGACATCTAATATATAAAAATTTACGGTAGACAATGATGATCACAAATAAAAGGTCTATTTTGGGGTAAAACTATGTTATTACCAGAAATAAATAGCTAAAATGTAAAAAAGGTTATTTTTTTACTATTATTTTCAAACTTTAAGCCTAAAAATTCTAAAATAGCAAAAAGGATGTATATAAAAATGATTAAAAAAAAACAAAACCTGCGTTGTGTACAGAAAAAACATTGCAGAAATCACGTCGTTAGCCCAACAATCAAAAAAGTTATAGCCGTTTAACTAACACGTGTTAAAAATGTCTAAACGGTGTCTGGTCCTGAAGGCTCAAAAGTCCTGAACCGGTTAATGACCTGTAAAATAAAGTTAACTTATTTTTACTGTGCGCTAAACAGTGGAAAAAAAATCGAAAAAACAATGGCTGAATTGCGGCTTTTTTTTCACCCCCCCCCCCCCAAATTAATCAAATTATATGTTCTCCAAAATAAAACCAATAAAAGCTTTCACCCTTTCTGCATGAAACAAGCCCTCATACGGCTACTTTGTAGAAAGACAATATAAAAATAGGGATCTCAGAATGCAGCAACACAAAAACAACTTGTTTCCAAAATAAACATTAAAAACATAAAAAAACAATACTTATTTGGTATCGCTGGATTTGTACGATCTATGGAATAACATAAACTTGATATTTTTACCGCTTTGTAATCAGCGTAAAAAAAATAAATGGTGGTTTTAATGTTTTTACATCCCCGCAAAAAAAAAAAAGCTTATCAATTAACTAAATGTATCTCAAAATATGGCATTATAAATACAATTCGTACTGCAAAAAACAAGCCCCCATACAGCTACATCAACGAAAAAATAAACAATTTATGGAAAAACCCAAATCAACACTTGGACTGTCTTTTATCTAAAATCAAATCCTTAGGCGCCCTCTCAGGTTTTACAATGAATTTGAATAAATGCAAAGTCTTATTATTGAAAGGGCCCTCTAACCCCGATTGGTCTTCCACCTTTCCCGTCATATGGTGTAACTGATCAATATGTTACTTTCCACAAGATGAAGAACGATTTAATCACCTATGCCGGACATATATTTGGGGGGTAGGCAAGCTAGGATATCCTATCATATACTCCAACAACCCAGATTTTAGGGAGGTGTTAACTTACCCAATATTACACTATATTACAGAGTAGATACAATTAAAGGCTATGTACACCTTTGAAAACGTGTGTTTTAAAAAAAATAAAAATAAAAAAGATGTGTATCAGTGTAATTGGTGCAAATTTGTAATGGCATTTTATTAGAAAATATTTTTATTTTTTAAGATACAGCGGCTTTGTATCCTGTATACAGAGCAGATGTATCTAGCGCTGAAACCTGTATCCGTCAGTTCAGCGGGACAGCCGGGTCCCCGACACGCGGGATCCACCTGTTATCGATCACATCTAAGTTCATGACTGACGGGTTCAATGACAGTGTGTCCTGCGTGATCCTCCTGTTATCGATCACATCTAAGTTCGTAACTTAGATGTGATCAATAACAGATGTATCCTGCATGTCAGAGACATGCAGGACCCGATATCACTGAACCCGTCAGTGCCGCTGAACTGACGGATTCAGGTCTTGTCAGGGATCATTACCATGTATATTGTTTGCAAAAATATTATCCTTACACATATATATATATATATCAGTATATTACACAAAGAGATTGGATCTATGGAACAATGGAGGCTGTATGAGGGACACGCCTATGGAAGACACCGCCCCTGGAATGCAAGAGGAGTGTACAGAAGAACTTACAGCTGAATAGAGCCAATGGGGCTTAAGCACGTCCCACATCTCTAGGGATGAAAACTTTTCTGTTTCTTTGTTCAATAAAAAGTTCAGTTCACTTCATACTTCACTGAGGTAGGATCTGTACCAACTTGTCTCCTGGTATATTTTTTCCACGCATGCTCTCAGATTCCAATTTACGGAGGTGGTTATTCGGTGTAAAATATCAGGGAGAAGGAAGCTACCCTGACAGTCTCAGCGCAAGATACAGCTGCTCTTTAAACAGAATACAAAGCAGCTGTATCTTAAAAAGTTAAAATAATTTTTAATAAAATGTAATTACAAAGTTACACCAATCACACTGATACACATTTTTATTAAAAATAATAATAAAAAAAAATGTTTTCAAAGATGTACATACCCTTTAACTTCTTTTCATACTGATGCCACCCTTGACCAAATCTTCTTACCAAGGATCTTGTTTCCAAATTTATTACACACGTTTTATGCTTTGTTTTCTGAAGTGGTGTGTTCAAACCCTCTACTGATCACTACGTGGCGAGAATGGCACAAAATAAAAACTCTCAAACACTTTAATCCACACTATTCCACGTTACTCTCGCTGACAAATAATCCACAATTTCAACAGGGTGACTACCATCATATATTCCACATATGGAAACGACAAGGAATTGTCCTCATACACCAACTGATAAACCACTCTTAAAACCCCCACACGTTCTGAACAACAGGATAAATTCACTAAATCTCACTTTCCCTTTTTCTAATTTCTCCAAACGCAAAGTTAAATGGGGAAAGTGCTTCGTAATCTGTCTGACTTGGACTAAACTTCTCCTTTCTGTTCCCTTTTCTTAACTACCTCATCACGTAAAGGACTTATCACACAATTTTACAGGTACCTCCACGCTTCATTTGATTATTCTAAAACCCAGTTTACCTTAAACAAATGGTACCTGGAAGAATCAGAACTCACTCCCATTGTTATCCTCAAGTTTATTGACCAATCTCTCCATTCTCTACCCTCAGTTAGATACACAGTAATCCCCTCTCAAACTTGTACATAGAGGTAAAGTATAGTCCCATTCTATAACCCCGCGAAGGGGTAAGGTATGCTCTAATTGTTTAAAATGCGGAACCGGAAGTCTCTTTCTTACTGTACAAATGGTAGCAATAATAATAATAATAAAAAGAAAAAAACGCTGGAATGTGTAATTTAAAGTCCAAAAAAATTTATGGTATTAAGAGGTTAAAAGTTACATTCTATAAGTGAAGTTAAATATAAACTATTGTTCCCTGTTTCCAGCCATTTCATGCCAAAGAGAGTCTGACTGTAATGTTCTTCAATGAAGTTGACTGACAGGAAGTCCAGAATGATTTCTGACCGCGTGATAACTACTTTGCACTTTATTTTTATATAGCAATTTCTGAATATAATTTTATTATGTGAATCATACTTTTATCAGCAGGAGAAATCCAATAAGACAACAGGACAGTGGAGGGGGAATCCAAAAATTGGAGATGACCTGCAAATCCAGCAGCAGAATGAAGGCTGCCAGGCTTTCATAGAACTGCATGTATCTACTAAGAGTCTGACAGGACTTAATATGATTTTCCAGCAGCTTCCCGGCTCTATTATCTGATCGTTTTCAATTATTAAGTATATTCGGATGAGAAGTTAAATATGTGAAAAATTATTTAGGTATCACATTAAAATGCACACCATACGACAAGTTCAAATACATGTTTCTGCAACACATGCTCTTAGGCTAGAACTCCACATAACATTGTGCTCAATTTGCGGTAATGTCATGATTTTGCGGTGACACGCGAAGATCTATTTTCGCCATAGAGTCCTGGCATTAATCATAGAATTCATAGAGTTTAATACTAGCCAACTAGCTTTGCAAATAATCGTAATTAAACCCTGAAAAGCATGGTTTTTGATTCTATTAATCATCTATTATTGCAAATTGAGATATTAAAGAGGCTCTGTCACCAGATTGTGCAACCCCTATCTGCTATTGCAGCAGATAGGCGCTGCAATGTAGATTACAGTAACGTTTTTATTTTTAAAAAACGAGCATTTTTGGCCAAGTTATGACCATTTTCGTATTTATGCAAATGAGGCTTGCAAAAGTACAACTGGGCGTGTTGAAAAGTAAAAGTACAACTGGGCGTGTATTATGTGCGTACATCGGGGCGTGTTTACTACTTTTACTAGCTGGGCTTTCTGAAGAGAAGTATCATCCACTTCTCTTCAGAACGCCCAGCTTCTAGCAGTGCAGATCTGTGACGTCACTCACAGGTCCTGCATCGTGTCGGCACCAGAGGCTACAGTTGATTCTGCAGCAGCATCAGCGTTTGCAGGTAAGTAGCTACATCGACTTACCTGCAAACGCCGATGCTGCTGCAGAATCATCTGTAGCCTCTGGTGCCGACACGATGCAGGACCTGTGAGTGACGTCACAGATCTGCACTGCCAGAAGCTGGGCGTTCTGAAGAGAAGTGGATGATACTTCTCATCAGAACGCCCAGCTAGTAAAAGTAGTAAACACGCCCCGATGTACGCACATAATACACGCCCACTTGGGCTTTTACTTTTAAACACACCCACTTGGACTTTTGCAAGCCTCATTTGCATAACTACAAAAATGGTCATAACTTGGCCAAAAATGCTCGTTTTTTAAAAATAAAAACGTTACTGTAATCTACATTGCAGCGCCTATCTGCTGCAATAGCAGATGGGGGTTGCACAATGTGGTGACAGAGCCTCTTTAAGGTCTCTGCTAAGACCGCTGCAATCATATGCTATGGCCAGGTAATGTATTCTGCCAGTGTTCCTTTCTACCACGTTACTCAGCATCCGTTGAAATCAATTGGACATCCGTGCAATGGTTTTCTTTGTGGTTTGTAGCAGTTATCTGCTCTAGCTAGTAGAGACAAGGCATACATCTAATGCAGACCAGTAATTATTTGGATACAATATGGGATGGACACCGTAAGGCCAGGATGACACATGCAGCTTGGATGCAGTTTTGGACCAGGACCGGATTAATAATGAAGAGGATGGAGCAACAGCTCCAGGCCTGCCCCACACAATAAGTCCATAGGCTGAGCAGCAGCAGGCCCGGACTGGTAATCTGCCCAACCGGTCAGATTCCCAGTGGACCTGGCTGGTCAGTGGACAGCCCAGGCCCGGATCCCCAGGCGATGCATCCTAAGGATGCGGATACAGTTGAAACCTACAACCATAGGCTCCCTGCCTTGCCATTATCTGTCTTGTAGGCCTCAGGTCACTGTAGGCCTGTGGTCTACAAGTCGCAAGGATCACTTACAGGATGTCAGTATCCCGGAACTGGCAGCACAGTGACGCCAGAAGAGGCTTCAGCCACCCCACTCATCGAGGGATCAGTCAGTCTGGGTAATTATGTTTTATTTTTTTTCTGGTGAACAAAGGGGGTGCTATTACCAGGGGAAAAATGGTGGCAATGTTAATTGAGTGGGGACCCATATTACTAAAAAAGAAAAAAGGGACATTTTTCAAGAAAAGTATAGCACACGTTGAGGTTAAAAGATATAAAATTCAAGTTTAATTATCATCCACCAAAATTTAGTAAATAACCTGACAAATTTTCCCACATAAACATAAAAATGTTTAAAAAAAATAATCCCACTAAAGTTTTATCATAGTTGCTGCCCATAGAAGTCTATAGAGAGGAGAGAGCAGGAGGAGGGAGCAGAGAAAGAGAGAGACACACACACACACACAGACGCTGCTGCCCACAGAAGTCTATGGAGAGAATATGGGGTAGCAAGAGGAGGAGCAGAGAAAGAGAGACAGAGAAAGAGAGAGAGAGAGAGAGAGGAGACACAGGCTGATGGTAAAAGTTATATTTTACCCCAGTGCTGGATTCTCAGCTAAAGTGCTCATTAATGCTTTATTATATCCTCCAGGCTGTATATATATATATATATATATATATATATATATATATATATATATATATATATATATATATATATATATATATATGTGTATATATTTATTTATATATATATTGTAAATAATCAGTGGGCAAAGTGGTTGATGGCAGATATGTGTAATTGAGGCATCTTGCCTCAGTTGTGTATGTAACTGGAGTTTGGGTCCGGGCTTTAGGGGTGACGGAAGATATTGTATAGGAAGGTCACTCCATTCCTGGTGTTATCTACATGAACCTGGAGTCCAGGTGTGTCCACAGAGAGACTAATAAAGAAGACTGCCAGAGAGCATGTTGGTGTTGTGGTTTTGAAGAAAATACCAGATTGGGAGTGCGAAGCCTGAACCTACCAGGGTGCTAAGAGAGAGCACATTTGAAATGAACCTACAAAGCTTGGTGAGAAGCGCTGAATTTTTAGTTTGTACTGTTAACCTGACACTAAGGACATTTTATTTTCCGAATTTCCTGCTAAAACAAGCCTGTTTGAGTTGCTGTTTGTGACTGTGTACAATAAAGCCTGGACAACTGTACATTTAAATCTGCCAGTTTGTGCCTGATCGCTTGGCTACAAGATTGACTGGAAGGCTCTGCCTTACCATATATATATTATGTATATATATATATATATATA
Organism: Rhinoderma darwinii; assembly: GCF_050947455.1. Lineage (NCBI taxonomy): Eukaryota > Metazoa > Chordata > Amphibia > Anura > Rhinodermatidae > Rhinoderma > Rhinoderma darwinii. The sequence continues at coordinate 123,831,609 of NC_134690.1, forward strand.
TATATATATATATATACCTGCTAAAAATGCAGAATATTAATATAATGGTCAGAAATAGTTATTCCTCATGTACACACATAATACAGCATATTATGAAAGGTCACCTAAATGTTAGGTTCGATTTAAGTACCTTTTTTTTTATTGTGACCCCTTCAAATACCAAAACAGATTGTGTACCCCTGGTAGATTCACCAAATAATCATATTAATATAAACATGATTTAACCTTTATATCAAAAAACATTTTAACAAATTGCACATAATTCTTATTTCTCCAAAATAGCCTAAGGAGTCTTTTTTTGTTTTTTTCATACATCCTGTGTTTCATTCTTGTTGTGTTTGTCAGAGATTATGAAGAAATCCGATATTTTAGTTCCTGGTAACTATAAAATGTCCCTTGACATCAAAATGGCAATCAACTGTTTGAACTTAATTTACAGGGATGCTCCTTCCTTGTTTTGTTTTTTTTACACTGTAATATATTAGTTTCACTGTTTTTTCCACTTTCACATAAGAGTATTTTTCATCACTATTCCATAATTTTTTTTCTGCCCATTTGTATTACTGATCAGTAATACTGATGCAATACTGATGACATACTAATGCAATATCATCCGTAATTCGTCAGTTTTGCAGATCCGTATGATGGACATTTACCAATATATTCATGTGAAGAGGTCTTATACCGTTTTCTATTTAATTTTTATTTCTTCATTATTGGTGGTTTTAGAATGGATTCTGCTTTTGGATAACATCATTTTCATATGATGCATACAGTATTGGGTCGTAAGAATGGGACTAGCACTGTGGTTTAAGTTGTTGGTCATCTTTTTTTTTTTAATAACCATATTTGTGTTTTTTTGTTTTTTTAATTTGACTTTATATTTTCTTCATTACTGTTTTCCCCTGTAACTGGGGCGTAGTTAGGGTGGGGCATGTGTATCAAGTACTGGGTGCAAGGAGAGCGACAACAACAGGGTAATTAAATACAAGGCTAGAAATTCAAACAGAATTTGTGCCTAAATAAAACCTTGTTCTATACATTGTAGAGCTAATCCGGGTTAGCAGCTGTAGCCTATAGTGGGCACCTGGCAATCACATCATTAAGTGCCCGGCATTTAGCAATTGCTAAGGTGCAGATAGTAATAAACTACCTTTGCCTTTTCTATGGGGAGTAAAAAAATGGCACAGTAAAATTATATGCAGAAAAGGACATGAGGAACGCTTTGGGACTCTTCACCTCTGGCTGATCTTCACCCTGATCTTGCAGCACTCCAGTAGACGGTAAAAAAAATGTAGTTTTATTCAGTCCAGATCTTCTTTTGAATACTCTATTTAGTCCAAGGATCAGGACTACTTGCTGGGCACCCAGACACAAATTTTCCTGTTGTGAGTGTTGGGGTGTATAATCATAATTTATTAAGGTGTATATTTAAGAATTATATTGGTGTAATATTTTTTATGAATAATTGTTTCATATCTCTTTTGTACAGGCACTTTACTCTCACATTTGGTGTCTGAACCCTTAGGTGAATATGTGGATCATTTACCCCCTCATTTTTTTATTTTTGTATCCTTATGGTATTGATATAGTTGTTTGAACTAGGGTAGGACTATACAGCTAGCCGCGTCTTGTTGGTTGTTTCTGTATTATAGGATTCACCTTAGGTCCAAATTAGGTTTTCAATTGCTTTTGACTGTTTCGTTTGGAAGTGTGCTTCTAATAAAATAATTTTTGGATGCACAATCATGTACAATCTTGTGTGTACCGACAATTTATATGATCTCTTTTTTTTTTTTTGTTGCAACTTTAAATTTGTGAATTTCAATGTCATGCAGCACTGAAGGAGTTAACAAGAACTGTGTTCAAAAAGCTAAATGAAGAAAGGAATGTCTTATGTGGGTAAGTGCATTCACTTCGGACTTAGCATTCCAGAAACATTATTCTGCATGATGGGGTGCGTGACTGGACAGGTGTGGACTGAGCGATGAATAAGCGAGTGAATGAAAAAGTGAGTGAGGGAACACGGCTGACTCAGAAAGGATCCAGCATACAGCTAAATGGAAATGAATGTACATGAGGCAGCAGTTTCATTCTCCCAATTACACCCATGCGTACTCCCTTTACGGTAACGAAAAAAGGCTTTAACATCTCAGTCCACTTATATAATAAAAACCAGACTATTAGAACTTCCTGATAGTGTGAAGACGGGAGAAACCGATTCATTCTAGAGGAAGTAAGTCTAGCCACAGCAATTCTGGACTTGTTTTGTAAGGGAGACTAGGAAGAATGAATATTTGCCCTGTGGCATCAATTTCCTGTTTAATCTTCTCCAAAGGCAGCTGGAAAATGCCCAGAAAAACACAGATGCCTGTCCATGCCATATGCATCCGACATTCAAGTGTGGGAAGGAAGGCCTCTGTATATTGTTCATCTCCTGCAACGTTACTTGTGTCACACTACCTTCGCCTCAGCACACGCTATTAGACAGTAATCCCGCAGTGATTCAGCCCTGCTCCGTGTGCAGTGACGTGATCTGCCATGTTGAGCGTCATGACTAAGGTTTAACATGAAATCAATTGTCATATGATAAGCTATGTGCCATTACTAGGGCTGAACAGGAGAGATCTACTATTACAGGACTTGTGATTTCATTTCTCTGCTTTTATCATTTATCAGTATAGTGCGTCTACAGAATGAAAGCAAAAGTCTTGTAAGTCAGGCCAATGTTCATGGAATGCAATTTATCTATTCACCATAAACTAGTCACACTACAAACAATGTGATCACACGCTATGTGTATATATATATATATATATATATATATATATATATATATATATATATATATATATATAACATCCATAGATTTTTTTTTTTTAAGTGATAACAAGTTAACTCAATGGGGGAGATTTACTTAAAAACGCCAGTCTAAAACCAAAATAGGTTGGAGTAAAATGCACCAAATGTATTAAGTGGAACACCCCTCTTTATAAGTTTGGCACTTTTTTGCCTGTCTCTGCTCCAGAAATTTCAATTTTTGGTGTTAATTATAGTAAATCTGTCAGTCCACGGTATGCCAAGCCCCTCCGATAAACCACACCCACTTTTGAAAATTGTCGAGAGAAGCATAAACCAGCAAAAAGTCACAAATTACAGCGCAAATATGGAATTCGCCATAATCTACGACTTCTTAAGCCGGCAAAAGGGGCGCAAAGCCGTTGAAACATTCCCTCTAATTTCTGCAGGGAACAAACTCCAATATGATATATTTCTGCAGCAATTCGGTTTATGGGCATCCTTTCAGTCAATACTTATTATTGATAGCCATTTGGCAGAAATCAGAGCTACCAAACATTTCTTGTAGTCCGCTAAGGGGCTGTTAACATCTGCATTAGAGGCTCTGTTAGGGGCCTCCCTCACAAATTCCATTGTTTTGCCAGTCAAAATAGCGCAGCATGCTACACTATTATGGCAATATGACAGAAACAATGGTGGAAACCCGGCGGAACCTATTAAAGTCAATGGGTTCCGTCAGGCACCATTGGTTTCCGTCTTACAACAGATACCGAGCTTCCAGTATTCTCATTGTTCTGCTCCTAGGACAGAGCAGAACATCAAAACCAGGAATGCAGATGTGAACGTGTCCTAAGCTCTATATACACCACGGTTGGCCATAAAGCTGGCAGTATATGTCTGAAAAAAGAAAATATATCAAGACTTAGATAGTACAGTACCCATAAGCTTTTAAGGGGAAAATGTATGTGAAAAGTGCTTAAAGAGGCTCTGTCGCCAGATTATAAGTGCCCTATCTACTACATAATGTGACCGGCACTGTAATGTAGATAACAACAGTGGTTTTTATTTTGAGAAACGATAATTTTTTGAGCAAGTTATGAACAATTTTAGATTTATGCTAATTAGTTTCTTAATAGACAACAGGGTGTTTTTTTTACCTTTTTATCAACTGGGCATTGTAAAGAGAAGTGTATGACTCTGACCAATCAGCGTCATACACTTTTCTCCATTCATGTCCATTTGTATTCACTGCACAGCGTGTTATTGCGAGATCATTCTGTGCTGTCACATTCACACACATTAACTTTACTGAAGTGTCTTGCGAGTGAATAGACATCACCTCCAGCCATGACGCGATGTCTATTCACACTCCCGACACTTCAGTAAAGTTTCTGTGAATGACAGCAGAGCGTGATCTCGCGAGATCACGCTGTGCTGTGTGAGTAAGTCCCACACAAACTTTACCGAAGTGTCGGGAATGTGAATAGACATCACATCCTGGCTGGAGGCAATGTCTATTCGCTCTCAAGACACTTCAGTAAAGTTAATGTGGGTGTATGTGACACCACAGCATGATCTCGCGAGATCACGCTGTGCTGAGTACAAATGGACATGAATGGAGAGAAGTGTATGACGCTGATTGGTCAGCGTCATACACTTCTCTTTACAATGCCCACTTGGTAAAAAGGTAAAAAACGCCCAGTTGTCTATTAAGAAACGAATTAGCATAAATCTAAAATTGCTCATAACTTGCTAAAAAATGATTGTTTTTAAAAATAAAAAACACTGTTGTTATCTACATTACAGTGGCAATCACATTATGTAGGAGATAGGGCACTTATAATGTGGTGACAGAGCGTCTTTAATTTCACATCTGGATACCTTTTTGTTTTGCAATACTGTAAAGCTTGAGCTATTGAAGGACCCATTTGGCAAACATTCGGTATACAATTGCATCCTTTTATACAGTATACTTTTCTTAAAAAATAGTTAAACATCGTAGTCTTCTTATTCTGGCATTCTTGGAAATGTTAGGAGCTGCCAATGTAAATAAGTGGCTTTATTTTTCTAACCATGATTACAACTGGTCAGATCTAATGCTATATTTCTATTAATTAAAGCTTTCATTAGCAAAAAGCGTGTAAAATCTGTTTGGCAAATATTTATTCTAGAGGAAACTGAAACATCCAGGGATGGGATTAAGCCAGTTTGAGAAAATCACAATAACCTTAGAGCTGCTTTGGTCCTTGCTCGAGCCCCTGTTGCTGTCTCGCATCCTGCCTCTTTCTACTCTCTAGCAGTAGAGGAGCGAAACTTACTAAATACAAGAATGAGCCCACTGTCAGACTCCTGCATTAGATGTCGGACACTTACATTAGATGTCAGCCACTTATTGGCTATGTATCAGCAGCTCCTCTGCCTGATCACGTGCAATGTGCCTGCCCCTCATGTGTCCAATATATATTTGTATATATACAGAACTGTGCAAAAGTTTTAGGCAGTTGTGAAAAAATGCTGCAAAGTAAGAATGCTTTCAAAAATAGAAGTGTTAATAGTTTTTTTCATCACTTAAAATACAAAGGGAATGAACGGAAAATAAATCTAAATCAAATCAATATTTGGTGTGACCACCTTTGCCTTCAAAACAGCATCAATTCTTCTAGGTACACTTGCACAAAGTCATGGATTTTATAGAATTATAGTCAGGTGTATGAATAACAAGTTATACCAAACAGGTGATAATCATCATCATTTCCATATGTAGGTTGAAATACATTCATTAACTGTAACAGAAATGGTTGTGTAGGAGGCTTAAAACTAGGTGAGGAACAGCCAAACTGGTACATCGGTGAGGTTGTGGAAGACTGTTTCATGTCACAGGTCCATGTCACAGGTCCACCATGGCAAGGTAGTTATACTACATCAGCAAGGTCTTTCCCAGGCAAACATTTCAAAGCAGACTGGGGTTTCAAGTCTGGCTAGAAGTGGTCTTCATAGAAGAATTGCAGCCAAAAAGCAATACCTTCTACTTGTAAACAAGGCCAAGCGACTCAACTATGCATGAAAACATAGGAACTGGGGTGCAGAAAAATGGCAGCAGGTGCTCTGGACTAATGTTTGAAATATTTGGCTGTTCACCGAAGGGCTAGAGAGCGGTACAATAATGAGTGTCTGTGTCATGCCATGGCCACGGGCCGTCAGGCTCACTCACCTCCTGACGGCCACAGCCATGGGTCTGCGAGCGTTGTTGTCGTACCCAAAGTTTGTCTATGCAAATGGTCTCCTAGTGTTTTCCAGTTCCCAGTGTTTCTCGTACCTGTATCCTGTATCCCCTGCTATCCTGGTCAACTGCCGTGCTGAAGTCGTGCTATGCTGTATACCACGCCTGTCCTGCTACACCACGCCTGACGTCGGCCTGCTGCCTAGTCCCAGCCAGTGGCGTAGCTATAGGGGTCGCAGCGGTCGCAATTGCGACCGGGCCCCGAAGCCAGGGGGCCCACGGTCCCCCGCACAACATCAATAAAAAGTTACTATAGTAACAGACTGTACTTACCTTCCTGGTTCCGGATCGCAGCGGAGGTCCTGACGTCAAGCACTATGCGCAGCGCATGACGTCACAGCGCTATGCGCCGCGCACAATATCGAGAGGACAGGACCTCCGCCGCGGCTGAAGGGGAAGGTAAGATTAGTAGCCCTGACTGCTAAAGCTGACTGGCGGGGTCCAACTCACGGGACCCGCCAATCAGCTGTTTTGAAGGGGCCGCAGCACTCGTACGATAGCTGCTTCCACTTCATTCCGGTCACTTCACTCCGGTCACACTGTGAATCGGTGTCGACGATTCACAGTGTGAGCGAGTAGTGAAATGAAGGGGAAGCAGCTCTCGTACGAGTGCTGCGGCCCCTTCAAAACAGCTGATTGGCGGGTCCCGGGAGATGGACCCTGACACATCAGCTATTGATGGCCTATCCTGAGGATAGGCAATCAATGTTTAGGGACTGGACAACCCCTTTAAGCCTACGATGTAGCAGGCTTAGAGGGCCCATGAGACAGGATCACAGATTGTGTGATGCTGTCTGCTGGGCCCTGTATCTAAGCCAATCACATGGTAGGCTTAGATACATGGCCCATGTGTGATCCTGTCTCATGGGCCCTGTATCTAAGCCTACCACACTGTAGGTTTAGATACAGGGCCCCAGCACAAAGTAATCTTATCCTGTATAAGATTACTGTCTGCTGGACTCTGTATCTAAGCCTACCTTGTGGTAGGCTTAGATACAGGATCCCACAGACCGTATCACACATGGGCCCTGTATCTAAGCCTAACACGTGTTACTAATCGGTTTTTTTTGTGTTTTCTTACAGGTTCGGTCATTGGACTACGTCGGATTCCAGGACTACTTCGATCACAGATTTTTTTATTATCAATAAAATGGTTATTGAGGGTTGTGTGGGTTTTTTTATTTCAATTTAATATTTTTTGTATGTCTTTGTATTTTTTTTTAAACTATATTACTACCGCCTAAGTAATGGCCGCCAGCTGATTGACAGCATCCATTACTAAGGCGAGGCTTAGTGTTAGCCGGTGCAGAGGCTAACACTAACCCGCTTTATTACCCCGGTACCCACCGCCACCAGGGGTGCTGGGAAGAGCTGGGTACCATCCAGTACTTGACCATCTGTAGTGATGGTCGGCCACTGGGGCAGCCGCAGGCTGGTATTATCAATAACAGTGGCCTTTCCCACCCTGGTGATGCTAGGCTGCTGCTGCTTTATTGTATCTGGCTGGTTATGAAAAATGGGGGGGACCCCACGTCATTTAAAAAAAATAAAATAAAAAATAATTGGAAAGAACGATGTGGGGTCCCCCCCAATTTTCATAACCAGCCAGATACAACACAGCAGCAGCAGGCAGCATTACCAGGGTGGAAAGGGCCACTGTTTTTGGCCTTCCTCAGCCTGATACTGCCAGCCTGCGGCCGCCCCGGTGCCTGCCCGTCACTACAGATGGTCGGGTACTGGTTCGTACCCGGCTCTTCCCAGTACCCCTGGTGGCGGTGGGTACCGGGGTAATAATGGGGGTTAGTGTTGGCCTTTGCACCGGCTAACATTAAGCCCCGCCTTAGTAATGGAGGTTGCCAACCAGCCAGCGGCCATTACTAAGGCGGTGATAATAAAGTTTAAAAAGATACAAGCACATAGAAAAAATATTTTATTGAAATAAAAAAACACAACCCCCATTAACCATTTTATTGACAATAACAAAACGCTGTCATTGAAGTCCTCGAATCCAAAGTAGTCCAACAACCGTACCTGTAAAAAAAACACAAACACACAAAAATAATCAGTAACACATAAAGAAGCAAAATTATTATTCTTACCTTTCCTGGGTCCAGTGCTGGAGCTGCAATGTCAGCGAGATGAGTCCTGTATCTAATCCTATCATGTGTGATACTGTCTGCTGGGCCCTATATCTAATCCAATCATGTGTTATACTGTCTGCTGAGCCACTGTATCTAATCCTATCATGTGTGATACTGTCTGCTGAGCCACTGTATCTAATCCTATCTATAGTTGATAGGGTCGTAGTGCTATAGATATGCTATGCTGTCTCATATACACACATACATTTTTTTGTTGGGGGGGACACATATGTATTGGGGCTATTTCCCCTGACATTTTAAGACCTTAGTGACGCCCCTGGCTGCTAGTGCTGCATTGTTGGGTCACTTAGGAGACCCAGCGATGCAGCTGAAAGCTGCGGACCGTCGGCCATGAGAAGTTTGCGGGGGGGGGGGGCCCAATAAGAACTTTTGCATTGGGGCCCATGAGCCTTTAGCCACGCCCCTGGTCCCAGCCTAGCCTGCCTTCCTACTGTCCAAGCTGCCGCAGGTACACTATACGAACTATACACAGTTACCTGCGCCCTGTTGGCCAGCTGCCATACCATCAAGGCGGTACGGCACAGTGGGTCCACGAACCCAACGTGACAGTCTGCAGGCAACAGTGAAGCATGATGGAGGTTCCTTGCAAGTTTGAGGCTGCATTTCGGCAAATGGAGTTGGGGATTTGGTTATTATAATGGTGTTCCCAATGCTGAAAAGTACAGGCAGATACTTATCCATCATGCAGTACTATCAATACCAAATGTATTCTGCAGCAGGACAACAATCCCAAACATCCAATGTAATTAAGAAATATCTTCAGCGTAAAGAAGAATAAGGAGCCCTGGAAGTGATGATATGGCCCCCACAGGGCCCTGATCTCAACATCATTGAGTCTGTCTGGAATTCCATGAAGACAGAAGGATTTGAGGAAGCCTACATCCACAGATGATCTGCGGTTAGTTCTCCTAGATGTTTGGAACAACCTCCCTGCCAAGTTCCTTCAAAAACTGTGTGCAAGTATACCTGGAAGAATTGATGCTGTTTTGAAAGCAAAGGGTGGTCACACCAAATATTTATTTGACTTAGATTTCTCTTCTGTTTATTCACCTTGCATTTGTTAATTAATGAAAAAAATATGAACCCTTCTAATTGTCAAAGCATTCTTACTTTGCAGCATTTTTTCACAACTGCATAAAACTTTTGTGTATATATATATATATATATATATATATATATATATATATATCTCCTAAACAACCCCATATATATCAATGGTTTGTGTGAAACAAAAACCGAAATAACCTAATGAGAACCAACACGACCTTTTTGTGTAGGACTCAAATATGAACTTTATTGTTAGACATAGTTAAAAGATAGACAAATTTAAAATAGAGCCTACAGCCTTCACAAGAAGAGAGGGAGTCAGCAAAAGCACTGTAGATGAAATGGATATACAGACTGCGTCAAGGTCTTTCATGACGGGCATATAATGATATAGATCGTTGGTACATAACAATATAAATGGATCTTAGTAGCCATAAACAATAATCAAGTACACAGGTATGACATACCTTGATTATTGAAAGACCTTGACACAGTCTGTATATCCATTTCATCTACCGTGCTTTTCCTCACTCCCTCTCTTTTTGTGAAAGCTGTATGCTCTATTTCAAATTTACTTGCATATTTTTTAACGATGTTTAAAAATAAAGTTCATGTTTTGAGTTTTATACACAAAGGTCGTGTTGGTTCTCATTAGGATATATATATATATATATATATATATATATATATATGTATATATAAGAAAAAATACAAGCAAGTAACAGCACCAGGACTTTCAAAGGAGAGGTGTTGGTTTATTCACTACAAAGTAAGTGACGATTCGGTTCACATCTGAACTTTTCTCGAGTTAGCTTAACTTTTTGTGTGTATGTATATATATATATATATATATATATATATATATATATATAAAATGTGTGTGTGTGGTGGCGCCGCATGTCTGTCATTCCCCACTGAGTAGGGAACCTGTTCAAATCCCAGCCCTGAATCACACTATTGTTCTAAAACAGTCCCATTATTCCCATATGCACAATGAACAGTGAAAGAGAAAAATATAGTTACGGACAGCATAAACTCTATATGCAGTGCCGTCTTCATATTGGCGGACAGATTTTACAATTCTAGTTCTATAACCAAGCAGCTGTTTCGTTTTACAGTAAATGATTATGATGAACATTGAACGTGAAGACTTAGTTTTCGTTTCTGATAAGAAGGGTTTTCAGCTTTATAGCATATCTGGGGAAATGGAAATCTAAATTCTCATTTGGACATTGTATCACCTACATGACAGACACTCTTTCATTTACACTGAAGTGAACTAATGTTCTGGGCATCAAACGGACAGAGTGGTACATCACAGATAAATACAACTTATGTTTAATAAATACAACTTAATACACTTTCCTTTTTCGCTTTCTTACTAACTACACATAGACAACTGTAGTATAATCCTTTGGCCTTATGTGACACCAACTGATTCCTCATTTCAGCAGATCAGCAATCATAGTCAAACAATGTAGTGGACAACAAAGATTAGCAATTATCAGGAACACAAACTGCTTTTCATTCTATGCAAAAAGTTCTGCACTGGTAAACTAGTATAGACATTCACAGTGGGCTTTTAAGATCAAACATTGATAAGAAGAATACAATCAATGAAACTGCTAGCTAAAACAAAGGATATTGCATGCTACCAGAATACACTGTAAATTCACACTAGGATGGGGCCATTCTTCCTTTTATAACAAAAAATGGGAATGGATCCCAAGAAAAGAGAGAAGAAAAGCATTCCCTAATCCTCCTCCTTTCACCTGAGATCATTCCATTTTTTTTTTTTATTAAAGAGGCTCTGTCACCACATTATAAGTGCCCTATCTCCTACATAAGGCGATCGGCGCTGTAATGTAGGTGACAGTAATGCTTTTTATTAAAAAAAACAATCTATTTTCACCACGTTATTAGCGATTTCAGATTTATGCTAATGAGCTTCTCAATGGACAACTGGGCGTGTTTTACTATTGACCAAATGGACGTTGTACAGAGAGTGTATGACCCTGACCAATCAGCGTCATGCACTTCTCTCCAATCATTTAGTCAGCGCATAGGGATCCTTTTAGATCGCTATGTGCTGTCTTATATGAACACATTAACGATACTGAAGTGTTTAGACAGTGAATAGACATTCAACGGGATGTCTATTCACAATCCCTGCACTTCGTTACTGTTTCTGAAGTAGTTACAGCAGAGCAAAGCGTAATCTCGTTGTAACCTGTCATTTACAGCGTAATCTCGCGGTATAACGCTTGCTCTGCTGTAACTACCACAGAAACAGTAACGAAGTGCAGAGATTGTCAATAGACATCCCGTGGAATGTCTATAGACTGTCTAAACACTTCAGTATCATTAATGTGTTAGTATAAGACAGCACATAGTGATCTAAAAGGATCCCTTTGTGCTGAGGAAATGAATGGAGAAGTGCATGACGCTGATTGGTCAGCGTCATACACTCCTCTGTACAACGCCCACTTGGTCATATAGTAAAAACACGCCCACTTGATCAATAGTAAAACACGCCCAGTTGTGCATAAAGCTGAAATCGCTAATAACGTGGTGAAAATAGATCATTTTTTTTAATAAAAAGCACTGCTGTCACCTACATTATAGCGCCGATCTCCTTATGTAGAAGACAGGGCACTTATAATGTGGTGACAGAGCCTCTTTAACTGTTACAAGAAAAAAGTAACCCTTTACTATAAAATGTGGTCTGATTGTTATCCAGGTCACAATTATAGACAAACACAATCTAACTAAACTGATAACACACACAGTTGTATTGTTCATGTCTTTTATTGAGCACTATGAGCTAACATCCACAGTGCCAGGAGGGAAATTAATTAATTAACCTACACTACCGTTCAAAAGTTTGGGGTCACCCAGACAATTTTGTGTTTTCCATGAAAACTCACACTTATATTTATGAAATGAGTTGCAAAATGACTAGAAAATATAGTCAAGACATTGACAAGGTTAGAAATAATTATTTTTATTTGAAATAATAATTTTCTCCTTCAAACTTTGCTTTCGTCAAAGAATGCTCCATTTGCAGCAATTACAGCATTGCAGACCTTTGGCATTCTAGCTGTTAATTTGCTGAGGTAATCGGTAGAAATTTCACCCCATGCTTCCAGAAGCCCCTCCCACAAGTTGGATTGGCTTGATGGGCAGTTCTTGCGTACCATACGGTCAAGCTGCTCCCACAACAGCTCTAAGGAGTTGAGATCTGGTGACTGCGCTGGCCACTCCATTACAGATAGAATACCAACTGCCTGCTTCTTCCCTAAATAGTTCTTGCATAATTTGGAGGTGTGCTTTGGGCCATTGTCCTGTTGTAGGATGAAATTGGCTCCAATCAAGCACTGTCCACAGGATATGGCATGGCGTTGCAACATGGAGTGATAGCCTTCCTTGTTCAAAATCCCTTTTACTTTGTACAAATCTCCGACTTTACCAGCACCAAAGCAACCCCAGACCATCACATTACCTCCACCATGCTTGACAGATGGCGTCAGGCACTCTTCCAGCATTATTCAGTTGTTCTGCTTCTCACAAATGTTCTTCTGTGTGATCCAAACACCTCAAACTTCGATTCGTCTGTCCATAACACTTTTTTCCAATCTTCCTCTGTCCAATGTCTGTGTGCTTTTGCCCATATTAATCTTTTCCTTTTATCTGCCAGTCTCAGATATGGCTTTTTCTTTGCCACTCTGCCCTGAAGGCCAGCATCCCGGAGTCGCCTCTTCACTGTAGACGTTGACACTGGCGTTTTGCGGGTACTATTTAATGAAGCTGCCAGTTGAGGACCCGTGAGGCGTCTATTTCTCAAACTAGAGACTCTAATGTACTTGTCTTGTTGCTCAGTTGTGCAGCGGGGCCTCCCTCTTCTCTTTCTGCTCTGGTTAGAGCCTGTTTGTGCTGTCCTCTGAAGGGAGTAGTACACACCGTTGTAGGAAGAACAAGAATAGACTGTCGAGTTTCACATGAAAGCTCTATTTTTCTAGCCATTTTGAGAGTTTAATCAAACCCACAAATATAATACTCCAGATTCTCAACTAGCTCAAAGGAAGGTCAGTTTTATAGCCCCTCTAAACAGCAAAACTGTTTACAGCGGTGCTAACATAATTGCATAAGGGTTTTCAAGTGTTTTCTAATCATCCATTAGCCTTCTAACACAGTTAGCAAACACAATGTACCATTAGAACACTGGAGTGATGGTTGCTGGAAATGGGCCTCTATACACCTATGTAGATATTGCATTAAAAACCAGACGTTTGCAGCTATAATAGTCATTTAGCACATTAACAATGTATAGAGTGTATTTCTGATTAATTTAATGTTATCTTCATTGAAAAAAACTGTGCTTTTCTTGCAAAAATAAGGAAATTTCTAAGTGACCCTAAACTTTTGAACGGTAGTGTATGTGCTAATGAATTCTCCAAGAGCTAATTGGCAAAATATGTTTTAATTAAGGAGATGAGATTGGAAGTGTGGGTTTCACAGGTGCTTTGCCCATTAAATAAAGGCACACAAACTCTGTTTACGGACAAATCTGTTCTTCTCAGGTAATATTGGTTACTGTGAACCATGCCTTAAGGCAAACAACTTTCAGAAGACCTCAGAATATGTGTTTTAAGATGCATGAATACAAAATTACCAAAAACCTCCAACTTGTATGCTGACCAATGCTAGAAGCCTAACAAATAAAATTGGTGTACTGGAATAACTGAGACATAACTGGATGGCAGCAATGACTTGGCGGCTAACTTACAGGTTTATGGTTTGTTCAGAAGGGGATCATAAAAACCGCAAAAGGGAGTAGTTTGCCTTTATGTAAAGTCCTGTCTTTAGCTCACATTAAGGGATGATTTATGTGAGGGAAATGAACATGTGAAGTCTTTATGGGTAAAAATACATGGAGGTAAAAACAATAATTCAGTACTGTTGAGGGGTTTGCTATAAGCCATCAAATATAACCGAATCTACAGAAAATCTACTACTGAGGGGAAAACATAAGGCAGATAATCACAATGAGGTAAGCATGGCCGGCCTTAGATGCGTGCATCCGCTGCGGTCACACAGATCGCCAGCTGCCACACTGTAAGAGGGGTGCCAGCGGGTGTGCGTGCCCCACGCCGTGGCCACTTTCTCAGGGCACTAGCGGGTCAGGTGCCACTCACTAACTGCACTGACCTCAATACTGGCTGTCCCGCGCCGCGGCCATCGCTCACTTTCCCTGTCCAGCGTCCTGAATGATAAGACAAGCGTGATGACATCATTCAGGATGGAAGACAGGGAGGAGACACCACACTATACTCCTATGCATTTCCTGGGCAGTGATTGTGAGGAGCCCAGCAGGTCAGTCACTGACTGTGGACTTTGGTTGAATGGGAGCAGTGATGGGGGTTTAAAAAGGGCAATCATGGCAAATGGGCAGAGGATTCAGTGCCACCTTGGTGCCCATTTGCCACTTATTGCCCCTTTAGTGTCCATCTGTTTCATGCCCTCTTAATGCCTATTTGTTGTCCCTTTATTGTTCTTCTGTGACAAAAGGTGGAAAAGCGGCAGCAAATGGCAAATGGGCATCAAGGGTCCAGCAAACAGAAGGACACTAACGTATTAATAAATCGCAAATGGTACGATATGATAAACTATCACATCTAAGAAAGGCTCCGTTCACATCTCCGACGGGACTCCGTTCATGGGTTTCATCGGAGATTTCTGTCAGGGAAACCAATGAACAGATTCTAAACTGAAACAAACGGAAACCATAGGTTTCCGTTTGCTTCACCATTGCTTTCAATTGTGACAAATCCGGTGCAAATGGTTACACAACGGTGACAAACGGAAACCATTTGAACCGGATCCGTCACCATTGAAATCAATTGTGATGGAAACCTATGGTTTTCTTTTGTTTCAGTTTGGATTCCGTTCATGGCGCTCCTCCCCTTCTGAGCCCTACTGTGTGACCAAACAGCAGTTTATGAGCACAAATCCGGAGAAATTGCTTTACACATGTTGGGGTGCTTTTTTTCCTTTATTTATTGAGAAAATGAAACATTTTGAGCTAAAGCTACGTCTTATTGAAGAAAAGGGATTGTTTTTATTTTCACTGCCCAATTCTAATAAATTCTATGAAACACCTGTGGGGTCACAATGCTCACTACACCACTAGATAAATTCCTCAAGGGGTGTAGCTTCCTAAATGGGGTCACTTTTTTGGCGTTTTCACTGTTTTGGACCCTCAGGGGTTTTGCAAATGCAACACGGCCTCCGCAAACCATTCCTGCTAAATTGAGCACCAAATGGCGCTCTTTCCCTTCTAAGCCCTGCCCCGTGTCCAAACAGCCGTTTATGACCACATGTGGGGTATTGTTTTACTCAGGAGAAATTGTATTACAAATGTAGTGGTGCACTTTCCCCTTTAGTCCTTGTGGAAATGAGAAAAAATTAGCTAAACCTACATTTTCTTTGAAAAAATGTAGATTTTAATTTACACGACCTATTTACATGAATTTCTGCTATAAACCTGTGGGGTCAAAATGCTCACTATACCCCTAGATAATTTCCTTGAGGGTGTAGTTTCCCAAATGGGGTCACTTTTGGGGATTCCCACTATTTTGGCACCTCAAGAGTCCCTCAAACCTGACATAGTGCCTAAAATATATTCTAATAAAAAGAAGGCCCCAAAATCCACTAGGTGCTTCTTTGATTCTGAGGCCGGTGCTTCAGTCAATTAGCACACTAGGGCCACATGTGGCATATTTCCTAAAACTGCAGAACATGGGCAATAAATATTGAGTTGCGTTTGTCTGGTAAAGCTTTCTGTGTTACAAAAAAAATGGATTAAAAATGAAATTCTGCAAAATAAAATAAAAGTAGTAAATTTCACCTCTACTTTGCTTTAATTCCTGTGAAACGTCTAAAGGGTTAAGAAACTTTCTAAATGCTGGTTTGAATACTCCGTGAGTCCATTCCCTACTTCCCCTACCCGGCTATGACGTATGGATACGTCAAATGTTGGGAAGAGGTTAAAGGGGTGGTGCGGAATAAAAAAAAACATGTTGTTGAAGCAGCAGGCGGTTTTAAAACTTCAAAAAAGAACCTATACTTACCTCTCTCCTCCTAGACGTTCCTGCGCTGGCGGCTCCTGTCACTACTGTTCTCTGTTTGCATACAGCGGTGACATCACGTCGACAGTACACCACCGCTGCAGCCTATTAATAGGCTCAGCGGTGTTCAGCCTAGACCAGTAATAGGCTGTAGCGGTGATGTCACCGCTGCAGCCGCTCTTTGTACATACAGAGAACAAAGGTGAAACAAGCCACCAGCGCAGGAATGTCTGAGAGGAGAGAGGTAAGTATGGGCTCTTTTTTATTTGAAGCCCTGCTCTCCTGCTGCCACATAAAAAGTTTAAACCTGGACCTCTTAATGCAATCCGTGTGTTAAGAAAACACCTGCTCTCTTAAGGTCGCTATGACGGCTTCTCTAGCTTTTGGGCGGTTCTTCCTTTGCCTTGAGCCTATCTCTTTTCCCTGTCAGTCTGCCAATCAGCTGTGGGGTTGTATTTATGCCTGTCTTTTCCATCTGTTCTTTGCTTGTGAATTTCCTCCTTTGGTTTCTGATCAAGCTTCTGACATCACCTGCACTTCTAATTCTGGACCTTGTGTACACTGACCTCGGCTTGTCTCCTGTTTACTCTCTGCTTACCGATTTTGATTATCCGCTCCTGGCCGGTTTTGACCTTTTGCTGTTCCTGATATCTGCTTGTGTGTGTGACACTATCTACTAAGGGGGGGCTGTGTGGCACTATCTACTAATGGGGGGCTGTGTGGCACTATATACAAGGAAGGAGGGTTGTGTGGCACTACATACAGGTGAAGCTGTTTGGCGCTATCTACAGGGAGGGCTTTATGGTGATATCTACACGGGGGGCTGTATGGTACTATCTACAAGGGGGTGGTGGGGGGCACTATCTACAAGTGGGGCGTGACACTGTCTACAGGGTGTAACGTCTATGGCCGGGGGCCGTCGTTCAGACTTACCCT
Organism: Rhinoderma darwinii; assembly: GCF_050947455.1. NCBI lineage: Eukaryota > Metazoa > Chordata > Amphibia > Anura > Rhinodermatidae > Rhinoderma > Rhinoderma darwinii. The sequence continues at coordinate 123,848,960 of NC_134690.1, forward strand.
CTGACGGCCCCGGCCATGGACATCTGTCTTTGCGCCGTCAGCTCCCTCCTGGGAGACGCCGGCACTCACTTCCGGGTCCTCGGACTGTTTCCCGAAGGGCGCGCGCGCGTGCATGACCTTAAAGGGCCAGTACGCATCCAGCTGTCACCCATCAATAATTAGCCCAAATGGCTGCTGGACCATAAAAAAGGGGCTCTGCCCACTTGTTCCTCGCCTGAGCGTTGTTGTATACCTACGTTTGTCTTGCAAATGGTCTCCCAGTGTTTTCCACTTCCCACTGTTACACGTTCCTGCTGCCTGTTCCCTGTATCCTGTGCTATTGTATTTAAGTCAAGTCATGTCTTCCGCTGCACCCACGGTGCCACCTACTGTGAAAGTCACGTTGTGCCTCCGCTAGTGTCTACATTGCCTCAGGTACCCGTCCCGAACTATAAACATTCTTTTGTACCTTGTTGGCCAGCTGCTGCCCCGCTACGCGGTACAACCCAGTGGGTCCACACCCCGCGCGTGACACAGGGGGGCCTGTATAGCACTGTCTGCAGGGGGGCTGTATGGCACAATCTAATGGGGGCATTATCTTTATAATGGGGCTACGTGTGGCACCTAGGGGGGCCCCAGTCAAAAGTGTGCTATGGGGTCCAGTCTTTCCTAGTTACGCCCCCGGCCAAAACATTTAATCTTAGTCTCATCTGACCAGAGAACCTACTTCCATTTGTTTTGGGAGTCTGCCGCATGCTGTTTGGTAAACTTAAAACATGTATTCTTATGTTTTTCGTTAACCCGTTAGTGACCGACCCATCGTGTTTCTACGTCGGTCACTAACGGGCCTTATTCCGATGCCATAGACTTTTTACGTCGCGGCATCGGAATAAGTAAACAGAGCAGGGAACTGTCAGATCTCCCTGCTCTCAGCTGCTAGAGGCAGCTGAGGGCTGGGAGCGTCCCTGCTCTGCCGTGTGAGATCGATATTAGTATCGATCTCACACGTTTAACCCCTCAGATGCGGTGCTCAATAGCGAGCACCGCATCTGAGTGGTTTTGGAGAGAGGGAGGGAGCTCCCTCCCTCTCCCACCGACACCCGGCGATACGATCGCCGAGTGTCTGTGTCTCTAATGGCAGCCGGGGGTCTAATAAAGGCCCCCAGGCTGCCTGGAGTGAATGCCTGCTAGATCATGCCGCAGGCATGACCTAGCAGATGCCTGTCCGTGTTAAGCGGACAGGCAGTAATACACTGCAATACAAAAGTATTGCAGTGTATTATAAATGCGATCGCAGAATCGCATATTATAGTCCCCTAATGGGACTAGTAAAAAAGTGAAAAAAGAGTTTAATAAAGTTAATTTTAAAAAAAATGTGAAAAAAAATGAAAAACCCAGCTTTTCCCCTTACAAAATGCTTTACTATTAAAAAACCAAAATAAAGTTAAAAAGTTACACATATTTGGTATCGCCGCGTCCGTAACGACCCCGACTATAAATCTATTACATTATTTAACCCGCACGGTGAACGCCGTAAAAAAAATAATAAAAAACTATGGAAAAATTGCTGTTTTCTGTGAATCCTGACTTTAAAAAAATGTAATAAAAAGTGATCAAAAAGTCGCATCTACTCCAAAATGGTACCAATAAAAACTACAAGTCGTCCCGCAAAAAAAAAGCCCTCATACAACCGCATCGGCGAAAAAATAAAAACGTTACGGCTCTTCAAATATGGAGACACAAAAACAAATAATTTTGAAAAAAAAGCGTTTTTACTGTGTAAAAGTAGTAAAACATACAAAAACTATACAAATTTGGTATCGTTGCAATCGTAACAACCCGCTGAATAAAGTTATTGTGTTATTTATACCACACGGTAAACGGCGTAGATTTAGGACGCAAAAAAGAGTGGCGAAATTTCAGATTTTTTTCTATTCCCCCCAAAAAAAAGTTAATAAAAGTTAATCAATAAATAATATGTACCTAAAAATGGTGCTATTAAAAAATACAACTTGTCCCGCAAAAAACAAGACCTTATACAGCTATATCGACGCAAAAATAAAAAGGTTATAGCTCTTGGAATGCGACGATTGAAAAACGTAAAAAATAGCTTGGTCATTAAGGTCCAAAATAGGCTGGTCATTAAGGGGTTAAGCAATGGATTTTTTTTCTGGCCACTCTTCTATAAAGCCCCACTCTGTGGAGTGTACAACTTATAGTGGTCCTATGGACAGATACTTTTATCTTCACTTTGGATCTTTGGAGCTCCTTCAGTGTAATCGTCGGTGTCTTTGTTAAATCTCTGATAAATCCCCTCCTTGGTGGATCTGTGAGTTTTGACGGTTCGGTAGGAGGCCTTCTCTTGTCAGGTTTGTAGCCATATTTTTGTATTTTATTATACCGGATTTAATGGTGCACTCTACTACTTTTCATTTTTTTTATTTATTTTTTTAAACAAGGTATTTTTTAAATATTTTGATGTAACAATTTAGATCATTTTGTCAGGTCCATTACATAAAATCAAATTTAAAATCAATTTTAATTCCAGGTTGTAATGCAGCAAAACAAAAGACACCAAGGGGGGCACGAATATCTGTGTGCAATTAGATATGGTCAGCATTGAAGGGGTGGTACAGTATTAGAAAACATGGCTGCTTTCTGCCAGGTTGTATGTGGTATTGCAGCACAGCCCCATTCACTTCAATAGAGCTGTGCAGGCCTATGCACTCACGCCATGAGTAAGGACAAGTGGTTTATCTAAAACGCGTAGGCCTGCTATCTGATGCATCCACCCCTTTGTATATGGACTTTTTAATATATTTGGAATAAAGTTGGAATATTACTTACTTTTAAACCCAGCGCTGGGTCAAGTTTCTCTTTTTCTGCTTTGATCTTCATCGTGTGACGCCACGAGGATCCGTGCGTTGCGCAGGCTCAGACATAGGATCGGTGAGCTGGAGAATTCCTCCCCATTTACCAAAACTTCCGAACTTTCAAGTATCCCAAAGAGGGTCAACCGATTGCGCCGCAATTTTTTTTTGTTTAAGATACACCTCTAATCTCTCCCAAACCCCGCCCATACACATCAAGTTTAGCCCACACAGTATCATGCTCTCATAGTGCCTCCCACACAGTATAATGCCAAATAGCTTCCCCCACACAGTATAATGCCCTCTAGCTGCCACCTACAGTATAATGCCATCATAGCTGCCACCATACAGTATAAAGCTACCACAGATGCCCCCATACAGTATAATGCCCACACAGATTCTCGCATGCAGTATAATGCACACACAGATGCCCTCATACAGTATAACGCCCCCATAGTTGCCCCATACAGTATAATGTCCCCATACAGTATAATGCTCCCTTAGCTGCCACCATACAGAATAATGACCCACAACTGCCCCATATAGTATAATAACCTATATAGTTTCCCCCATACATTATAATGCCCTCATACAGTATAATGCCCCCTTATCTGCTCCATGCCCATATATGGACAGTGACGTCAGGGGCTACTCCTGGAGCGGAATAATCTGGCCGGGGATTCTGTTCTAGAAGAAGACCCTGACATCACTTTCCATATATGGACAGTTACGTCAGGGGTTCCCTCTAAGAGGGAATTCCGCACAATGCATGGACAGTGACATCAAGAGCTTCCCCGGGCACAGTGCTTAAAGGCTCTGTCACCAGATTTTGCAACCCCTATCTGCTATTGCAGCAGATCGGCGCTGCAATGTAGATTACAGTAACGTTTTTATTTTTTAAAAACGAGCATTTTTGGCCAAGTTATGACCATTTTTGTATTTATGCAAATGAGGCTTGCAAAAGTCCAAGTGGGCGTGTTTAAAGTAAAAGTCCAAGTGGGCGAGTATTATGTGCGTACATCGGGGCGTTTTTACTACTTTTACTAGCTGGGCGTTCTGACGAGAAGTATCATCCACTTCTCTTCAGAACGCCCAGCTTCTGGCAGTGCAGACACAGCTGTGTTCTCGAGAGATAGGGGTTGCAAAATCTGGTGACAGAGCCTCTTTAAAGTAGTGCTGTGCCCGGGGAGTCCTCGGCGAGCGGAGGAGCTCCTACTGCTCCTCCGCTTTGGACTAATGCTGAAGCAGTTAGCTGACGGTTCCTTGCTTCAGCATTGGGTTCAACTGTATCTGCGTCCTGAGGACGCAGATACAGTTGACAGCGGGACAATCCGGGACTGTCCCACTGAATCCGGGATGGTTGGGAGGTTTGCTTTAACTCCTGAAAGACTGTCTCCCATTTTCAGTTGGTCAGCAGCATTATTTTATTACAGCTGGTCAAACAAGAGAGGAGGTGGAAGAATTTCTCTACAGCTTCTGCTCTCTTGATCACTTTATACTCTTTGATCTCACTGTCTACATGTTTAGGCAAAACCATGAACTGCAATTCAGCAGCCTTTTCTCATGCAATGTTACACAAAAACAGTCGTTTCTAACTTCCCACTGACTGAGGGTTCCTGCATTGCGGATGTTATTTCTTAGAGCTAGCACATAGATAAACCATATTTGTGGTAGGTAAAAAAACATTTTCTGCTATAGTGTATTCTCATGTGATGCACATTGCAACAAAGGTATAGTGTACAGTCTATAGTGGATACCTCCCTTAACTAGACATGTGTGTTTTGTTTTCATTATCTATTGTATATGGCCAATAAATAAATAAATATATATATATATATATATATATATATATATATATATATATATATATATAAATCAGTTCTCTATTATATTGCTTTACTGTAATTATCAGAATTATTCCAATAATACAATAGAATCAGTGGCGAATTAGGTAGGGCATAGGCCCTGGGCTGTTACCCAAACTTGGGCCCCCCCTTCTGCACCACCGCCCAGCCGCGCCATAACTATTGTTAACTCTACCTTTTTGGGCAAGCATTAACAAATGGGTGTTACGATTCTCCTTGTCACAGGGCTGTGTCCCTACATACTGACCGTATCACACTGTGCAGGGACACATCCTCCTGACAAGGGGAATTGTATATCAGTCCTGGACTGCAGAAAGACTTTTTGTGAAATACAAGAATTTCCTATAATAAACATGTCAGTAGAGGTGAGTGATTCTCTATAAATCTAGTGACTCACAGGTGACGACGTCTCAGATTCTAGTAGTTTTTTTCCTTTTTTCTTCTCCATCCGGTCCAGAGCTCATGACGACTTCTCCCGGCCATGACCCATTTCTGCAGAATCTGCTACTCCGATGTCTTCGGCTTTTCACTTTTCCAACATTTCCACACTTGTAAATGAAAATAAAATTATCATGGTGCCACATACTGTGCCCCTAAATATAATAGCACCAAACACTGCGTGCCTGCATATAATAATACCATACACTGTAAAACACCACATACACACAGCCCCCTGTACATAGTGCCAGCACAGCCCCCTGTATATATCACACATCCCCCCTATAGCTAGCACCACACACATCCCCCCGTAGAGAGCGTTACACACAGCCCCCTATAGGTAGCGCCTTACAGCCCTCCCGCTCTTGTAAATAGCGCCACAGAGCCCCCTGTAAAGAGCGCCACACACATACCGCTGTGGATAGTGCCACACAGCCCCCCCCTGTATATAGTGCTACACAGCACTCCCCCTTTTATATAGTGTCACACAGCACTCCCCCTCTTGTATATAGTGTCACACAGCGCTCCCCCTTTGTACATAGGGCCAAACAGCGCTCCACCCCTTGCATATAGGGCCACTCAGCGCTCCCCCTTGTATATAGTGCACACAGCGCTCCCCACATGTATATAGTGCACACAGCGCTCCCCCTTTGTATATAGTGCACACAGCGCTCTTCCTTTTTATATAGTGCACACAGCGCTCCCCCATTGTATATAGGGCCACACAGCACTCCCCCCTTTGTATATAGTGTCACAGAGCACTCCCCCCCTTTGTTTATAGTGTCACATAGCGCTCCCGTCCCCCTTGAATATAGGCCCACACAGGGCTACACTCCTCCTTGTATATAGGGCCACCCAGCACTCCCACTTGTATATAGTGTAATGGAGCACTCCCCCCCCCCGCCTCTTTGAATATATACACAGGTCTACCCCAACCTAAAAAAATACATATATTTTACTTACCTTGCCCCGTGGCGGCCGCTTCAGCTGGACACATGTGAATCCTCTGGACTAGACACATGCGCAGGCCTCATCACGCCGGCCTGCGCAGGGAGTCTTCCCAGCGCATTATAGGCTGCAGGTGTAACGTGGCCTGCAGCCTATAATATTAATTTGTATCTGAGTCCTGAGGACTCAGATACAAATGAATGTGGCTGCCGCTAGCACCAGGGCCCCATCCGGTGCAAGCGACGCCACCGGGCATGAGGGGGCCCATCTGGTCATGTGCGGTTCAGGTGGCCGTGGGCCCCCTGGGAGCCTCGGCCGCCCGAACTGCCCTAATGATGATCCGCCACATACAATAATAAATCCGGTAAGCATCAAATTCCTTGCAGCTGCCCAGTCAGTACATTTTGTGAGGACTTGTGTCTGCTGCACCGTAAACAGAATATAGACTACCATAAACTGCAGCCCTTATTCTGCTGATGGATTTGAAAGGTAACAACAGAAAGTTTGTATCCAGTGCAGCCCTGCAGTAATTTGGCCACATTTGAGTTTCTGTATTACGGCTAAAATCGCTGGCCCTCCTGTCGCGTTACGGCCAACTAAAACCGGCCTAGGTCATAGACATTTAATGTGCATCTTTATTTCAGAAAAACTTCACATAAAATGTAGACAGATCCGTTGAACATGCTATGTATTTAAAAAAAGTTGAAAAAAAAAAAAAGAAGATGCTCTGGCAGCAGGCTGCGTAAATCTTCTCAAAGCTTCATGTTAACCTTTAGGTTCTATATTCAGTGGGGCAAAGTTATCAATACTGTCTGACATACTTAATGAAATGTCTCACTTCTCATGATATATGGCTTTAATATTTTAGACTGTTATAGAAAAGGTACGTGTTCTGCACCAACAGGTTGTCTCGCCCTTTTGTTATAGTAGGACAAAATTCTGCCTTTCATATGAGACATTTATACATAGGTCTCATAGTTTGGACTTAAAGGTCATGCCTCTATTACGACCCAGTAACACTCATTTTGAAAGTCAAAAAGGTGTCTTTATGGTCTTTAGCAGTTTAAAAAAAAAAGTTGCAACTTCTTATTAAATATGTTTCACATGTTTCAGTACGGGACAATATTCCCGCGGGGAGGCAGGGACACCTAGCGTCATGCATAACTATGATGCTAGGAGCCCGGCTCCCTAAACTGTATTTTGTCCGGGAAATGCGGCCGACATGCGGCCCGTGATATACACCGCCGTGTGAATAAGGCCTTAGTGTCATAATTCATTACAGGACAGCTCCAGCCTCGTTAAAGAGAAGACACTGATAAGGGGGCTAGAAGTTACTGGTTCATGATTACACATTATAGGAGATCTGGAGCTGTGCTGCAATATGAAACACAGAGCTAGTTTATGTGTCCACTGGAAACTACAAATAATTAAAAAGCTGCTCCCACAGTTTTATTAGACATTATCTAGTAACAGGAGCATTTTCCCATAATAATAAATTATCACCTATCCATAGTATAGGTGATAATTTTCTGATCGCTGGGACCCCCACCGATCGTAAGAACAGGGGTCCCGAACAGCCCATTTCTCCTAACTGTGAGCAGGACATTGAATGAAGCGGCAGTCTGCCTCTCTATTTAAAGTCTATGGTAATGACCGAAAATAGCCGAGTACATCGCTCCGCTGTTTCCGTCATGCTCATAGACAATGAATGGAGCGATTGGCACATGTTCAACCACCGCCCCATTCAAACTCCTTTTCACTGCGGGGAGTACTGTGAGGTGGATCTGGGTGTTTGGGATCGATAGGTGATAATTTATGATTCAGGGAAAACCCATTTGAATAGTTTGCAATTATTAAATTGATCAACTGCCCAGGTGGAATTTATCCTTTGTGGGAGGACATAGGAGGCAGCAATTAGTGGGGGCACAAAGGGGGTATTATTACTGTGTGGGGCACAAAGGAGGACACAATTACTGTGGGGCACAAAGGAGGAATTATAATTGTGTGGTGGGGTCACTTTTACTTTGTAGGGCACAGAGTGAGCACTAATACAGCCTGGGGAACACAGGGGACACTGTCACTGTGTGGGGGCACTGAGAGGGGCATTGCGGATAGCAGCATTATGAGCAGTTTGTGTGTAAAAACATGTCGTGGCTGGTAGAAGTCATCATGGCGGTCTAGACCTGGATAGTGAAGAAAATGGAAAGCGGACAACTACAATCAGAGAAGGAGTCACCTGTGAGTCACTTGATATAACTGTACTGTGTTCACTTTTCACTGTGTAGAACTAGTATATGACCATTATTTGGTGAGTGCATTATTTAGGTATACTATCATACATACTGTAGAGTTGCGCCACTGTATCTAACCCTGCTGTGTTATAAAAGTTGTCTTATGGATATGCTGTCTCGGATATTTATTATTCTTATGGGGTGACACATGAGGTAAGGCTTGTGTCCCTGATATTTTAAGACTCTGACAACACCCATGGCTGCACCGATGGGTTACTTAAGTGATAAAGCAATACAGCTGACAGTAAGGACGGGCTGCGGCTAGCGTCCGAAAAGAGAAGTAGTGCAGGGGGGGTTCAGCTGAATTTTTGCACCTGGGCCCATTTAGCTACGCTCCTGGCAGCGTTCCTTTTGGCAAACTCATGGATACAGTGGCAGTAGGGATTATTGTTTCAGATAAATCAGTCACAGTGCACTAGTTTTTGATAAGCACGGTAAATTACACAGTTAAATGGGACTTATGTATAAAAGAATGTAATAATGAACGAATGTCCATAGACCTCTACACTTCATTTGGGCCAAAAGAAAGACCCAACAGCAAGTAGGTATCTAGCTGCAAAGTCCAGTAGTGATGATCAATGGCATAACTGCAAAGCAGCATGGGGGACAGGTATGTATCCAGTATTAACAGTGGGAGAAAATGCCAGGAGAAGAAGGAGAACAGGAAATAAGGGAAAGTGCTTTAACTTGACCCTCATAAATTGCTGCAGCATGATAACTAGTTACTTAAAGGGGTTATTTGAGTTTCTAAAATTTGTTTCTAATGGCTGCAAATGACAAAGTAACAAAACAAGCAGTAACCATCTATTCTTTTCCTCGGCGATCCAGCGCTGACGCCCCAGCGGCACTCCCAGTGATTGTTTACATGCAGACAGCATGGGACCGCTGCAGCTAATTAGAATTCTCAGCGCTCTAATGCCAGAAATACAACACATGATCGCTGAGTTTTCCAATTGGCTGCAGCGATCACATGCTTCCTGCATTTAAACAATCACTGGTTGTGCAACTGGCGCGTCAGTGCTGGAACAACTGGGGGAGGATCAGCCATAACATTAAAGCCACTAACAGGTGAAGTGAATAACATTGATTATGTCGTTACAACGGCACCTGTCAAGGGGTAGGATAAATTGGGCAGCAAGTGAAGGTCAGGTCTTGAAGTTGATTTAAATGGGTAAGTGTAAGGATCTGATCGATTTTGACACATGTTATTTGGTTCCTGGATCTCCACACTGCTGTGAACTTCCTTGTGTTGCTGGGTCTGACTATAGAGCAGGCACACGCTCACTTCCTTCATCTTATAAGGCCAGCGCGCGCACTCAAATTCATCCCCAGCCTATCTCTGTCAATTACCAAGTATATTAAGCTGCTTCACTGGACACACCCTGCCTGAGCAATATTGGAGCAACCTAGAGATATCCTGTGAACTTTCCTGTATGCACCTCATCCTGACTGTTATTGCTACCAGTTATCAGCCTGTATCCAGTTGTCTGTTACCAGCCTGTATCCTGTCTGCTACCAGTTATCAGTCTGTACCCAGTTGTCCATTACCAGCCTGTATCCTGTTTGCTATTGCTGTCAGTTATCAGCCTGCATCCAGTACTCTGGTACCAGCCTGCATCCAGTAATCCGCTACCAGCCTGCATCCAGTAATCCGCTACCTGCCATCTGTCTGTGTCCTTTCATCCGCTGCCAGCCGCTACTCATTGGTGGAGTAGCCCAGTTAGTCCACAACCCGTTGGTCATTAAACATTGCAGCTTGCTGTGTTTGGGTCTGCGTAGCCGCAGAGTGGTAAGATTGCCCAAGCTGACCTGTGTTCACTGCCGAAAGTGGCCACAATGTGCCTACATGGGAGCATGAGAACTGGACTATAGAAGCAGGTCATCTGGTCTGATAAATAAAATTTTCTTTTACATCATGTGGACGGGTGGGTGCGTGTGTGTCGATTTTGGGAATCAATGGCACCAGGATGCACAATGGGAAGAAGGCAAGCCGGCGGAGGCGGTGTTATGATCTGCTGGGGAACTTTGGGTCCTGACATTCATGTGGGTGATACTTTGACACATACCACTTTCCTAAACATTGTTGCAGACCAAGTACAGCCCTTCAGAGGGGCGGAGCTAGCTGTGCTGTGTGATGGTCGCTTGATCCCGGAGCTCCTCACAGAGACACTGACTTCTACAGCTGGAGGGCTGTTAAACTGCACAAAATGGTCCGTACAAATAGAGACAAGTCGTGTGAACCCCGGGGGATACCGAAAGTTGGAAAATCTCAAGCGGAGATGGAGAGATTTCTCCAAAAGAAACATGCTTCCCCGGCGGGTAAAAGCAAGATGGCGCCGGCACCGCCGAACCCGCCAGAAGAGAGGAGGGGAGAGGACTCTGATGAAGAAAGCTCAGGTACGCAATCTGATGCCGCAGGCGGGGTAGAACCTCTCCCTATCACTAGAGCCTTTTTGAAAAAAGCCCTGGCTAGTGCAATGTCTCCGGTCCTGAAAGAATTATCCTCTATTATGATAGACATTCAACACGTGTAGGGCAGAGGGTAGCGATATTGGAGGACACGCAGTCGGCCATTATACAGCAGGCAGATGCCTTACAGACCGTAGTGGCCTCGCAGTTCACGCACATGAACCAGGCATACCTGCAGTTAGAGGATCAGGAGAACCGCAGCAGGCGGAAGAATATCAGGCTGCGCGGCTTTCCGGAGTCTATCACTGAGGAGGATATTTTACCCACAGTGAGAAACATATTTACGTTATTATTGGGACAAGACAAGGCAGCGCAAGTTATAATTGAGCGTGCTCACAGAGCACTGAGACCTAAACCGGCAAAGGAAGAACCGCCTAGAGATGTTATATGTGGGCTGCTTAATTTTCTAGATACGGCGGCCATTTTAACGGCCGTGACAGGGTCCTCGGACTTAAAATTTGCAGACCACAAGATCATGGTCTTTCAGGATTTGGCGGCTAGTACCTTGGCCAAGCGACGAATGTTGAAACCCGTGACCGAGCCCTGCGATTGCAGAAGATTCCCATTCGTTGGTTATTCCCATTTGGATTGGCAATTTTAAAAGAGGGCAGGCAAATTACTATTCGCACTCCGGAGGATCTTGATAAGGCCTGGTCCAAATTGGATATGGAGAAAATTGTTGTACCAGATTGGATGCCGATACAAAGGGACACTCTCTCACTAAAAGTACCCGACCCACATGTGTGGCAAAAACCCCAGAAATTCAAAGCCACGCGCAACAGGAAGAGAATGGACCCTCAGTCTGGGGATTGAATTGCATACCCTGGGCTCCTTGAAATGGGACTACCTCATTGATATTATTTTCAGCGGTGGTGATGTACGATTGATGCACTGAAAATCCCGCATGGTAATGGAAGAAGCTTCAAGACTCGGACGGGTTTGATGTTATGTGCTCATCACCGGGGACGTTATCTGTTGCAATTTGGTATTGTGGTAGGTCCCTACTGGGCCCTTTTTCTCTGCTCTCATGCCTCCATATATTGCTATATCGCTATATTGCTATGTTTTCATTTAATATCTGTATTCACTTATACATAGAAGTCAGTGTTCTCCATACCTATCTCAAAAGGCTGGGTACCTTCTCCCCCCCCCCCACTATGTCACTCGTGGGCTGTCATGTAATGGCTTGAAAAGCGGTCTCTATGGGATAAGAGGCGCATTATTTATACCACATTTTACAGGTTATGGTGCAGCCTCACTTTCTTCTCTCAAGTTCTCTATGTATATAGTTGTTTGTATGTTTTATTTGTGTCCGGTACTACTTTCTTCACCATGATCAGTAGCTGACAAGGTCAGACGGGTAATATGTCACCACTTACTTACTTGACGCTTAATGTAAATGGGTTTAGCATGCCCCAAAAAAGGTCCCAAGTCTTCTCTATGCTGAGACAGGATACGCCGGGGGTATTAATGCTTCAGGAGACACATTTTAGAAACAACCATGTACCCACCTTGCCTAGGTCCACATATAGTCAATGGTTCCACAGCACTCATACATCTGCCTCGAGGGGGGTCTCCATAGGTGTTCATAAAGACCTACCTTTTCAGGTAGAGTCCTCGAAAATTGATCTACAGGGCAGATATGTCTTCCTGAAAGGGTCCCTTTGCAATACAAAAATGACCATTGCCAGTTTGTATGCTCCTAACGACAAACAAATATCCTGGCTGCTAAAGGTTCTACGTTTATTTAAGAGGTTTGGAGAAGGGATGTTGGTGGTTGGAGGGGATTTGAACTTAGTGTTAGATTCTGATTTCGACTCTACCTCGGCCACACGAAGACACTCTCCTCAAGCTATGCATAAACTCCGTTTCATGCTACATAGTTGTCAGTTGATTGATGCTTGGCGGGTAGCCCATCCTCAAGATAGGGACTATACTTTTTATTCACACCGGCATAAAGTGTACTGTAGATTGGACTACATTTTCATGTCCTCTTCGTGCCTTCTGAATTTACATTGGGCATTGGGCATATAACTGTTTCAGATCACGCCCCAGTTATTGCAGTGGTTCATGTACAGGAACTGCCCTGTAGATCATGGTCGTGGCGGCTTAAGGACACTGTCCTTTCAGACGAGGCTAATATGTTGGCTCTAAATTAGAAAGTGGAGGAGTATTTCTGTTTAAATATAACACCTGATATATCGATGCCCATGGTATGGGAAGCTCACAAGGCATATATTCGGGGGGAATTTATTGCATTATGTTCACATTTAAAGAGAGATAGGACTAAGAAAATGAATTCTCTACTGGCCCAGATCACGACATTGGAACGACTCGATAAACGGGCGGTCACGGCCTCGGTCCGCACAGAGCTAGACTCTCTTAGGCAACAACTGAAAGATCTGCTAAATATTCAGGCAGTTAAATCTTTCCAACGACTTAAATGTAAAATTTATATGCATGGGGATAGAGGTTCAAAGATGATGTCTAAAATGCTTAAATCGCAAACTGAGAAATCCTTTGTGTCTTCAGTAAGAACGGCTTCAGGTCAGAAGGTTACTACCACTCCCTAGGTGGCAGAGGTTTTTAGGCAATTTTACGCTAATCTCTACAATTTAGATTCCTCTGAGTTGCGGGATCCCCCTCCTGCAGCGTCGGGTAATAAGATTGGGGCAGTACAAAATTTCCTGAATAGTCTTGTTTTCCCCAAATTGTCAGATGATGAGAATGCATCCCTTTTGGCTCCCTTCACTTTGGACGAATTAAAATCTAGTCTGGCTTCTATTCCTTCTGGGAAGTGTCCTGGGCCGGACGGCCTACCCATAACATATTATAAAAAGTTTAGTACAATCCTCCTCCCTCATTTCCTGGAAGTCTGTAATTCGCTTCTAACGGGTTCTTCCCTTCCGAAGCAGGCATTAGAAGCTTATATCACTTTGATACCCAAAGAAGGGAAGAGCCTGGAAGAATGTGCAAGTTATAGACCTATTTCGCTGCTGAATACCGATGTGAAGTGGTGGGCGAAGCTACTGGCCAGCAGAATAGCTAAGTTTTTGCCAAACTTGATAGCGGAGGAACAAGTGGGGTTTGTTCCGCGGAGGGAGGGCAAATATAACATTGCTAGAGTGATAAACGCAATACAATATGCTAAGGGAAGGGGCATTCCTCTTGTCCTTTTGGGAACTGATGCCGAAAAGGCATTTGACAGGGTCAGCTGGGATTATATCAAGGAGGTCCTGGGAAAATTTAACTTTCCGCAACCATTTATTCAGGCCATCTTTTCATTATATGCCCAACCGTCAGCCAGAATCAGCGTAAATGGATTGTTGTCTGACCCCTTCTCTATAAAAAATGGCACTCGTCAGGGCTGCCCGCTCTCCCCAGCTCTTTTCATACTGACGTTGGAACCTCTATTGTTGAAGTCAGAGGATTAAAAGTAGGAGATGTAGAACATAAAATTGCGGCTTTTGCTGATGACCTCCTTTTACTAATTTCTAACCCACTATCAGCAATACCCCATATAGTTGCTCTATTTGACAAATTTGGTTTTATATCAAATTTTAAAATTAACCTTAGTAAATCAGAAGCGCTTAACATTAACGTCCCGTCGCAGACTATCTCACAACTGCAAAGTTGCACTCCTTTCAAGTGGCCACCCAAAGCCATCACATTTTTGGGGATTATGATCCCAGCTGACCTTGGGGAATTGTTCTCCATTAATTACAAACCCCTCTTTATCAAAATTCATTCACAAATAGGGTCCCATAAGTTGCCATTCCTCTCGTGATTTGGTAGGAAAAACTTATTGACTACGTATATACTTCCACAGATCATGTACCTGCTGACTGCCTTGCCCATTGGGGTCCCGAGAAGCTACTTTCGAAACTTTAAATCCCTGTTTACATCCTTCTTATGGCATCCTAAACGCCCCAGACTAGCCTATAGCCTTCTCTCACAGAAAAGAGAACAGGGGGTATTTCGCTTCCTGACTTGGAACTGAATTTCTATGCTAATCATCTCTCACGATGGACGCAATTAGAGGATGGGGGTAATAACATGTTGTCTGTAGTTATGGAAAGAACACTTATGGGGTCAGACATTTTTCATTTGCTCTGGGTGCGAGATGATCTGATATCTAAAAGGGGGGATTTGAGTCCTATCACTAAGGGGACGATTCGTGTGTGTCACACTGCAGGAGCTCTGAACATGACCAGGAAACTCCTCTCCCCACTGGCGCCACTGAGTGTTCTACCGTCCTTCCTGGGTAGAAAGTCTGATAGAACGGCAGACTTTTGGAGGAGGCTGAACTCCGTCAAGATATCGGTTCTCTTGGACCCATTGGGTCCTCCAAGCCTTGCACAGCTATTTGAGGAACAGCGGTTGAGGCGTCCGAATGCATTGCAAGTGGCGGATTATGTAGCTACAACAGATATGTTTAAGGCTGTCTCCAGGACGCCTCAGGTTGATCCGACATGGTTAGAAAATTACATCCTATTACCAACTACCCCTGCAAAGATTCTGTCCAAATTATATAGAGGTCTTCTGATGGGAAAGTCTGAACAGAAACCCCATTATTTGGGGGCTTGGGAGAGGGAATTGGGGAAATCCTTTTCCAAACTTGAAATGGAATATGTATTGAAACATGCTCACGGTTTCTCCAGATGTGTGTGTATACAGGAGAATTCTTACAAACTTGTCACGAGATGGTATCGGATGCCTGAATTCCTTGCCTCTATAGGTCTAGTGAATGTTAATGCCTGTTGGAGATGTCATGAGGGGCCAGGTTCTTGCCTACATATATGGTGGCGCTGTCCTAGAATAATTAGTTTCTGGAAGGGGATTGAGAGTGCTATCAACACTGTCTGCTCTACGCAGATTAAGTTAACGGCAGAGTTAGTGTTCTTGTGGCTGCCTCAGCCTGGCTTTACACCCTCCATATACAACTTGCCAACACAGATGATCTCGGCAGCTAAATTGCTCATTCCCACATTTTGGAGACAGACTAGCCCGCCTACAGTAGAACTATGGTCGGATAAAATGCAGCATATCTGCCGTATGGAGGAGTTGGCAGCTTGGGTAACTCAAACCAGGGACCGTATTCTAAAAGTGTGGAGCCCATGGCTGTCCCAGTGCAGAGGCAAAACGGGTTCTACGTAATGTTTAGACAACTCTCCACATTTCTTTACATCTAATGTCCATCCCTTCCGTAAATCATTTGCCGGGCCGATATTCTGAATCTTGGGGTAGCATGAAGTGAGTTTTCCTTTATACAGAATTGATTAAAGGTGTTGTAGTACCGGAATTGTTATTCATTTGTTATTCATTGGTTAATGAATTGTATGTGCTGTCTCTCACAGTTATTAGATTATTAATTTTCGTAAAGTGCAAGATTTATTAGATTTCATGAGGGTAGTCTTGTTTGTCAGGATTCTATTGCTTTTGCGTCACCGGCTGGTGATTTATTATGTTTATGTCTTTACCCACATGCTAAATGATGTAAAGTTTACAATCTTTGTTTATCTGCTTCTGGTCATGCACAATAATAACTGTTTGTTATGTATTATTTACTGTTTAATAAAAAGAGATTTTTCAAAAAAGTACAGCCCCTCATGGCAATGGCATTCACTAATGGAATTGATGTCACGGTACCGTTAAACTTAAAAAGGTATTGCAGTCAGACTTGGAGCAAGCTACCCAGTAAGCAACCTCTGAAGTCTGCAGTGCAAACCCTAAAACGACCCTTAGGCCTTATTCACACGGCCGTGTTCAGTCTGTGATATACGGACCGCATGTCGGCCGCATTTCCCGGACCGAGCACAGTTCAGGGAGCCGGGCTCCTAGCATCAAAGTTATGTATGATGCTAGGTGTCCGTGTCTCCCCGCGGGAATACTGTCCAGTATTAAAACATGTTTTCAGTACAGGACAGTATTTCCACGGGGAGGCAGGGACACCTAGCCTCATACAAAACTATGATGCTAGGAGCCCGGCTCCCTGAACTGTGCTCGGTCCGGGAAATGCGGCCGACATGCGGTCCGTATATCACAGACTGAACACGGCCGTGTGAATAAGGCCTAAGGGTCGTTTTAGGGTTGCTACTATGATGCTAGGAGCCCGGCTCTCTAAACAGAGTTCGGTCCGGGAAATGCAGCCCGTATATCACGGACCGAACACGGCCGTGTGAATACCACCTTACTGTAGAGGAGTTCTACGTACATTAGGACTGTCGCCTTGATAAGAGCAATCCCACTATCAAAAAAAATCCTAGTAACCCTTAGCAATCATTGTTAGAAGCTACTGGTAGTACGAGTAGAACAGTACCTGAAAAATAAAAGCTAAACCAGAAAGCACCTAATAAATAGTGCAGGACAATAACAGTAGAAGGGTAACCAGAAAGCACGTAACAAATCCGGCAGTACAAGTTAAGGGGGGATTCACACGAACGTGTAATCGGTCCGTGCGGGCCGCGTGGTTTTCACGCGCCACGCAAAGACCAATACAAGTCTATGGGGCAGTACAGACAGTCCGTGCTTTTTGCGCAGCGTTTGTCTGCTGTGCAAAAAACGCGACAGGTTCAATATCTCTGCGTATTTCGCGCATCACGCACCCATTGAAGTCAATGGGTGCGTGAAAACCACGCAGGTCGCACGGAAGCACTTCCGTGCGAACCGACTGAAACAGCGCACCAGCTGTCAAAAGGATGAATGTAAACAGAAAAGCACCACGTGCTTTTCTGTTTCCAAACATCCAAATGGAGTGTCTTTGAGATGAGCGAACCCGGACAATCGAACCGAACTTCACCGGGTTCGGGCGAATCGTTTTGGCCGAACCCGGCAAAAAAATTTCCGGTACGCGACGTCAGGAGATAGTCACTGTCCAGGGTGCTGAAAGAGTTAAACTGTTTAAGCACCATGGACAGTGACTACCGATCCCAAAGTTCTGACTTACCGATAACTCCCGGCTTCTTCCTCCAGTCTGACCTCCCGGGATGACAATTCAGTCCAAGTGACAGCTCCAGCCAATCACAGGCCAAGCACAGGCTGCAGCGGTCACATGGACTGCCGCGTCATCCAGGGAGGTGGGGCCCGATGTCAAGAGAGGCGCGTCACCAAGGACGCGTCACCAAGGCAACGGCTGGGAAGTTCTCGGGAAGTTCTCGGGAAGTTCTCGGTAAGTACGAACTTTTTCTTTTTTTTTAACTGGTTGCTGTATATTGTGTTCGGCATTCACTGTCGAGGGTGCTGAAAGAGTTACTGCCGATCAGTTAGCTCTTTCAGTACCTTGGACAGTGACGGGCGTCGACTAGCCTCATCTCTATGATGGCGGCTGCGCGAAAATCACACAGCCGCGCATCATACACGGATGACACACGCAGCTGTCAAATAGTTTTTGCGCGCGCAAAACGCTGCGTTGTTTGTGCGCGCTAAAACGCAACGTCCATCTGTATCTGCCCTAAAGGTAAAGCAGAAAGCAAACAACAAATCTTGCATGATAATATCCACTCCACACTAAACCAAGAAGAACCAGGGTTCAAACAATGAAAATAAACTGACAAGCAGAGAGAATTCCTGTAGCGTCCACGGCCGCGGGCCGTCGGGTCTACTCATCTCCTGACACCCGCAGCCATGGATCTGTGAGCGCTCGTTCCCATCTCCTTCCCAGGAGACGCCAGTGCTCACTTCCGCTCCAGTCCGCTGTGTCCCGTAAGGTGCGTGCGAAATCATCATTATCATCATCAACACACATGATTTCCTGGACTATAGAAGGCCCCAGCCCTTCAGATCTTTGCCTGAGCGTTGTTAGTAATTTCCAAGTCTGTCTTGCAAATGGTCCCTTAGTGTTTCCTGTTCCAGTTGTTACCCGTGCCCTGTTACCTGTTCCTGTATCCCGTGCTGTGTTCTTGTTCCTGTGCCTACTAGTTAGAATCGTGTCTACTGCACCTGTGTCAGCCGCATTGATCTGTGTCATCTGCCACGTCCAGAGGGATTCGCCACGTCTGGCGCAACCTGCGGCACCTGCTGTCATCCACCACATCTGGCGTTACCTGCTGCACCCATCTCCATCCATGCCAGAGCTGCGGCCACTGCCTGGATTATCCAGGTACACTTGTGCAGGACTTTGTATTGCTGGGGTTCCCTGTTGTTTGGCCAGCTGCCTCCCTGCTACGGCGGTGCGGCCTAGTGGGTCCACATACCCACACACCGTGACAGTTCCATCACTGAAGTACATAGATAACTGTAGTGAAATATAAGTGCTGGGTCTGAACACACAGAACAACACAGAGAAATCCAGACCAGCCCAGTCTACACACAGAAAAACAATAAGGATATTCAGAATAAAATCAAACAGAGAAGTCCAAACACTGTGATACTTAGCAGAGTTGCAGCAGGAGAAACCAGGTAGAATAAACAAATGCTGGTACATGAGACCAGGAGAAGGCACTTTAAATAGGGCGCTGCCTAATATGAGTCGATGCTGGACCTGACAGAAGATTGATCCAACGTCTCAGTACTGTAGCAGGCTGGCCAGCCTGGAAACAGGTGAGACTATAACAAGTGGCATCTTTCTGCAGAATAATGCACCCTGCCACACTGCAAAAATTGTTCAGGAATTGTGTGAGGAACATGTCAAACGGTTCAAGGTGTTGACTTGGCCTCCAAATTGCTGAGAACTCAATCCTATTGAGAATCTGTGGGATGGGCTGGAGAAACAAGTTCGATTCATGGAGGCCCCACCTTGCAACTTGCAGGATTTAAAGGATCTGCTGCTAAAGTCTTGGTGCCAGATACCACATGACACCTTCAAATTTCTTGTGGAGTCTTTGGCTTGACGGGTCAGAGCTGTTTTGGTGGTACAAGGGGGACCTACACAATATGAGGCAGGTGGTTTAATGTTATTGCAGAATGGTCAGTGCGTGTACATATACAACCGGCATAGCAGAACTGGACTCCGTGAACTGCGCATGGCTGGCCACCATGGCAGGAACCGCTGTTGGCCACGTCTATAAGCAAGGGATTCAAACAAAGAGGCTGGCATGGATTCTAGATTTGGTACATAACTAGATAAGGAGCATATTTTTATGAAGTTTATTATATTTGACGGTTTGTTCAACATTAAGTTTACTATTGAATTAGATGCAATCTTAGTCATGAGACTACTTTTTAAAATTAATCTGGTTCTGCTGCTATAAATATTGCTGGAATAAACAATTTGCATAGAGCGAATGTTAGAGGCCTGGGTTTGTGTGAGCAAGAAATTACACAGAGCTCGAAGCTAGAAATAGTGTCACTAATAGCAGACTTCCATTACTCAGGGCATTTCTCTCCACAGACATGACAGTCACACAGGATTCCTGATTGTAATAGGGAAGCGTGTGAAAGCCTATTTCTACTTGTTAAGACTGAATACCCTCGTGGTTTTTACTTACATGCAAGGAGTCAGTGGATGCGTGATAAGAAGCCACACCATAAATTCTTATGGCTGCTCAAGTAATAAACTTATAAAACACTTACTAAATATAGTATAAGGCTCTGTTCATACTTACGTTTGTTCCTTTCCATCAGGTTCCTGTAGCTTTTTTATATAAAATGTCAGAATAGTGCAGCAGGCTGCACTATTTTATCCAGTAAAAATAAACAAAAAAAAACAACAACAAAAAAAAGAGATAGCTGCCGGAAACGGGACTCATAAGTCAATGGGAGTAAAAAACAAAAACAGATCAGAACTAATCAGAAAGTATCTATCATGTCCCCCTGTTGATCCTGTAAAAACAGAAACATGACATCACTACGATCAGAGCCTAAGCTATAGCTAGAGGCCATAACACTGTGGCTCACACACACTAGGATTGGGGGATCATGTTGGTTCTCTCACTTGTTCAAGGACATCCAGTGCCTTCTCTGTAAGCTGTGACCTGGTCAAAGACACATTTTCCCTACTTTCTTAAGGCCCGTTTACACTGAGCAATCTTTACATAACGATACAAATATAACCAGTACACTAGTACTGCCTAGCACACGGCTAACTAACAATGATGGCCTTCACCCGGTCGTCTGCAGGATAGCTAGCATGTAACTGTCCATGAGATCCGCTCAAACGATTTATCACACCACTATTCAAAAATTGTTCTATCTAAACGGGTCTATAGTAGAAAATCTTTTTCTGCATTTACAAGAGGACAGTTCACAACAAGCCAGTTCAAGACACCACTCTGTGTAGAAGTTAAAGGGAATGTGTCGCTAGAAAAATATATATATTTTTTTTAGTTAAACTGTTAGTATATAAATGATTACACATTGTTCTATTTTTTTAATTTTTTCACAAGTCAGGAAATATTATAAATTAGATTCTAATTTATAACATTTCCATGTGCTGGTAACTAGAGGGAGCAATTCCCAAAATTGCAGCATTGGCATGTTGTAAGACAACCTCATTGCTTTATGCTGCAAAATTGGAGAAGACACACTCGCTCTAGTGTCCTCAAACAATCCCCCCTCCTTTCTCCTGGCTAGTGCCAGGAGAAAGTAGGGGGTTGAATGTTCAAACCTCCTACACTGTGTGCCGCTATTTTTTGAGCGAATGCACAGTGTAGGAGGATTAGATACAGTGGTAATCAGACAGTATAACACGAACATACACACACATCACATACACAAACATAACTTACATGCTCCTGCTGTCGCTGCCTCTGCCTCCGCTCCCTCCACTCCTAGTCCTTGCTTCTGAACATATGGACGGAAGCCGCGACCGGAAGTAGTCATCTTACTGTCCGGCCGCGGCTTCCGGTCCACATGAAAATGGTGCCGGATGTCGCTCTGCCGAAGACCATCCTTTTGGACTGTGTGGGAGCGGCGCATGCGTCGTTCCCACACAGACAGCATACGCTATAGTGAATGGAACGGCTCCCGTTCGCATTCTCTATGGGGATGTTTGTGCTGTATTCCATCTCTGTATGTGTCGTTAATCGACACATACAGAGACGAAAAAAAAATGGCGACCCCATAGAGAAGTAAAAGAAAGAAAAAAGTACAACACAAAAACACAAATAAATAAAATTTATTTTAATGACATACTAATAGCAATAACATAAAAAAAAAATTTTTCATGACACCTTCCCTTTAAAGAGGCTCTGTCACCAGATTATACATAATCTGATTGGCGCTGTAATGTAGATAACAACAGGGGTTTTTATTTTGAAAAACGATCATTATTGAGCAAGTTATGAGTAATTTTAGATTTATGCTAATTAGTTTCTTAATAAACAGCTGGGTGTGTTTTTACTTTTTACCAACTGGGCGGTGTACAGAGGAGTGTATGACGCTGACCAATCAGTGACCAATCAGCGTCATACACTTCTCATTGTTCCAGCCCAGCTTCTTTCACTGCACACACAGTGTGATTGTGCCCAGCGTGATTGTGCAGTGAAAGAAGCTGGACTGGAAAAATGAGAAGTGTATGACGCTGATTGGTCACTGATTGGTCAGCCTCATACACTTCTTTACAACGCCCAGTTGGTAAAAAGTAAAAACACACCCAGTTGTCTATTAAGAAACTAATTAGCATAAATCTAAAATTGTTAAAGTGGTCAAAAATGATTGTTTTTCAAAATAAAAACCACTGCTGTTATCTACATTACAGCGCTGATCAGATTATGTATGAGATAGGGCACTTATAATCTGGTGACAGAGACTCTAAGAAACTCAATTCAGTGTTTTTGGCAGAAACTTTTTTCTTTGTCATACAGTGCCATAGTACATCACCAGCACATGCACATTCTCACACAGACATTAACCCTATTTGTGCCACATAATCAGGAGAAACCAGTTAAACATTTGATCTCCGCTGTTAACCACTTGTGCATTGTTATCAATAGTGATACATTGTTTTCATAGAAGAAAACAAATGGTGGGAGCTCACACAGAGTTTTTTGTAGGAGGAAAAAATCAGTTTGGAATATTGAGTCAGATTTTCCTCTGCCTGCACGCTGATTTTCGCGGCGTTTTTCGCCAGCAGCCATTGATGTCAATGGGTGGTCAGAGGCGTAAACACCCGAAGATAGGGCATGTCCCTTCTTTGTCCCACAAGTCGGTTTTACCGCTCTCGGGAAAAAACCGCCTAGGCCTCCCATTGAAATCAATGGGAAGCATTTTCAGACGTCTTTTGGCGAGCTTTGCGGCACGGTTTCTGCACCAAAAAACTCATCAAAATACTCTGTGTGAACTCACCCTAAGCATTAGAATACCATGGTCATAATCCCATAAAAGTTTATTTGATATACACTATGTGGACAAACGTATTAGGACACACCTCTTAATCATTGAATTCAGGTGTTTCATTCAGTCCTATTGCCACAGGATGTTATTGGAGCTGTTTTTCAATGGAGTCAATGAAAAACGGCTCCAAAAACATCCCAAGAAGTGACATGCACTTCTATGACGCGGGCGTCTTTTTACATGCCGTCTTTTACACCTCGTGGGAACAGAACATCATAAAACCCATTGAAAGCAATGGGCAGATGTTTGTAGGCGTAATGGAGCCATTTTTCAGGTGTAATTCGAGGCGTAAAATGAACGAATTACGTCTGAAAACACTGCGTGTGAACATACCCTTACAAGAAAGTAATTTCATGAAATTTCTTCCCTCCTAGATATTCCACGATCATTTGTGAGTGGTATTACTGCAAAGTAGAAGCATTTAGGAAGCATTTAGGAACCACAGCAGTTTATCCACAAAGTAGCAGACTTCATAAAGTTACAGAGCGGGGTCGTGGAGTGCTGAGGTGCATAGTGCAGAAAATTTGCCAACTCTCTGCTGACATAATAACTGCAGAGTTTCAAACCTCCTCTGGCATTAATATCCGTACAAAAACTGTGCACCGGGAGCTTCGTTGCATGGGTTTACATGACCAAGAAGCTGCATGCAAGCCTTACATCACCATGCACAATGCCAAGGGTCAGAATGGTGTAGAGCACGCCACCACTAGAGACTCTGTAGCAATGAAAACGAGTTCTGTAGAGTGACTAATCACCCTTCTCTATCTGGCAGCCTGATGGATGAATCTGAGTTTGGCGAATGTCAGCAGAGCGTTACCTCTCTGACTGCATTGTAGCAACTGTAAATTTTGGTGGAGGAGGGATAATGCATAGAGCCCTAACCTCAATCCCATTGAACACCTTTGGGATGAATTTAAATGGAGATTGCGAGTCAGGCCCTCTCGTCCAACATTAGTGTCTGACCTTACAAATGCTCTTCTGGATGAATGGGCAAAAATTCACAAAGACACTCCAAAATCTTGTAAAAAGCCTTCCCAGAAAAGTGGGAGCTGTTTCAACTGCAATGGGGGACCAACTTCATATTAACCCCTTCCTGCCTTTTGGGCGCGACTGTACGTCCAAAATCAAAGTGATTTCTCGCAATAGGGCGTACAGTTACGCCCAAGCTTTAAACTGTCACCATGTCAACAGACATGGTGACAGCGTCCTGATCGCAACTGTCATAGACAGTTGCCGAGCAGGACTCGCGGCACAGGAACAATCAGAGTGGTCTCATGCCGGCATGAGCTGTGATTGGCCAGTCAGTAGTGACCGGCAAATCACAGCGCAGGAGACTTGTTTTGCCGGCATCTCCAGCTCTGACAAGCTCATTTCTGTCAGAGAGCTTGTCAGAGTTCGAAACCATTGAGAGGACCGTGAGAGTAAAGTGAACAATTGTTAAAAAAACAAAACCCAGCGATCTGCCCCTGTTGTGCCCACTGACCAGTGATAACCACCTTTGGTGCCCACTGGTTATAAAATATATAATTATATAATTTCAGTCACCCACAGTGTCCTTCTGCCGTGTGATCTGTGCCCAGCTATCACCTGTCGCAGTACCTGGTCGCCATCACCCTGCTGTGTCCCTAGATTGCCCACTGCCCGAGTTCCCTGTTAGGTAGCAATGCCACGTCTCATTTAGTTTTCCCCCTGGTAGATAGGGTACGCTTACTCTTTGAATACAGCAGGGTCGCTGGTCTGTTCTCATTCCGCAGTTGAGAGTAGCGCTGTTTATTTTTTAAAAAAATGTAAAAAAAAAATGTAAAAAAAAAAAGTTACAAAAAATTTGTTAGTTAGTTAGTAGCTGAACTAAATTATGGCCAAAAGAGTCTTCATAGCCGAGGAAGCATATGAAATGCTGTGTTCCGATATGGACAGCACAAGTGAAGGTGAAGCACAGAGTCTGCAAACCCCGCCCCCCCCCCCCCCGTCGGCGCAGAAGGGCCATAGGTCCTGCTCTGCCTGAGCTGACCTGGGAAGCTTCGGACAATTATACCCCCCAGGTGCCTGAATTTACACCCCCCTCAGGCATTCCAATTGCCACTACGGATTTCAGCCCCATTGATTATTATAAAGTTTTTTTTTCAGACGCCCTTTTAGATTTAATGGTCCAGCAGTCC
Organism: Rhinoderma darwinii; assembly: GCF_050947455.1. NCBI lineage: Eukaryota > Metazoa > Chordata > Amphibia > Anura > Rhinodermatidae > Rhinoderma > Rhinoderma darwinii. The sequence continues at coordinate 123,874,249 of NC_134690.1, forward strand.
AACATATATGCGAAACAGTTTATCGCCCAGAAACCCGACTCTTTTTTATGGAAGAGACCAAAATTGGATCCCCACAAACGCAGTGGAATTGCGGAAGTTTTTGGGCTTATTTTTAAGATTTGGTCACATAAAAAAGCCCAGTATTAGAGACTTTTGGTCCCCTGATATTTTTTATAATACCCCCCTTTACCGCACAGTAATGACAAGGATGCGATTCGAAGCCATCGTAAAGTTCCTGGATTACAATGACAATAGTCACTGCCCACCCCCACAGGACAAACATTTTGATAGGCTGTATAAAATAAGACCATTGATTGCCCACTACTCCCAACGTTTTTCCCAAGTTTATACCCCCCAACAAAATGTTTCGGTGAATGAGTCATTGGTAAGCTTCAAGGGTAGACTGCACTTCAGGCAGCATCTACCCAATAAAAGAGCCCGGTATGGCATACAACTGTACAAACTCTGTGGAAGTGCCACCGGTTACACCTACTCTTTTAGGGTTTTTGAGGGGAAAGACTCCCATATAGATCCCCCAGAATCCCCCCCCCCCTTCCTAGGAATTAGTGGAAAGATCGTATGGGATTTTATCCATCCTTTACTTGGCAAAGGATATCATCTTTATCTGGACAACTTTTATAACAGTGTCCCATTGCTAAAAGTTCTGTCATCCAGATCCACATTGGCGTGCGGAACAATCCGCAGAAATCAGAAGGGCCTCCCCAAAACTTTGCTGGGTCAGATCCTAAAATTAGGAGAGAGCAGAGTTGTCTGCACCGACGATCTGCTCCTCCTGAAGTATAAGGATAAAAGGGACGTCCTTATACTGACCAGCATTCACGACAGCAGAGGCAGCCTTGTCCCTGTACGTGGAACCACCACCCAAGTTCCCAAACCATATTGTGTACAGGAGTAGAACAAATATATGGGTGGCGTTGACCTGTCTGACCAGGTCATAAAACCATACAGCGCCATGCGCAAGTCCAAGGTATGGTATAAAAAGCTGTCTGTGCATCTTACACAGTTGGCTTTACACAACGCGTTTGTCCTCTACAGATACGCTGGCAGTTGGGATACGTTCCTGCAATTTCAGGAAAAGGTCATCAAGTCCCTGATATTTGATGACCAAGTAGGAGAGCACAGTTCATCTGGTTCTTCCATCAGTAGGATAATTCCCGGCCAGCATTTCCCCACAGAAATCCCCCCCACTGAAAAAAAACAGACGCCCCCAAAAAAATGCTGTGTGTGCGCCAAGCGAGGCATTCGTAAGGACACCACATACCATTGTGAGACGTGTCCCACAAATCCCGGCCTGTGCATAAAACAATGTTTCAAAATATACCATACCTCCTTGGATTTTTAATTTATTTATTCTTCATTCGCCTTTTCTGTTTCTCATATTAGCCATGACCAATTATGAATTTTTTTTACTGACCAGCCCCATTTAAAATGTGCTCATTTAAAATTTGTAAAAAAACACCTAAAACAAAACTAAAAATTCTCACTAGGTTGCAAATTTGGGTGAGAGGAATAAATCCAGATGGGATTGGTTGTCTCAGCAAATCTTTTTTTGCTGAGGCCTTTGATTTATTTTTTGGGCTGGAGTTTATGGAATGGTGGGTAGGTTGGTAGTGGGACCTGACATTCCCTCTCCCTCCTTTGTGGGTTTTCCAGATTGCCCTCCTTAGTTACTAAAATTAAAGTATTTCTTATTATACTCCTAGATGAATGCCTAGAGGGTTGTCACTTCACAATTTAAAAATTCTCACTATACCCCTAGATGAATACCTAGAGGGTTGTCACTTCACAAATTAAAAATTCTCACTATACCCCTAGATGAATACCTTGAAAGGTGTTACATTACAATCTAAATCTTCTCACTATACTGCTAGATTAATTCTTTGAGGGGTTTAGTGTCCTAAATGGGGTCACTTTTCTGGGTTTCTAATGTTTTGACACCCCAGAGCCTCTGTTTTCATGACACAGGGCAGTAAATGCCATCGTAGTAGGCCTCAGATGTTGCATGGTGCTCTTTACCTTCTGAGCCCTGCCATGTGCTCAAACAGCAGTTTATCTCCACAAATGGGGTATTGCCGCAGTCAGGAGAAATTCTTTGAAAAAATTTAAATGTTATTTTTTTACTGCCCAGTGTATGAAACACCTGTAGGGTCAAAATGCTCACTATACCACTTGAAAAATTCCTTGAGGGGTGTAGTTTCCCAAATGGAGTCACTTTTGGGGGGTTTCCACTGCACTGGTACCTTTACAAATGTGACATGGTGCAGAGAAATCAATCTACCACTCCAAAAGCTAAATGGCGTGCTTTCCCTTTCCGAGTCCTGGCACTTGCCCAAACAGCAGTTTATTACCACATGTTTGGTATTTCCGTACTCTGGAAAAGTTGCTTTACAAATTTTGGGGTGCTTTTCCACATTTATTTGTTGAAAAAATAAAAAATTTAGAGGTAAATCTACATCTTATTGGAAAATAATGTAATTTTTCATTTTCACTACCCAATTCTAACGAAATATATGAAACACCTGTGGAGTCAAAATGCTCACAACACTCCTAGATGAATTACTCAAGGGGTGTAGTTTCCCAAATGGAGTCACTTTTGGGGGGTTTCCACTGTACTGATACCTTAGGAGCTTTACAAATGCGACATGGTGCAGAGAAATCAATCCAGCAAAATCAGCGCTCTAAAAGCTAAATGGCATGCTTTTCGTTCCGAGTCCTTCCGCTTACCCAAATAGCAGTTTATGACCACATGTTTAGTATTTCCGTACTCTGGAGAAGTTGCTTTACAAATGTTGGGGTGCTTTTCCTCATTTATTTGTTGGAAAAATTAAACATTTTGAGGTAAAGCTACATCTTATTGGAAAATAATGTAATTTTTCATTTTCACTGCCCAATTCTAATAAAATCTATGAAACACCTGTGGAGTCAAATGCTCACTACACCCCTAGATGAATTCCTCAAGGGGTGTAGTTTCCAAAATGGGGTATTTTTTGGGGTGTTTCCTTTGTTTCGGCACCACAAGACCTCTTCTAACCTGACATGGTGCCTGAAATATAATCTAAGAAAAGGAAGGCCCTATAATCCACTAGGTGCGCCTTTGCTTCTGAGGCCTGTGTTTCAATCCATTAGCACACTAGGGCCACATGCGGGATATTTCTAAAAACGTCAAAATCAGGGCAATAAATATTCTGTTGTATGTCTCTGGTAAAACCTTCAGTATTACAGGACAAAATTTATTCAAATGGAATTTATGCAAAAAACAAATGAAATGTTCAAATTTTCCTTCCACTTTGCTTTTTTAAAGTGGGGTGATTTGTGGGGGTTTCTAATATATAAGGCCCTCAAAGCCACTTCACAACTGAACTGTTCCCTAAAAAAAAGGGCTTTTGAAATTTTCTTGAAAATGTGAAATGTTAAATACTTTTGTGTCAAAAAAGACAAAAGTATAATAGGTATGATACCTTTATTGGCTAACCATAAAAGTTCTATATACAGCTTTCAGAGCGCAGAGGCTCCTTCTTCAGGCCGGTTAACAAATTAATGACTTAGAAAAAAGCACAACATTTAGATGTTACACAAAGACAATTAGTACATGAAGTGATATATCATTAAGATAAGCCGGGGCAATAAAACGGAGGTTATAGGGGTGATGACTTAGGAGTTAAGGCATCTGGAGTCAGTCTGATGGGGGACGTGACGTGTGTCCATGTAGTGGCTCATAAATCCTGGTGTTAGATTGAGGCCTTGTGTCAATGACTGGAATTTTATCATCATCTTGAATTCCCAAATTTTTCTTTCTCTGTTGTTTTTAAAATGACCCTTCAGAATTAGTACCTTTAAATCTGCCAAACTGTGATCAGGTCCAGAGAGATGGTTTCCCACGGGTGTATCCACCTCCTGTTTTATTGTATGTCTGTGAAGATTCATCCTGGTTTGTAGTTTTTGTATGGTTTCTCCAATGTAGATTCCTTTATCTATGCACCTTGTACACAGGATCATGTACACTACATTGGAGGATGTACAGGAGAACGTGCCAGTGATGTTATAGTCCTGCTGCGTGTTTGGTATCTGGATGGTGTTTGATGACCAGATGTTGGTACAGGTCTTGCATTTTCTACTGTGGCAAGGAAAGGTGCCAGTCTCTGATGGTGATGAGAGGGCACTTCTGACCAGGAGATTCATTGGGTTTGGTGGCTGTTTGTATGCAAGGAGAGGTAAATCCAGGAATATTTCCTTCAGTTTATTGTCTTTGTTACATATAGGTTGGAGATCAGCAGCAATTTTTCTCAAGACATTCAATGGGTGTTGTATATGACCACTAGGGGCACCCTGCTGTTGTCTTCCTTCTTTTTGTACACCAGAAGATTGCAGCTTGGAGTTCTTGTTGCTCTTTAAATCTGATCATCTATAATCGTTGGATGGTATCCCTGTTGTAAATATGTATTCCTCAGTGATAGCAGGTGTTGTTTTCCTGTCTTCACTGCCTGAACAGATCCGTATGTACCGCAGAGCCTGGCTGTAGATGATGGATTTCTTTATGTGCCTCGGATGGAAGCTGTTCCATCTCAGATATGCTGGACGGCCTGTAGATTTATGGTAGGTTGTAGTGTGTATGGTATTTTTTCTCATATATATGTCCATGTCCAGGAAATGTATTTGAGATGTAGAGTAGTTGAGAGTGAGTTTGATGGTAGGATGGAACTTGTTGAAGTTTTATGGAAAGAAAGCAGTTCATGTTCATAGCCTGTCCAGATTATCAACAGGTCATCAATGTACCGGAAATATGCTAGAGGTTTAGTTGCGCAGGTTGATAAAAACTCTTCCTCTAGTTTGGCCATGAACAGGTTGGCATATTGTGGTGACATTTTGCTACCCATAGCGCTTCCCATACATTGCAGATATATATCTTTGTCAAATAAAAAATAATTGTGATGGAGTACGAACCTAATGAGTTGTAGGGCTGGCTCTGTTGCCAGATTGTTCTTTTGAAGAAAGTGTTGGCATGCGGCTAAGTCATCCTCATGGGGATGTTAGAATACAGAGACTCAACATCCATAGTTGCCAATATTGTTCACTCTGGTAGTGGACCCAGGGCTGAGAGTTTGCAGAGGACGTCTGTGGTGTCCGGTATAAGGTCCATTAAACTGTCTGACACAGCGTTGAAACAATTGATGATATGGACAAGTTCTACTGTATATTGTTTGGGGGGATCTTCATTAAGCAGGGTGTAGTATTGTCTGTCTGAGAGTTGTCTGTGTGCCTCCTGGATGTAATCGGATGTATTCAGACTTACTACAGCCCCTCCTTTATCAGCGGGTTTGATGATGATGTCTCTGTTGGATTTTAGTGATTTTGTTGCATTCCTTTCCTCCATGCTGTGATTGTGTGTTACTTTCTGTTGTTGGTCCAAGATCTCAGATTTATCAATCTTATACATATACTGTAACGTCCGTGGTTGCTGACCACAAACTCTTCTCATCCTGCCGATGCCCTTCTCTCCAGGGATGAAAGAACATGCAGCCGTCCTGTTCCGCAATGACCACTAGGGTGCGCGCGCAAGCTCAGTCCAGCCTTAAAGAGCCTTAAAGAGCCAGAGTGCACACATGTGTGAGATTGAGCTGATTGCTCCCAGATCACCCTGCATTATAAGAAGGGCCCTGCCCCTTCCTTTATTGCCTGAGCGTTGTTTGTACCTATTCGTGTCAGTCTCTGCAAATGGTCCCTTGAGTGATCTCCAGTTCCCAGTGTTCCCGTTCCTGCTACCTGTATCCTGTGTCACGTGCTTCCGTGTTTCTGTGCTGTTCAGAGTTGGAGTCGTGTTGTGTCGCCTGCTACACCCGCTGTTGTGTGCCTGCTGCCAGAGTTCCATCCGAGCGTAAACCATCGCTACTGTCTGTATTGCCACAGGTACCTTTATCCGAACTATAGACATTGAATTTGTACCCTGTTTGGCCAGCTACTATACCACTATGGCGGTACGGCCCAGTGGGTCCACATACCCACAGATCGTGATACATACTAAGAGGTGCCACACTACACTGAGAGGAAGGCGGATTAGACACAGTTTTTAACATTGGTGATATAATAGTTTCTACCATGAGCCCAATCCCTACTTTTCTCACACCTGTTGCTTTTTGGATTTTTTTCTTAATCTACCTCATCTCAATTGGTTTAAATAAACTTTGAGAATTATGTTATGTTTATGTGTGGGTAGTCTATTACTCCTTTATTGTTTTGTAGGCAATTTTGTAAATTGTAGCAACATTTCAGACATTGGCCCTTCATAAGGCTGCAAAAAGATGATAATGCATATTTACAAATTATATCCATGAAAAGTCATATCAAATTATGATATAAAGCAACAATACAGGTCAAATAGTACAAATAGAAGACCTCGTCTGGACAGATCAATAAGAGAGTGAGAGTGCACTTACTTAGGGGTAAATAAGGCATCAAACTAAGAATGTACAACAATGTAAGACAAACCACTTGGATCAGCCACCAAACATCAGAGTTATTTGTATGAAATATGAAAACATAAATTAGGAGATTCAACATCCCTCTAGATGACCATATAGTGTAATCATGGATATCATGTAATGAGAGGCAGAAAGGGAGGGGGAGCAAGGGGGTTGTGTGAATTGAAGCTACAACCATAGTGCTAGTGCAGTGTCAAGAGGACATCCTGTCTATATAGGGGCCAAACATGTACCTGTGGTCCGGGACATGCCACCAGCTCTGAAACCACTGCTATAAGGTATGGACCATATTTATAATACTAAATGCACACATTACTAATTGTGGGCCAATAGAGTACTGTGTATACTGACACGTGTGCGGGCAGCAGTAATGTATCCTGTCTGCAGCAGCAAGGTGGCACATAGGGATAACCTACATAGTAAAATAACACAAAGGGATGACCTCTATAGTGAAATGAAAAACTGGCCCTGCTACCAAGTACATGAAGAGAGAGACGACTGTGTACCAAACAACTTTAAAAAAAAAATCTGGTTTAATGGCAATCAGTGCAGCACAGTGATGTGTAGACTTTTGCTGACACTGAACCTATTGAAAGGAGCGTGCAGCATGCACGCGTCACAAGGCGGTGGGGGACGGTGCAGTCTTGGCTGCACATGGTTGGATGCAATGTCCGGAACGTGACGCTGACATCACAAGCACCTCAATACATACCAATTACAGGGAACCGGAAAAGGCGTGTAAAGGGGATGGGCCTATCGTCCAGGTAAGCCAAAGAAGGAGAGAATGGCCACAAGGGAGGAAAGAAAACCTTGACCGCATATCCACTTGCTATACTTGATCTATTGCAGCTCAGCAAAATAAAAATGTACGAACATGAGGTTCTTAGTAAACATTTTGATCAAACTGTATAAGCCCACTTGCCACTTCATGGTGACTTCTTTAAAGTGGGTCCCTACTCTAGCAAGTGTAGTATCAACCAATTCCACTGCAACACAGTACCTGCAGAATGAGCAAACCAGGAGACTAGCGGCACCCATGCTGCCATTCTAAGCCACCTTGGCTCTGTACCACGTCCCCCCACAGATACAACACCACAGCAACAAAAAATCACCAAGCTCACCATTCCTTGAAGTCTCAGGGGCAAAATTGAGAACAAATAGGTAGAAACCCTTTTAATATGCAGTCTTCTGTTATTTAAAACATCTGGGCCAAATGGGAGTGGAGTGCTGGTACCAGAAAAAAAGACAGACTATATATAACCACAAGGGAGGAAAGAAAACCTGGACCGCACATCCACTTGCTATACTTGATCAATTGCGGATCAGCAAAATAAAAATGTATGAACATGAGGTTCTTTGTAAACATTTTGATCAAACTGTATAAGTCCACTTGCCACTTCACAGTGACCTCCTTAAAGTGGGTCCCTACTCTACCATGTGTAGTATCGCATGGCATCCAATGCCGCTGCAACACAGCACCTGCAGAGGGAGCCACCCAGGAGACCAGTAGCACCCATGCTGCCAGTCTAAGCCCTTGCTACCTGTGTAGGTGCTGTGTTGCAGCGGCATTGGGCGCCATGGGATACTACACTTGGTAGAGTAGGGACCCACTTGAAAGAGGTCGCCATGAAGTGGCGTATACCATTTGATCAAGATGTTTACTAAGAACCTTATGTTCGTAATTTTTATTTTGCTTAGCCACAATAGATCAAGTATAGCAAGTAAATGTGCGGTCCAGGTTTATTTTCTCCCTTGTGGAAGGGTAGGATGGGATGGGAGAGAGGGAGGGTATATGAGTGTAGTTTTCAACTGGGAGAAGGGGGATGTTTAGCATAGTGCCATATCGGGGGTACTGTGTAGGCAGAGGGCTGTCCACATTAGCAGGGCATCACTGGAGGGAGGCAGGGAGATGCTGTCTCCTCACAGGTATCGGGGTGACCTGATTGTCATGTCTAAAAATAAAAAAAATGCCTGCAACCTCAAAGGGTAATGGTAGAGAAGTGAATAATGTCAAACTCAATCAACTGGAACATCCTTGTACGAATGCTAAGGAAGTCATGTAATCACAATGTCTAAACCAAGGCGAACTGACATGCCAGATTGTGTAATGGGTAGTCAGAGTATTGCTGGGGTAGTCAAAGGTGCATGTACAAATACATGCTAGGGTAGTATTATTGTGTCTCAGTACCCACACAAATCCCCACCAAACGCAGAAAATAAATCACCCGCCTCCCCTCCATGACAGTTTCCAAGTGTCAGGAGAACCTAAAAAGCAAAAAAGATTAATTAGTCAAAGCGTAAATAGTATCACCACCCTAGATAGATAAAAAAATCCATCATCTCTCTCTGCTTAAAGAGGCTCTGTCACCACATTATACGTATCTTGTATATATTGAAAAAACCCGGACCATTAGGAGGGTTTTACATGGGATTACAGACATCCCTGGTTTTAGGTTTTTAGGTGGGAATTTTTCCCGCCAGTATCTGGGCAGAATGGGAATTCTGCCCGGTGATGTCTGTCATTGGGCCACAGCTGTGGCCTATGTGACAGTGAGGGTAGTTTAGGGCCTTAGTAACAGTCAGGGATTGGTGTAAGAGGTGTGGTCAGGTGACATGTTAGGTAGATATAAACCAGGAATATGCAGTGGTCTTGGCAGACCTTCTGACATATTCCTGGAATAAATGTTCACTGCCTGACTGAAGATTGGACCCTGAGGGACGGACCAGGAGGTTTGTGAAGCAAGTCATTTACTTACAGACATCATGGAGGCGCTGATCGAGGAGTTGAGAACCAGGGCTACATCTGCTGAGTCATCGGCTTGGTTGGAGTCAAGTCTGCTGGAGCTCCGGAGTGATGCGGTACCACAGTCTGGTTTCGGAGGCGAAGAAGCAAGCGCAGAGGCGGCAGCTGGAGTGGTGAGGTCAGCGTCTGTGGAGGAAGAAGTTCCAGCAGCGTCGGTTGAGGCGGGACGCTCGAACTTACGCAACAGGCGTCGACGTCGGCTGTGTTCCCCTTCTCCTATCAGAGGACGGCGCAGACGAGGACGGACGGAAGACCTGAGGCTACCTGTTCCAGTGGCTACTGACGCTTCGTCCAGCAGATTTTCTTCTGGATTACGACAGGAGTCGCGGCCTGGATTAATTCCTGTTGCTTCCGGTGGATTACAATGATCCTCGCAGGTGCAACCTTGGCAGGCCTGTAGAGATCGCCAGCTTAATGCCGTTGCTGGTCTCCAGGCCCCGGTTGTGGCATCTTCAGGACTACACAACCCAGCGGAGCAGCATCTCGCCAGGAATGGTGAGTGTGGTTTACCACAGGCGGATCTCACATCCCTGTTAGGGCAGCTGCCCACTTTCATCTCATCCCTGCAGAACTCTGCTTCTGCTCCCACAGATGCTGCTCATAGCAGGGCTGTTTCACCATCACCAGCTAGTACCCCATTAAACATAGCAGTGGTATGGAGGTCTATTGATCCTTCTAATGACCCGGGTACTAGTGAATTGGAGTCGGTAGCATCCCCAAGATGTTCGAGGGGGGTAGCTGAACATTGTTATAAAGAAGCAATGATGTGCGCTGTGTCTCCATTAGGGTTTCATTTATCTCCTTCAGTTAAGGATACAATTTGGAAGAATGACTATGTTGATTTACTCTCTCTTTTGCCAGCTTCTAAAGAATTTTCTTCTAAGCTGAAGAAGAAAGAGGATAAATCACAGGAGGACAGGTGGCGTCCAATACCCAAATCTTTTAATAATTGCTTACAAGCTTTTTGTATTTATTCTAGTATTTTGGGATAAAAATTCCCTGAGAAATGTTCAGGTTTGTTTCAGCATGTAGATATTGTGTTGGAAGCTTATAAGAATTTTGGAGGTTTTGGGTGTTTTTTATACGATGAGAATTTTAGACAGAAGTTGTCTGTTTTTCCCTCTTTGAAATGGGGAGTTAAGGCCGTGGGACTATGGTTAAATTTGATGATTCCTCAAAAACCTGTAGCCCCTCGGGTTACCCCGCAAGCTGGTACTATTCGTAAAGACACATGTTTTGCTTTTAACGAATCCCAGTCCCAGGGATATTCAGACGGTTTTAGGCCTGTTGGCTTTTGCGTCCGGAGTTATGCCAATTGGCAGAGTTTTTTGTAGGCGCACAGCGATGCCATTAGCTGGTATTAGGAATCCTCTTTTCTTGGTTGACATCTCTGTAGATATGAGGGAGGATTTTCGATTATGGTTAGATTTTTTGATGTTATACAATGGTCGTTCTTTTTGGCAAGCTGAGTTTGTGGATCAGTTGGTTTTGGGGCATTTTGGAATGGTCGATGGTGTGCTGAAAGATGGCACCAATCTGGGTATATTAATAAAGTGTTAAAAAATATGGTTTTATTAGAACTTTTTCTGGTTGTAGTTTAATTGTCATTATGGGGTTCAACTTTTGAAAATAGGAGGATTTGTTTACATACGGATAACAAAGGTGTTTTCTTTGCTGTTAGCTGTTTGTCGTCTAAATGTCCGTTGGTTGTTAAGTTGTGACGTCATTTAGTTCTGATTTGTTTAAAGTTAAATATTTGGGTTAAAGCTGCTCATATTCCGGGTTTAGATAATTCTATTGCTGATGCTTTTTTACGTTTTCAGTTTCCCAGATTCCGTGGTTTAGTCCCCTGGGCAGAAGAGGAAGGGGAATCTTGTCCAGATCACCTGTGGGGGATAATTTGGACGTAACTTTTCAGTTGTTGGAGCAGTCAGTGGCGAAATCCACACGGTCAGGATATGTAGCAGCCTGGAAGAAATGGTGTCAGGTGTTAGCTTTGTATAATCTCCCAGTTTATCGTAGTAAAGAGCAGTCATCCCTTATATTTTATCTTCAATTATTTGATGAAAAGTTGGCTTATAGCAGTGTGTGTAAACTTCTAGCTGGTGTTTCCTTTTTCCTGAAGATATTGCAAGAAGTTCCGTTAAATAGTTTATTTTTAATAAAAACAGATTTTAAAACGTTACAACAGAGGAAATTGTTTCCCTGATGGGAGATGTCCTATTCCTGCAGATGTTTTGCTACAACTGTTTTCAGTTTGCTCGAAATGTTGCTACTCTGACTTTGAAGCAGTATTGTTCTCTGCGGCATTTTCTCTTATGTTTTTTGGAGCGCTGCGTATTGGGGAGCTTTTGCCAAAAACAAAAAAGGATAATTCGGGTTTATTATTTTCTCAAGTTCAGGTTACACGCCATTTCATGTTCTTCTTTATTGCAAAATCAAAAACGGATCAAGAAGGTAAAGGTGCTTGGTTGCGTTTGAATAGGCTGCAAGGATCCTTAGTCTGTCCAGTCTTTTTGTTAAAAAATTATTTAGCCATTAGACCTGCAGGTATGGAGTTGCCAATGGAGTTGCTGTTAGTTCATCAGGATGGTAGTAAACTTACTCTGTTTCAATTTCGGTCAGTTCTGCGGAAATGTCTTGGGGAATTGGGATTGTTTAATCATCATTTTTCTTCCCATTCTTTTCGTAAAGGTGCAGCTACAGAAGCCTATAGAGCTGGCTTAGGCACTCAAGTTATTAAAAGGATGTGTAGATGGGATTCTAATTGTTTTCAGCGTTATATTAGACCATCGTTATCTTTATTTTAATTATGTTTCTTTAGTTTCCACGGGTCAAGTTGCTTGGATCGTTGGCCATTCTTTCATCCATTGGGCTGAACGCAGAGCAGCGGATAGATGTTATAGTACAAATTTATCCTTGGATCCAGCTTTAATAAAAATTTACTGGAGGGGTGTTAGGGGTCAGAAATGTGACAGTTTGAAAGAGCAAGTTATGTTGATGAGTAATTGGTACCCGGATCCTGATGTAACTATTGTACATTTAGGGGGTAACGACATAGGTAAAGACAGTACAGTTAATTTAATTTTTCCCTTGAAACACAGTTTATTGACACTTAGGGTATGTTCACACGCTGAGAGGCAGTTGCGTGTGAAAAGACAGACTGTTAACAGCTGCCTCGTTTCACACGTAAAAGCTCCTCCTCGTAATTTACGAGGCGTCTGAGACGCTCGTAAACCTTGAGCCGTGCTTCATTGATTTCAATGAAGAACGGCTCAAATTACGTGGCAAAGAAGTGCCCTGCATATAATGTATAGAAGTGCCCTGCACTTCTTTGCCGAGGCAGTAAATTTACGCGTCGTCGTTTGACAGCTGTCAAACGACGACGCGTAAATTACAGGTCGTCTGCACAGTACGTCGGCAAACCCATTCAAATGAATGGGCAGATGTTTGCCGACGTATTGTAGCCATATTTTCAGACGTAAAACGAGGCATAATACGCCTCGTATACGTCTGAAATTTGGCCGTGTGAACATACCCTTAGGCATCTTTTCCCTAAGTCTAAATAAATTTTTTCTGAAATTATTCCTCGCCTAATATGGCTGCGGTTTAGGGATTTAAAGTTCTGCGACAAGATACGGAAACGAGTGTACAGATATATGTTCCAATTTTTACCTTTGCTAGGTGGTTTTTCACTTAGACACACAGATCTGGAAGGTGGTGTGCCCGGCCTTTATAGGAAAGATGCTGTACATTTTCTGAGATCGGTTTGGATATTTTTAATTTGAACCTCCAGGCAATGATTGAAATTGCTTTTGGTGGGGTTGAGCCAGAGATGCTTTAGGGCATTCTGGTCTGTTGGGGTAAGTCACTCAGCAGTATGAGGGGACATTTATGTATTATTTGTGGTAGGCTTGAGCTTATGGCTAAGCCAGGTTAATAATTCAGGATGATAAAGTTAATGGTTTTTATTATTGGTAACTTTAATAATAGGCTGTGGCCAGAATATTTTTAGCACCACTACAGTGTCATGTCTATTTATTTAGTAAATTTGTTAATTTTTGTATAATGGTTATTTTATTATAATGTTAATAGTATGTTTTGTAATCCCATGGGATCGGCGCTGTAATGTAGATTACAGCAGTGTTTTTTTTATTTAGAAAAATTATCTATTTTCACTAAGTTATGACCTATTTTAGCTTTATGCTAATGACTTTCTTAATAGACAACTGGGCGTTTTTTTACTTTTGACCAAGTGGGCGTTGTGGAGAAGTGTAGGACTCTGACCAATCAGTGACCAATCAGCATAATACACTTCTCCCCATTCATTTACTCTGCACATAGTGATCCTGCGTTGTTCACTATGTGCAGCCACATACACCCACATTAACGTTACTAAAGTGTCTTGACAGTAAATAGACATCACGTCCAACCAGAACGAGATGTCTATTCACACTCCCGACACTTCAGTAACGTTTGTGTGTGACTTACTCACACAGCACATCGAGATCACGCTGTGCTGTAATTTACAGCGAGATCTCGCAAGATTACGCTTGCTGTGCTGTAAGTCACACACAAACGTTACCGAAGTGTCGGGATTGTGAATAGACATCCCGTCCTGGTTGGACATGATGTCTATTCACTGTCAAAAACAGACTAGGAGACAGCACTTCCAACATATGTAAGCTTTTTAATCACCCGTGCAACGTTTCAGTCCAGCAGGACCTTTCTCAAGCATAGTGAACACAGCAGTACAAGAGTATTTAAGGACTCACAGAGTCAACAGTAATAAAAATGTGATTAACACAAAAACGGTTTAAAAATATCTGTATATAATAAAGCAGTGTAATTTAAAATCACAATCAGACCACCTAGGGGCTTGTGCATAGAACTATAAAAGTTTTAAGGGACTGGTACATCAATAAGCAGTCCAAATAAACAAAAAGGAATAATAAATAACAAACTCACCAAGTGTGTGTATAATCAAAAACGATTACAGGATATTGTATCAAGATGCCAGATGGAACTACTCCTGATGGATAACAGCGTCCCGGAAGTCCAAATATCCACGTGTGTAAGATGAACAACAACCTATACTTCCTGTATTCAAAAATTTACATACTCGCGGAGACTACGTTAGTTATTTCCTGCGCATGCGCAGTGCATCTAGTGACTGCACGGCGGCCATTTTGGAAAGTGGCAACAACGAACATTGAAAAAAGGCAATAGGGAAAAATTGTGAGTATTATAATATCATTGCAATGAAAGGGAGGGATACTTTGTAGGACAGATAAGAGTAAGGGACCATTATGTAATAATCAATATTAAATCATTAAAAAACGGCACACACATGTCAATGTATAAACATTCAGACAGGGTGCACGTATAAAGAAATGTCATTGATTATATGTCCCACATCATGTCACAAAAAGTACATAATCCCACAAAAAATGGCAATTAATTGTTATATCCCTTGGCCTCATCCGTAAGGGAAAAAATGATTATATCTAGCCACACATGTTTCACAAATATAATTGCCACAGGAAGAAATATATTCACAGGATTCCGAAAACCAGAAAAAGCAGTCCATTCAACAAATCGAATCTGTAATAATAATAATAAAAAATATGTACTATATATATATATATATATATATATATATATATATATATATATATATAAGTATAACAAATTTTATTGCATCATTTAGTTGGAATGTGCTGTTCAACTTTTTGTTGTGTTTATGTGATCCATATATGTGGGGTTAGTGACTGCCTCCACTTGTTGTTCTTGCACTCCTCCCATTCTGCCCTGGGTGATTTTAATCAGTTCAATGCTGGATCCTACCATCCCCAGGTATATATGTAGGCTTAGTCCCAGTTCTGGGTGTATGTGCAGCGTAGGTTCCCACCTTACAGAGGTCGCCTTGTCGTGGCAGGTGGGCTAACACTTTTTGATCAAAATGTGCACTAAGAACCTCCCTATTTGTAAGTAGATTTAGCTTTAGTGCATATTTATTTAAATTTAGTGGTTTAGGTGGCATTAGTGTTGCAGGGTGCTGTCGCCATTTTTTGTCTGCTGTATTTCTGCAGTCACAGGTGTTCTTGCACCTGCATACATTTTGTATCATTTAGTTGGAATGTGCTGTTCAACTTTTTGTTGTGTTTATGTGATCCATATATGTGGGGTTAGTGACTGCCTCCACTTGTTGTTCTTGCACTCCTCCCATTCTGCCCTGGGTGATTTTAATCAGTTCAATGCTGGATCCTACCATCCCCAGGTATATATGTAGGCTTAGTCCCAGTTCTGGGTGTATGTGCAGCGTAGGTTCCCACCTTACAGAGGTCGCCTTGTCGTGGCAGGTGGGCTAACACTTTTTGATCAAAATGTGCACTAAGAACCTCCCTATTTGTAAGTAGATTTAGCTTTAGTGCATATTTATTTATATTTAGTGGTTTAGGTGGCATTAGTGTTGCAGGGTGCTGTCGCCATTTTTTGTCTGCTGTATTTCTGCAGTCACAGGTGTTCTTGCACCTGCATACATTTTGTATCATTTAGTTGGAATGTGCTGTTCAACTTTTTGTTGTGTTTATGTGATCCATATATGTGGGGTTAGTGACTGCCTCCACTTGTTGTTCTTGCACTCCTCCCATTCTGCCCTGGGTGATTTTAATCAGTTCAATGCTGGATCCTACCATCCCCAGGTATATATGTAGGCTTAGTCCCAGTTCTGGGTGTATGTGCAGCGTAGGTTCCCACCTTACAGAGGTCGCCTTGTCGTGGCAGGTGGGCTAACACTTTTTGATCAAAATGTGCACTAAGAACCTCCCTATTTGTAAGTAGATTTAGCTTTAGTGCATATTTATTTATATTTAGTGGTTTAGGTGGCATTAGTGTTGCAGGGTGCTGTCGCCATTTTTTGTCTGCTGTATTTCTGCAGTCACAGGTGTTCTTGCACCTGCATACATTTTGTATCATTTAGTTGGAATGTGCTGTTCAACTTTTTGTTGTGTTTATGTGATCCATATATGTGGGGTTAGTGACTGCCTCCACTTGTTGTTCTTGCACTCCTCCCATTCTGCCCTGGGTGATTTTAATCAGTTCAATGCTGGATCCTACCATCCCCAGGTATATATGTAGGCTTAGTCCCAGTTCTGGGTGTATGTGCAGCGTAGGTTCCCACCTTACAGAGGTCGCCTTGTCGTGGCAGGTGGGCTAACACTTTTTGATCAAAATGTGCACTAAGAACCTCCCTATTTGTAAGTAGATTTAGCTTTAGTGCATATTTATTTATATTTAGTGGTTTAGGTGGCATTAGTGTTGCAGGGTGCTGTCGCCATTTTTTGTCTGCTATATATATATATATATATATATATATATATATATATATATATATAAGTATAACAAATTTTATTGCACATATGTATAAGACAAACAATGTTTTAAAAAAACTAATAATTCTGGAAACAAAGACTCTAGGTTAGTACATTTTGTAGTAGAACAGACTATACATGCTTATCGAAAACATGTACTATCTATCTGGCTAACCATATCTAGCCCCCCCTATATCTATCCCTGGATCTGTAACTAAGCACTGACCCTAACACCACACCATTAACCCTCACTGTCCCACACACTATCCCTAATGGAGTCCCTATTCTTCAGACACTGTCCCTAACACAGCCCGAGGAAAACATTAGGAACCAGAGGAAATAAAAACAACACAAACCTATCAAAAACTCCGGGAAACCAGGCAAACAGAAAAGAAAACAATGAAACAGGCTGAAATTAACTAACCAACTAACAGGACTAAACACAGGAGCAAACATGGACTGAGGAAATACTAGGCAGTGCTGGAAAAACACAAAACTACACTAGAACACACAATCATATGGGCACATGGCATACACAGATAGTAAGTACTAAAACCAACGCCCTCAATCTGAGGCCAGGGATTCTTAAGACGAGGCAGACCAATCAGGTTGCTCTCTCTAAACGAACCACAGGCTCACATCAGTGTGGTCATCTGACCTTTACTGATGAATCAGCTGTAAAGCAATTGCCTCAGCAACTGCCCCAGATACTGGTCAATAGCTGGAAGGTGACAAGAATACAGGAAAAGACTTGCTGCTTGTAACAAATAGGGCTGTGCAAGACATCTCAGAAATATTGATGAACTGAAACACATTTGCAGGGAGGCATTATTTCAAGACACAGTAAAATTATTTTAAGCTACAGGAAGCATTTGGTGGAGGTAATTGCTGCTAAAGGTCGATCTATAGATTATTAAATTTCCGAAAGGGGACGGGCTGTCATGTTTCTTTTGGACAGTAGTGGCTTTCTTCATGGTGTCTTTCCATGTACACCATTGTTGTTCAGTGTTTTTCTAATAGTGCACACATGAACAGAGATTTTTGACGTATTAGAGTCTTCAATAGGTCTTTTGCTGTTATCCTTTCTGACCTCTTTCAGGATTGCCGTTCTGCTCTTACAGTATTCAAAACAGGATGCCTCATCCTAGGGAGAGTAGAAATTTTGTCCATTTCTTAACAATTTGTCTAGTCGTAGATTGATGTACACCCAGGTCTTTAGTAATGCTTTTATAGACTTTTCCAGACTCATGTGTCTCTATAACACGTTTTCTGAAAAATGTTTGCCTCGAGGCAAGGTTCACACTAACCATTCTTCCTTGAGAAGAACAGATTTGTCAGTAATCAGGCTTTGTGTGCCTTTATTTCATGGTCAAAGACCTGTGAAACGCACATTTTCATTCCAATCTCATCTCTTTAATTGAAACAACTTTTGCCAATTAGCTTTTGGAGAAGTCGCTATGGTATTAACACAGAGGTTCACTTACTTTTTCTCCCAGCACTTGTTGTTTACTCAATTTGCTCAATAAAACACATGCACAGTACAACTGTTTGTCTGTGATTAGTTTCGTTAGATTGTGTTTGTCTATAATTGAGACTTAGATAACAATCAGACTACATTTTATTAGAAATCAATGCAGAAATTCTGGGAATTACAACTTCCAATTCTTGCAACTGTAAGTGCTTTAAAAAAATGTTGTTTCAGTGTGTATGTAATGGAAGCTACATCTGTTACAACATGAATTGCTTTATGATCGACTATCCTATCCATGCAGGACTTCCCATAAAACAAAAACACAAGACAATATTTCAACACAGCCACTCTTTTTCCATACTGAGTGTAAAACCAGTTCATGGCTAACATTTATGAACTTGAGTTACAGAATTAATTCTGAATGCAACATTACACAATACACCAAATACAAATATATATAGTTCACATCTTCACGTTAAAAGGCAAAAAGAAGTGTGTGATATAAGTAGCAAAATATGAGGAAGATGACAATAGTTCTGGACTACATTTATGACATAAATGATGAGAAACAGATTTTGGAGGTTTATATATTTACCTCAAAGTATTTCCCAACATTGGTTCCGAGCAACATCTAAAACCGTTCTCTTTATTATTTTTCCCATGAAACAAAGGCCTAGCTTGAAACTCCGGGCCCCGAAAAAAAATCTGAATCAAGACCGCCCTAACCGGATGCAACAGAGACTTCTACGTCCCTTATAGCTACACCACTGCCATGGAATGTAATAATGATCTGTGGCAGTGAAGGGAGATGCAAACACCATCGCTAGTGTTTTCCCAAATTAAATTCATTTAAAATCTGAAAATTCAAATGTTAATGCAGTTAAACCAAATGTCCCAATCACTATGTCCAAGTCACACGCATGCAGGAAGCTGTACTGGACACCTAGTGGTAATTTTCTTTCCATGCCTGCACTACTGTTAGTCAAGGAGAGAAAATTTATCAGACTTTTCTTTGCACTGTGATACAGAATATGATGTCACTATGTAAATAAAAAGAAAGACATAGTAAATAAATTGGACTTTCGGCTTTAACCCTTTTCCCCACATTTGCCGCAAGTCATGGGAAGCTAGTGATTCCCGTAAAATGTTGTATACTTACGATAGGTGTCAACTGTATGCTAAAGCTGACACCCTGCTGTAACTGCAGGCAACGGAGCTAGCTCCAATTCCCGTCATTAACCCCATAGATGCCATAGTCAAAAGCTACCGCGGCATCTAAGTGGTTTGTAGCCGATCGGCATATCTGCGACGCGATCGCAGGGGTAGCGATCACTGGGGGTGCCAGTGGCTGCTATGGCAATCAGAGGCTAACAATGGCCGCCTGGCCTGCCAAGTAAGGAAGCCTAGAAGGCCCTGCCAGAGGCAGGAACTAATAAGCTTCTTGTCATTGTCAAACTGACTGTTCTAAAGAATTGCACTATGTAGGTAGTGCAATGTATTAAAATTGCAATCACAGTTGAACCTTCAAGTTCCCTAAGTGGAACTAAAAAAAAGTGAAAAAGAAAAAGTGAAAAAAAATTATCAAGTAATAAAATAACAAATCGCCCTTTATTCCTTATCAAGTCCTTTATTATTGGAAAAAATAAACTGCACATAATTGGAATTGCCGCGTCCACAAAAAGTCGCATTTATCAAAAAATGGTACCAATATAACTACGGCTCATCCTGCAAAGAACAAGCCCTTATGCAGCTCCGTCAATAAAAAAAAGTTATGTTTCTCAGAACATGGCGACAGAAAAACATACATCCTTTTTACAAAAAAGTAATTTTATTGTACAAAAAGTTGCAATACGTAAAAAACTACATAACTTTGGTATCGCCAGAAATTGGACAGACCCACAGAATAAAGTTAGCATGTCATTTAGAATGCACGGTGAACACTGTAAAAAAAAAACAAGAACACATTACCAGAATTGCTGTTTTTTGGTCACCTTGCTTCACAAAAAATAAGATAAAAAAAAACCTACAGCTCGTCCCGCATAAAGAACAAGACTTCTCACAGCTCCACAGACGGAAAAGCAAAAAAGTTATGGCTCTCAGAATATGGCGAACCAAAAACATTTAAAAAAAATGTTTTATTGTGTAAAAATAGTAAAATATATAAAAACGATATGAATTTGGTACAGCCATAATCGCACTGACCCGCAGCATAAAGTTAAAGGGAAGCTGCATTTCACTTATTGAACTCCACTCAGCCCTCGCTGGCCGCTGCTGTCAAAACTTCATTGCTATTATCCCCTAAAGGTCGTAAATAAAGGTCTGCAAACATTTTGCGACTTTTATGGTAATAATCCGTCAGTGTCGTTCGTTCCTCTTCTTATGCCCGCCCACCGAAAACTGACCCACCCTGAACGCTTTCAATCAAAAGTAAGCTGTCAATCAAAAGTAAGGAGGAGGGGTCAACTTGGAAAGGCTTGAGGAATGAAGATATGACTCTTTTCAACTGAAGATATGACTCTTATATGGCTCTATTAAACGCAACATTAACAAAAACAAAAAAACTATGCAGGAATTGCTTTTTTCCCTTTGCTTCCCAAGTCAGGAAACCAAAAATATGCAGATGTGCAGGTCTGAGGGGAACATTTCTTCTGTTTTAGAGGCAATTAACAAGGCCCTAATATTTAAGAGTCAGGAAGGGGAGGGCTCAAACATATCTGCTGGAAGCGAGGGTGCCCGTATTATACCAGGACAACACTTTCCCAGCAAAATTCCACAAACTGTAAAAGGTGCTGAGTATGGACCAAAAGGGGATAACAAAGAACACCATTTATCAGTGCGACACTCGTCTGTGCATAAAGGATTGCTTCAAAGCTAACAAACATCCATGCATAATTGTATTATTTTTTTTACCCCATTATTATACCCTCATATTATGCGCTGATGTACACTGCCCAGCTTACCTATGCCGCCACATTATAAACTGAAATACCAGTAAAACTCCAAACAAAACTACTACCAAGCAAAATCTGCGCTCTCTCCCTTTTGAGGCCTACACTGTGCACAAACAGCAGTTTACATCAACATATATGACATCACCATACCCGGGAGAACCCTTTTTGGGGTGTGTGCTCCAGTAGCATATCTATGGAAAAAATAGCAATTTTTACTTTGCACCATCTGCAGCGCATTGATTTCTGGAAAATACCTATGGGGTCAAAATGCTCACTTAATAAATGCCTTGAGGAGTGTAGTTTCCAAAATGGGGTCACTTCTCAGAGGTTTCTTATAATATTTCACATCAGAGCCTCTGCAATTGTGAACCAATACTTTGTAAGTCGCCAAATTAGGCGTCAAATTCACATGGTACTCTTTCGCTCCTGAGCCCTGTCGTAAGACCAGACAACAGATTAGGGCCACATCAAGGGTGTTTCTAAAACCAGTAAACACAACATAATAATTAAAGAGCTGTCTTTTCATGGTGGCACAAGCTGGGCACCACATATTGGCATATCTATGGAAAAATTGCCAGTTTAACTCTGCAACATCCACTGTACTAACTTCTGAAAAACATCTGTGGGGTTAACATGCTCACTACATCCTTAGGTAAATGCCTTGAGGGGGTAGTTTCCAAAATCAGGTCACTTATGGGGGGGGGGGTTTCCATTGTTTTGGTCCCACAGAGAATTTGCAAATCGACATGGCACCCAGAAACTAATCCCGCAAAATCTGCACTCCAACAGCAAATGGTGCTCCTTCCCTTCTGTGCTCTACTGTGTGCCTAAATAGCAGTTTATGACCACATATGGGGTATTGCCGCATACGGAGGTCTTTGATTTACAAATTTTGGGGTGCTTTTTCTCATTTATTTCTTGTTAAGATGAAACATTTTTAGCTGATACTACATCTTATTTAAAAAAAAAAAAATTCTAATTTTCACGGCCCCATTCTAATAAATTCAGCAAAAAACAGTGGGGTCAAAATGATACCACTAGATGAATTCCTTGTGGGGTATAGTTTCCCAAATGGAGTCACTTTTGGCGAGTTTCAACTGTACTGGTACCTTAGGGGCTTTGCAAATGTAAGTTGGTGCCGAGAAATCAATCCAGCAATATCTGCGCTCCAAAAGCCAAATGGCACTCTTTCCCTTCTAAACCGTACCATGTGCCCAAATAGCAGTTTATGACTACATATGGGGTATTTCCATACTCGGAAGAAATTGCTTTACAAATGTTGGGGGGCTTTTTCTCATTTATTCCTTGTGAAAATATTTTTTTAGCTAAAACTACATCTTTTTGAAAAATTTACCTTTTTCATTTTGACGGACAAATTCTAATAAAATCTATGAAACACCTGTGTGGTCAAAATGCTCACCACATCCTTAGATGAATTCCTCAAGGGGTATAGTTTCCAAAATGGTGTATTTTTAGTATGTTTCCTTTGATTTGCCACCACAAGACCTCTTCAAACATGGCATGCTGACTAAAATATAATAAAGCCCCAAAATCCACTAGGTGATCCTTTGCTTCTGTGTTTTAGTCCATTTGCACACTAGGGCCACATTTGGGTTATTTCTAAAAACTGCAGAATCCAGCCAATAAATATTGAGTTGTGTTTCTCTTGTAAAACCTTCTGTGTTACATTAAAAAAAATTGATTAATATAAA
The DNA here is from genome assembly GCF_050947455.1 of Rhinoderma darwinii. NCBI lineage: Eukaryota > Metazoa > Chordata > Amphibia > Anura > Rhinodermatidae > Rhinoderma > Rhinoderma darwinii. Next base: position 123,897,056 of record NC_134690.1, read on the forward strand.
GTTTCTGCAAATAAAATATTATTTTTAAATTTCACCTCCATATTGCTTTAGTTCCTGTAGAACACCTAAAGGGTTAAGAAACTTTCTAAATGCTGTTTTGAATACTTTGAGGGATGCAGTTTTTTTAAAATGTGGTGATATATCGGGGTGTCTAATGCCCCTCAAAGCCGCTTCAGACCTGAACTAGTTCATAAAAGCTGGTTCCTAAAAAAAATTCTTGAAAATGTGAGAAAATTCTGCTAAACCTATAAGCCTTGTAACACCTTAGAAAAATAAATGATGTTTAAAAAGCAATGCCAACATAAAGTATACATATGGAAAATGTTAATTTGTAACTATTTTTGTGTGGTATAGCATCTGTCTTACAAGCAAATACATTTAAATTTAGAAAAATGTAAATAGCGTTGAATGTACCGACCAAATTTTACCACTAACAGAAAGAACAATGTGTCACGAGATAAAAAACCTCAGAATCGCTTGGATTGGTAAAAGTATTCCAAAGTTATTACCACATAAAGTGACATGTCAGATTTGAAAAATTTGACTGTCAGGAAGGTCAAAAGTGGCTGCAGCGGGAAAGGCTTAAAGGAATTATCCAGAATTACTATTTGTCTTCTTTTGCCATTAATGGCCATTTTAGTAGAAATCAAATATGCTTCTAATTCAACTTTATTAAAATCTTAATTTTTAATAAAGCTCAATAAAAAACTTGTTTGATTTCTAGATAAATGGCAAAAAATATATAATCCTTCTTTTCTTCATTTCTTTAATGTTAGCGAATTAGGCAAAACCCAAAATCTATCACTTCAGAATTTGCTCAAGCCTCTTAACAATTTATCCGGAGGGATGCAGGAAAAGGTCCATAAATAAGCACTCCAGTGATTTTTTATTTTATTTTAAGATGTCATATACATGATGAATAACGTTATTTCATTATATGACTTGTAGTCTGTATTATTTAGCGGGTTTTCCCTCTGCAGGCTCTATCTCTAATTCTTAATTTTCTCTAAAAGAGTGGGCAGAGCCTAACGGCTATCATGTCTTCAATACACTGCACACACAGAGAAGAGGAGAATCCTGCTCTCCTATCTCTTTCTATCACACACACATATATATATATATATATATATATATATATATATATATATATATATATATATATATATATATAAACTGCAGCAGCATGGCGGAGATTATACAGCAGTTCAGACCAGTGTAGCTAAGAATCCAGCACTGGGTTGACATATAAACTATCAAGGCGTCACAAATAGGCTTCTACCTGGCTATACACGTTGTGCCTCATGACCTACACACTATCCCTCCATGTTTCACACACTTGCACCCCATTATCCATTTATTTCTATTGAGGCACTTCACTCATTACTGCCCCCTATTTTTCACTTATAGTATTACACTTGCACACACACTATCCATTTATTATTTCTTACTACACATCCCATGCACCACACACACCACACCCCTCAAGATTAGTGGGAGTGGCTATTATTATTTAAAGCACCTGCTCACTCTCCTTCATCAGCGTTTCTGACCTGGCTGTGTCCATTTGTAAGTATGGCCTTTTTCGGTGTTTTTATATAAATCTTACCTGCAGCCTGTGCCTTTACAACTCTACTCCTTTTTTTCCCCATGTTCCCCCTCCCCCCTCCATAGGCTTGTATTTAGCCTGTCTGCTGCTGACTCTCACTCTCTCTCTCTCTCTCTCTCTCTCACTCTGCTCCCTCCTCTTTCTGCCCCCTCCTTTTTCAAAAGACTTGTATGGATAGGTAGTGAAGTGACACACCTCCCCACCTTCTGCAGCCTATCAATTCTGCTCTGTAACTAGGGATGGATTTTTCTTTACAACAGGGGGTGGATAGCAGATTACAGGAAGGGAGACACTTAGTGGCAGTAACTTCACACAGAATTTGCATGTATGAAACAAGTAAATGTTAACAGTAAGTAAATTACAAAGTTGATTAATATCAGGTACATTATTAGATTACCATAAGTTGTTTGAAAAGTTAGTGTCCATTTAAGGAATAATGTAGAGGCTCTTGTGTATACCTGTTTTAGTTGTTGTGCCATTTATGGGTTGTCTGCCATCTTGGTTCATTCTTCCCCTCTGATGTGGTTTCCCGAGTGCAGCCTACATTTCCCATGATGCCTCTGGCTTTGAAGAGAGGATGTAGTCGCATCACACTGCACTTGGCTCTGCTCTATCTAAGTGCAGCAAGTGATAGATTGGTGACATATAACTTCTGTCCCATAAGGACAGAGTCTCAGTGTATTCTTATGCAGCCTCAGCCTGTCTCCCCCTGCCTACTGCTTGTGATAGATTTGTCCATGTTAGTTTTTACACATGAGGTAATGAGAAGCAGCATCTCATAGAAATACATCAGACTCTCTGCACACATCACTCACAGATAGTATAGAAAGGCAGTGCAAGTCAGGGGAGTTTTATAACTCTGCAGCTTATCATTGTATGGACTCACCTACTATATAACTGCACTCCTGCTCCCTTAGGGCAAAAATGATCTCTTTAGTAGCCCTATTTGCATGACAGACATACAGAGAAACAAGGAGGGTGGAGCTGGGTGGAAGCGGTCTGAGAGCTGCCAGGAGGGATTTGATGGGTGATTAAGTAATCCTATAGTTGACTTAAGTCTTCCACACAGGAGAAACTCCCCTCATGTCTACACATGAGAGCATGGTCTGTTGTTGTGGTCAGACTGAGATCACATGACACATCTGCACATAATGAAATGGTTCAAAATACATAGATGCAACCAGGGCCGGACTGGGACTTAAACTCAGCCCTGGCATTTTTAAGCAGACAGGCCTACCGCAGGCCATACGCAGACGCCAGTGTTGGGCTGGAGTACATGGGACCACCTTTCAGCTATACAAGACATGGGAATATTTATTAAAACAGGTGTAAATGAAAGAGGAATAGTTCCTGATAGCTCCAACTCCAACGAATGCACTGCTTTTATACGAGTGTAATGAACATGCTCAGTATTCTAGAGGTTTTTTTTGTGGAGCGGAAAAAAATTCAAGTAGACTTCTTTCCGCTGCATGTGAATGGGATATAAAATAGTCCATTCGCTTGTAGTAGATGCAGAAAGTTAGTGGATTTGAAAGGGATTTAGGTGTGGAGTCAGCGACTTAGTCCTAATCAAATCCTGATTGCGTGATCATGGCCTAATACTGACGTATAAAGATTGCAAATTATACCATTATACAATGCTAAAATATCACCATACTGTAACTAAATAGTAAGATTTCAATTTTATATTCAACAATATACACAAACACTCACATGCTGGACACATGATGCACAGATGCAACCCACAAGCTGGACACATGCTGCATTCGTGGCACTCACACCTAGGACACATGCGCACGCACACCACTCACATCTAGGACACATGCGCACGCACACATACAGACACATGCGCACACGCACCCCACTTACACCTAGAACACATCCCCCACTCACACCTGGGACATATGCCGCACATGCACCACTCACACCTAAGACACATGCGCACGCACACCACTCACATGTAGGATATATCCACCACTCTCACCACTCACACCTAAGACACATACCGCACGTACTACTTACACTAGACACATACCGCACACACACCACACACAGGCTAAACACATACCTCACATAATATTTACACACTAGACCTATACCACACAAATTTGTGCTCAGGGGGCAGTAGAAAGAGCAAGCCCATCACTGATTGGCTGATGCTCAGCCAACCAGCATTAGGTGGGATTTGTACATGCAGACTGGGCAGGTACTGATTCTCCTTTTCCCCTGCGGTGCCAAAGATGTGCGCTAATGAGCGAGGCATCAGTGCAGAAAACAAGTCTAGAGCTGATTAGCTGTGGCTCGGCCAACAAGCACTATACTTCATTTCTGCAGTGCTCTTTCCCATCATTGCAGAGTACACAGCAATAAATCTGAAAAAAATGTGGTTTTACACACCAGGAGGCAGCAGTTATTGTAATGTTGGTGCTTGTGTTCACCACTGTCCGCAGGGCCGATTCTAGCTTTTCTGCTGACTGAGGTGAAAATTTAAATGGCGCCCCCCAGATTTCGATTGACATTCGCCTGGCTGTTCTACATCACTAGCAGCCTCCTCCAACCCTTGCGGAGGCACCGTTGCCTTGTACTGGCATGCATGGTGCAGCTAGGCAGAGTACACCTCGCTGCACGGTGTGTGCCCAAGTAATGCAAGGAAATGGTGCATCCAAGAAAGTTGGAGGAGACTGGTAGTGATGTACAGTATATACATACATACACACACACACACACACACACACACACACACACACACATACACACACACACACACACACACACACACACACACACACACACACACACTATATATACATACATACACACTCACACACACTATATATACATACACAATATACATACATACACACACTATATATACACACACACTATATACACACACACACACACACACACACACACAAACACACACATCACAGATACACGAATATGCACATTATACACATATAAAGTACACATTGTAAACACACCTGCACTTACCTTTTATGCAGGATATTTGTGAAGGCCGTTCAGCAGCTTTGATGGCCCGACACAGTGCCGCAGTGCTAGCAATGCCACCGGGCATGAGGGGGTCCGTACGGTCATGTGCGGGTTCTGACAGCCATGGGCAGCCGCCCGAACCGCCCTAATGATGATCCGCGACTGTATATCTGCCCCCATATGAGCCCCCCTAATGCCCCATATTGCCTAATAGAAAAATAATAACATAATTACTTACCTATCCCCGCTCCAACGACGGGTGGAGAATCCTTCTTCTCCGGTCTGTGCTGTGAGTGTCTCGGTGCAGGCAGGCGCGATGACGTCACAACATCGCGCCTGCCTGCGCCAAACCGCTCACGGCAGAGTAAATGCTGCAGCAAGGAGCCATCAGCTCCAGCATTCAGGAAGCGGGACTTAGTCAGCGCTGTGTGGCTATGGGGGCCCGGTCGCAATTGTGACCGTTGCGACCCCTAGAGCTACGCCACTGTTACAGTAGCCTATGGCAGAGCAGGGAGATACCTCCCTGCTCTGTCACAATGTTCAAAAGCATCTGCGTTCGTAGGACGCAGATACTATTGAATGTGGCGTCGCTACCTCTGTAGCAGCCATAGCGGCTGCTAGCAGAGCCTCCGTGCATGGGGGGTCCGTGCCAGCTGGCGGCACGGGCCCCTCATGCCGCGGGGCCCCTAGCAGCCGCTATGGCTGCTACAGGGTTAGTTACGACACTGGATATATCACCATACTGAACAAAACCCAGTATACCAAGGCTAATATTACCAATGATATCACCATACAATAGACCAGGGGTGCTCAATTAGCTGTAGTGATGGTCCATTTACCTGGGTCTGCCGTCAGGTGAAGGTATGAGCTTAAACACCAACATTAAGGCTATATTATATGGGTCAAATTTGCCATAGTCCATTAGGACCCAAAGATCTGCAGCAATAATTGGAGGCTTATCTGCCACAATGACCCTTACAGCGACTACCACACATTCCCCTTGTACATAGTGCCACACATAGTGCCATTTACATATAGTTGCCACACAGTGCCCCTGTAGACAATGCCACAAAATGCCCCTTTTATATAGTGCCAGAAAATGCCCCTTGTAGATAGTGCCCTATAGTTCCTCCTGTAGATAGTGCCGCCCAAACAAATAAAAAAGTGTACTAACCTAGCCTGTTTCCGCGATGAACGGAGGTCCACAGCCTCCTCAGTCATGTTAGGCATGCAGCCTATGAGACACCGAGAAGGAACCCTTGCGTTAGGCCGGCACGATGCAGTGACATCATCGTGCTGGACTGCACAGGGATCTTGTCCCAGCATCTTATAGGCTGCAGGCCTAACCTCGCCTGTAGCCTAGTGATTTTTCGAAGCAGGGAGCTGATAGCTCCCTGCTCCGCCATAGTATTCAAATGTATCTGCATCCTGAGGACGCAGATACAATTGAATTTGGCAATCGTCTGGGGATCTGCCAGTGGTCCGGACAACTGGAGTCTGGGTCCACCAGTTGAGGACCCCTGAAATGGACAAATAATACTTCTAAATCATAGCCACGAAATAGTTTCTGAATCATACATACCACCATCATTTTACTGAATAATACATCCACACCATAACCAAATATTACCACCACAGTGTCTTAACGATACCACCATACTGTATCGAAAATACCACAACACTATGACCACATTTTACCACCACATAGTGACTAAAAAAATACCCCCATACAGTTACTGAATAATACTGCTACACTATGACCACATATTACCACTACATAGTGTCTGAATAATACTACCATACTATTACTGAATAATACCGCCACACCATGACCACAGATTACAACCACAAAATGACTGAATAATACCACCATACTGTTACTGAATAATACTGCCACACTATGACCACATATTACCACTGCATAGTGTCTGAATAATACCAACATTGTGTTACTTAATAAGAACTCCACACCATAACCATATATTACCACCATATAGTGACTGAATAATACTACCATACTGTTACTGAATAATACCTCCACAACATGGCCACATATTACCACCAAACAGTGACTGAATAATACCACGATACTGTTGCTGAATAATACCTCCCCACCATGACCACAGATTACCACCACAAAATGACTGAATAATGCCACCATACTGTTAATGAATAATACCGCCACACCATGACCACATATTACCACCACATAGTGACCACCACATAGTGACTGAATAAATGCCTCCACACCATGACCAAATATTACCACCACATAGTGACTGAATAAATGCCTCCACACGATGACAACATAGTACCACTACATAGTGACTGAATAATGTGACCAAACTGTCAGTGAATAAAACCACTATACAAAGACCAATATTATCAGTATACAGTGACCATATATTAGTAAATACCAGTTTTACCCAGGCGCTCTGCAGACCATATAAGTGAATACAGTACAGTTACATCCAGTAACTCACAAGTGAGGTCTTCTCTGATTGGAGTTGTTGAATTTCCTTTTCTTCCTCATTCGGCCCAGACCACCATGACGACAACTTCTTTGTTTCTGTAGAATTAACAGTATAGACATCTTTGACTTCTTGATTATCCAGCACCCTCTCCTTCTATTCCTAACCATCTACACAAACTCCCCATCCTTAGTTCCCCAGACAGTAATAATGCCCATTGTGGTGCCCCACACCATAATAGTACACACCTTTTGCGCTTCACATAGAAATAGTCCCTAATAATAGTGCCACCTTTAGACCCCAAACAGTAATAATGCCCCTTTGTGCCTCCACACAGTAGAAGTCCTCTTTTGTGCCTGCATACAGTAGTTAAGTCCCTAATACAGTAGTTAGGCCCCCCATATAGTAGTTATGCCACATATACATTAGTTATGTAACGTATACAGTAATTAGATCCCCCATACAGTTATTAAGTCCCCCATAATGTAGTTAGTTCCCCTATACAGTAGTAAAGTCTTCTATACAATAATAGGGTCCCCCATAAGGTAGGTCCCCTTTACATTTGTCAGCCCTCTATACAGTAATAAAGCCCCCTATACAGTATTGTAATGACAGGGTAGGGAGACAGACAGGTGAGCCCTAATCTAGCCGCCACTCAGTCCCTGCCTACTTGCAACGACCCGTCCTAAGCGACGGGGTACAACTGGGCGACGGTCCCTACGCTCAGTAAGTGCAAGACAGACAAACAGACAAGGGTACACAGAAGCTAGGGAAACGGGGCAGCTGCCCACGGAGACACCGTAAGCAACAAGAGTAATGAACGAGCCGAGTCAAACCAGGAGAGAACGAGGTACAAAACGCTGAGCAGGAGAGTGGTCAGAAAGCCAAGGTCAATTACAAGCAGAGGATGAGTAGTACAAGCAGCAGCAGCAAGCCAGGAAACAAGCATAGAAGAATCACAGGCAAAGGAGGAACAGGAAAGGCAGGTATAAATAGACAGAGGGCGGGAGCTAGCTCCGTCTGGCCAGGCTGTGATAGGCTCTCCCACTCCTAAGCCTGCCATCCTGAGTGGTGGAAGATGGAGTCAGTCTCACAGACATAGGAGCAGGTGCAGACTGATTGCCCACGGGCATCGACACAGAAGCTGTGTCTGGCAAATCCTTTACAAGTATATAGTATTTAGGGCCTCTCATACAGTAGTTAGGGACCCCTACAGTTGTTAGGCCCCCATACAGTAGTTAGGTCTCCCCATACAGTAGTTAGGTCCCCAATATTAGATCTACCATGTAGCAGTTAGGCCCTATACAGTAATTAAGTTACCATACACCAGTTAGGCCACCCATACAGTAGTTGTGCCCCATAGAATAGTAAAGCCCCCCCATAAAGTAGTTTGGTCCCCCCATAGAGTAATATGGTTCCCCATATAGTAGTTATGTCCCCCATACAGTAGTTAGCCCTCCCATGCAGTAGTTAGGTTCCCTTAACAGTAGTTAGCCCCACTTCTTTGCACCAATAAAAAAAAAAATTCACCTAACCCCTTTCCTCGACGAGATGCTCCGTTCTTCAGATACAGAACTCCAAATCCCCTGCAAAGAAAAATAAATGTAAATAATAACATTCTAGCTGCCTACAGCTGCCACTAAAAGGAGATTAGGAGACTACTGCATAGTATTTATAGATTGAATTCCTAAACTCCCACTAGAAGTCACTGCAGGTAGTCAGAATTTTATCATCTAATTCTACTGTAGGACTATGCAGAAAAATGAAAATCTGCTATATTGATATATTAAGAAATTAATCAGCACATATTTTTTTTCTACCTTTTTAGGTAACAAAAACAAAATGGTATTCAGAAGTACATTCACGTATTCAACAAAGGTACACAAGTCATGTGCCCACATTTACCAGCCAAGCAGCAAAGTATTTCTGGAAATTGCTGTTTGAATATTGCTTTAACTTAAAGGAAAGAACAGGAACTGGAATTTAGAAATGTCATTGCTACAAGATTTTAGTTTCATTATTGCAATATTATTATTTTGTATTCTCTTTACTGCAAAAAGAATTTTTTTTGAAAGAAACTTACTGGAACATTTACATAAGGGAGCCAACTAAGTGTAAAGCACAAAAACCTAGATTTTTACTGTTATAATATCCAAATGTAGATTTTGTTGTGAAAGTGATAATACTAATATTAGGTTCAACATATACTGACAGTACACATTCAGTGGTTTCGGATCCTTAAATATAATGTAAAATTAGGGTAAGGGAACCTGAGTAAATATAATAAGCTAGGTTCACACCACGTTTGATGTGTCCGTTCAGTTTGTGCATCAGGAGATAATCTCCGCGTATATGCTGAACAAGTCTATAGACCGCTATAGACTAAACAGATGCCAAAAGAGTGTCCTTTTGGCATCCGCCGGACAGGTATATGTCGGTACATTATTTTTTCTAACTGTATAGGAAACTATAGTCTGCTAAACTTTTCTATACAGTTGGTCAGCTAAAAAAAAAAAAAAAAGAATATACTGCCTTTAATACTTTTTTTGCATGGGGCAGATAGTTGAAGTAAGGGCTTTATGTTCGGTACATATGTTAGTTGATTTTCCCAGTGTAGGCAATATCTGCATTTTTGCCATATTCTTTACATGTTTACTCCATTTCGTCCAAACACATATAATACACAATTCCAAATGAGTACAGGAGAAAGCATCTATGGCTCATTCTGATACTGTGTTATGCATCCATGTTGTTAGAATTTGTTATACTGTACCCTTAGAAATCTATGAGCTGATAGTGTACCTCTGGCTTTATACAGAAAGACGCTGTAATGTCCATGTCTGCGGGCTGTCAGCTCCAACCTCCCCCTGACAACCGCAGCTACGAGTTGGCCCCAGCCTCCTCCTCAGGAGACGCCAGCGCTCGCGTCCACTCACCTCAGCCGAATCCCGTAGGGTGCGCGCGCACGCTCGCGCCCGCTCTTAAAGGGGCAGCGCGCGCACCGGACCTCGTAGATGAACTTTGACCCGTCAGTACCCTGGACTATAAGAAGGGTCCAGCCCCCTAGTCCTATGCCTGAGCGTTGTTGTTTTCCCTAGTTTGTTTATGTGATGGCCTCCTAGTGTGTTTCCTGTTCCAGTCTCTGTCCCTGTACCTATACCTGTTTCCTGTTCCTGTACCTATACCTGTTTCCAGTTTCTGTTCCTAGAAATCCATACCTTCCTGGTCTAGCACTGAGCTGTGCCAAAGTCGTGCTGTGCTGCATCCACGTCTGACCTGCTTCACCTCGCCTGACGTCCGCCTGCTACCTAGTCCCAGCCGAGCCTGCCCTGCTGCTGTCTGAGCTGCCACAGGTACCTATAGAACTATAGACTCTCACTTGCTCCCTGTTGGCCAAGGTGGTATGGCCCAGTGGGTCCACAGACCCTTCGTGACAGACGCAGATTCTTTTCTCACAGATTCATATTGTATCCTTTATAAGGAAAGTTTTGGCAGATTCCAACGAATGAAGTATTAAAGAGGCCGATAGAGGCACCATATGGCAGCACAATGCCTATGGGTTTGTATGCATCAATGTTGCAAAAAGAGATTTTCTAATTCATTCTAAGTATTAGACTTTGAACACTATTATCATCTTGTATTGAGATTTGACCTTAGACTGCTCAGGATGTCAGCAGTCAATAGCAATATTCATCTTGAAAATAAGAAATTCCATTAACATTTTCAAGTTATGTTTAGTTTTGTACTCCACATGAAAAAATAAAATTCGGCTAATTTTACTCGGCAGACACGCTCTTTATGTTGGCTATATTCGTGCATGAATATGTTACAACAAGACAGCAATGTCTTGGCCAAGTTTCACAGATGTTATTAGCATCGTTCTTAGTATTGCAAATGATAGAGATGTAGCCTGGAGCTAAGAAATTAGAAAAACACATTTATCATTCATCCAGGCTCGCCATTTTGGCAATAAATTGACATGAATAATTTGAAATCTTCAGTTTCTTTAGCATACATTTTCGGTGTTAATTTCAACTTTATGCACCAGCACAATACGGAAGTGATTATAAATAATATTGAGAAAAGCAGCTGGGGAAACAGCTTGAAAAATGCATTAAAAGATATAACACAAATATTTGTTCTGCTCAAAACTTTACCAGTTTCTGTTATACTATTATGCAAGGATAAGTTAATTCACTTAAAAGCTTAACAATAGTGTTGGGATTTGCTGCAGAAAACACAGAAATCTAACAAAAGCAGCATCATTAAAGAGGCTCTGTCACCACATTATAAGTGCCCTATCTCCTATATAAGGAGATCGGCGCTGTAATGTAGGTGACAGTAATGCTTTTTATTTAGAAAAACTATCTAATTTATACCATTTTATGAGTGATTTTTAGCTTTATGCTAATGAGTTTCTTAATGCCCAACTGGGCGTGTTTTAATTTAGACCAAGTGGGCGTAGTACAGAGGATTGTATGACGCTGACCAATCAGTAACCAATCAACGTCATACACTTCTCTCCATTCATTTACACTGCACTAGCGATATAGTTATATCGTTATGTGCAGCCACATACACAAACACTAACATTACTGCAGTGTCCTGATAATGAATATACATCACTACCAGCCTGGACGTGATGTTTATTCAGAATCCTGACCACTTCTGAATCTTTTCTGTGAGATTCCAGCAAGGCAAACGTAAACTCGTTTGAAATGACAGGTTACATCATAATCTTGCAAGATTATGTTTGCCTTGTTGGAATCTCACAGAGACGCTACAGACGTGTCAGGATTCTGAATACACATCACGTCCTGGCTGGAGGTAATGTATATTCATTATCAGGACACTGCAGTAATGTTAGTGTTTGTGTATGTGGCTGCACATAACGATATAACTATATCGCTAGGGCAGTGTAAATGAATGGAGAGAAGTGTATGACGCTGATTGGTCAGCGTCATGCACTCATCTGTACAACGCCCACTTGGTCTAAAGTAAAACACGCCCACTTGGGCATTAAGAAACTCATTAGCATAAATCTAAAAATCGTTCATAAAGTGGTTTAAAATAGATCGTTTTTCTAAATAAAAAGCACTGCTGTCACCTATATTACAGCTACTACTTATAAAGGAAAAAGGGCACTTATAATGTGGTGACAGAGCCTCTTTAACAAATAAATTACTACAAATTATGCCAACATAGTTTATAATAGGAAAGTTACCTAGTTTCCAGATGTATATTTCCAAGATCTGAATTTTTTTTTACCAAGGGGGAATACAATAATATAACAAAAGAACCATCACTCATTTGATAAATCCACTGTCTTTCCAGCATCGACTCTCTGGTGGTCTCCGGCAGTCTGTGTTAGTGTGCTGCAGCGATGACGTGCCCATACACCCACTGGACCGGTGCAGCCAATCATTGGCCTCAGTGGTGTACGGCACAAGACCACTGAGGCCAGTGATTGGCTGCAGCGGTCACGTGGGTATATGGTCACGTTATCGCTGCAACAAAAGCTGAAGATGAGGGGCCCATTAGGGTATAGGTTAATTATTTATTTACTTGATCTCTGTAACCCTGTTTGTTACAGGAGCTCCCAGAAATTCTTACAGACAGACAAATTGTTTTCTTGTCATTTCTTTGTTTAGTATTAAACCGTATGTGAAACCAATTTTTTATTTGTACCAATACATCTGAAATGAGGCAACTTAATTAAAATGAAGCAACTTGACATATAGCGACACATGGATGTCAATATGAATGCACGATCAGAGTACACAGGGTTTGTTTGTAGTCTTTTCCCAGATGGACACACATGTAGGCATAAGAGCTGCAGATAAAAAAAAACACTTGTATATTTGTAATTGAAACTATTTGCATAGTTGCTTTATTTCAGATGCATTGAATAGAAATGCAAAGGTATGAATACCCTTCAAATAGTACCCTATCATTTTAGTAAACATCTTAAGGCCCTTTTAAATGGGCTAATAATTGGGCGAATGAGCTCTCGTATGAACGATTGTTTCCGATCATTGGCTTGTGTAAACATAACAGCGATCAGCTGACAATTGAGCAAACATTAATTCGTTGGCTGATCGCATATTTAATGCCGCCATAAAAAATGTGTTTTTGTGCAGCATAAACAGGGGATGTGCTGCCGACAATAGCAAACTGTATGCGGACAAATAATTGTATTAACGATTGTTCGTTCCCATACTCCCGATCATTGCTCCATGTTATATAGTAAATGAGCACCGATCAACATGCTGTTATTGTCGATCAGCGCTCGTTACCTTTAGTTCATAATACATCTTTTTCATAAAAAAAAAGATTCTAGGCATAAAGTACTGTAGGGGCTCTGGTAGAATATAATGTAGTAGTCACCAACTCAATTTGCTGTCTATGGTTGCAAGAGCTATCTCATTTGCAAAAAGGACAATTAGGGTATGTTCACACGCAGTGTTTTTAGGCGTACTTTGGGGCGTTTACGCCTCGAAAAACGCCTGAAAAAACGGAAGTTGAACGCCTACAAAAATCTGCCCATTGAAATCAGCATTTAGTTCATACGGGGCATCCTTTTACGCCGCTGTTTTAAAAAATGGAGCGTAAGAAGACACTCCGTAAAAGGAAGTAGCATGTCACTTCTTGAGGCATTTTTTGGAGCTGATTTTCCATTGAACACTATGAAAAATGCCTCAAAAGAAGCCTGTAAAGAAGCTCCAAATTTAAAGAAGCTTAATTTTCAGCTTCAGAAATGCCTGAAAATCAGAGGCTGTTTTCTCTGAAAACAGCTCCTTAATTTTCTGCCGTTTTTGACTCAGCGTGTGAACATACCCTAAGGGTATGTTCACACGCAAACGCAAAATCACGTCTGAAATTACAGAGCTGTTTTCAGGCGAAAACAGCTCCTGAATTTCAGACGTTTTTGCAAGTACTCGCGTTTTTCGCGGCCTCCATTATGGACATAATTGGAGCTGTTTTTCAATGGAGTCAATGAAAAACGGCTCCAAAAACGTCCCAAGAAGTGTCCCTTACTTCTTTGACGCGGGCGTCTTTTTACACGCCGTCATTTGACTGTGACGCATGAAATTACACCTCGTCTGAACAGAACATCGTAAGACCCATTGCAAGCAATGGGCAGATGTTTGCAGACGTAATGGAGCCATCATTTCAGGCATAATTCTAGGCGTAAAATGCCCGAATTACGTCTGAAAACAGTGCGTGTGAACATACCCTAAAGGTTAACATACCGTTTAGGGTTTGTGCGATGCTGGTTGGCAACATTTATGTGGCCTGCAATAGTGGCAGTTAGCAGTTGTCCCCCAACATCTATTACCCATGCAAGAGACCAAGATAACTGTAGATATGGTTGAATAGAACAGTTCAATAATTCACACAAGAGGGAGAGGCAGAGACTTCTACTTCCAGGTATTATTCAATTCTCTTTAGGGTAATAAACAGATAAGCTTCTTGTTCATACATTTTTCGGACTGTTCAATAAAAATCTGCAACTGTATAACATATTTTAATTTTAAATATACGTTTTGATACCCAAAGACTTCATTATTCTATTATGTAATGTCTGAGTAATTGAACACATGAGCACCATCCGGCTGATCCCCTCAAGCATAGAAAGTGCCTTTTTCTGATGCGTTCCTTATGCTGTTAATATGCTGGAACAGTTCAGATCACCCTGCCCTTACTATACTGGCTGCATAGAGATTGCATAGTGAGAGGTTCACTTTGTTCTGTATTTAATTAGATGTTCATCAATTAGAAGAGCCCTGTGATTCAAAAAAGGTCATTCTAACACCACTTATACTGTATATGGAAGTTTAAACTGTTTTCCCCTTCTTCATACACAAATTCTAACCATAGCACCATCACAAAATAAGTAATACTGTTTGAGGCATCATCATACTGTAGACAGCTGGAATAAAGTAGTTGCCGGTAATCCAGGGTCCTGCTGGTTCGGCATCTGGATAAAATAGTTCCTAGCTAGATTAGTTAGAAACGCTAGATGATTTTCCTTTTCATTGAAAATGCATTGCTGCATTTGGCTAGAAACAGTGTCTCCTTAAATGGATGCTAACTTTTCAAACAACTTATGCTAATCTAAGTAGACCTAATATAGATCCATTTACTTAGGCCCCATGCACACAACAGTATTTTCATCTATCCCGAAATACTGTCGGTAAATACGGATCAGTAGGCATCCGTATTCCATCCGTATATACAGATCCTTACAAAAAGGGGGAGGTTACAAATGATGTCATCAACATGTTGAATAGGAATGTTTCAGTAATTACGGACAGTATACGAATGCACAACAGTAGCCATCCGGAAGCTCCCATAGACTTCTATGGGAGTGTCTGTGCCGTAATTACTGACAAGAATAGGACAGGTTCTATGATTTTTTCAGCACGGACACCCATCAGTAAAAATACTGAAAGGTGTCCATGGCCAATAGAAATGAATGGGTCCGTAATTACTGTCAGTAATTACTGAGGAAAATAGTCGTGTGCATGGGGCCTTACTGTTAGGCCCCATGCACACGACCGTGCCCGCAATCACGGCCCGCGGGCACGGCCGGCCGCCGACTGCCACCCGCATTTTCAGGCCGTGCTCCCATACAAAATGCAAAAGAACGGACATGTTCCATAATTTTCGGAACATTTCTGCGGCACGGACACCCATTCGTAGCGCTACGGAAAGGTGTCCGCGTTCAATTGAAGTAAATGGGTCAATTTTTGTGAACCGCGATTACGGTCCGCAAAAACTGAGATTTTTTACGGTCGTGTGCATGGGGCCTTAGAATTTGGTTTTCTTATCCTTGCAAATTCTGAGTGGAGTTACAGTCACTAGGTGTCTCCCTTCCTGTAATTTGCTTTCCACCCTCTGTTGTCAAGCAAAGTCCGTCCCTAGTTACAAAGCAAAATTGAAGGGTGTGTCACTTTACTGTCTACTATACAAGTCTATGGAGAGGGGAGATGGAGCAGAAGGAGGTAGAAGAGAGAGAAAGAGACACAGGTACGCTGCCAATACAAGACTATGCAGAGGGGAGAGGGAGCAGAGAAAGACACAGACACACTGCATACAGGTTCATGGAGAGGGGAGGAAGGAGCAAAAGGAGGGAGCAGAGAGAGAGAGAGAGAGAGAGAGTGAGTCAGCAACAGACATACTGCATACAAGTCAATGGAGAGGGGAAGGTTGAGCAGTGGGAGGATGCAGGAGCAGAGTGAAAAAGACACAGACATGCTGCTTGTAGGATTTCTATGTTACTCCAGTTCTGGATTCTCAGCTACACTGGTCTGTACTGCTGTATAATGTCCTCTATGCAGCTGCAGATTCTATATATTTGATAGATAGAGATACAAGAGCAGGATTCTTCTCTTCTATGTGTGCAGCGTATAGAAGATGTGATAGCAGTTAGGCTTCGCCTACTAGCTCCGGGACAGCTGAGAATTAGAGATAGATCCTGCAAAGACGAAAACTGCTAAAAAAACAAATGCAGAATACAGGTCATATAATGATCAGTAATAGTGTTATTACTCATGTACATACATATGATAGCTTATTCTGAAAAGTCACCTAAAAAGTTAGGTACGCTTTAAAGAGGACCTGCCAACTCTCCTGATGTGTCTGTTTTAATAAATACTCGTATTCCGAAAATGCTGGAACATCTTTTCTTAAAACTCTGCATTGTGCCATTCCTCTATTATTCCTCCTGGAAATGTGTGAATAAATTGACTTGGAATTTTCTTTAACCATGGGAATAGGGTATGTCCCAAAAAAGTTTGATGTTGTCAGCAGATAGTGTCATTGTATGTAGGGACACGCCTCATTAACAATAGGAATGGTAATGCCACCCTGTTGTCAATTTATTCACACATTTCTAGGAGAAATAAGAGACTTTTTCAAAGCAATTTGTCATTATTTTAAAAAGCATTTAAATGTGTTATCTTATTGAATAGTAAGGCAGAGGGTGGCAAAAGATGTGAGGTGACATATAACCACCATTGTCTCTTATCTATGGGTTCATATTTGCTCATTTCTACTTATTACAGAGGTTCAGCAGGGTCCCTGAATCGCCAAAGAAAGTAAAAATAAGCCAAAATATTTTTCAACTACGTAAGTATTAGCCCTCTCAGAAATTATCTTGATGTAAAGGTGGAAATGGATGAGGAAAAGGGTCAAACTATGAAATGCCTTCTTTTCTACTGTACTTATGCAGAAAAATTCTGATGACTAGATTAGAGATAACGTAAACCTGTTTAACCCATCAAGAAGTGCGGCACTGCCCTAAAAACACTAAAATAGACAAATCACCGGGCCCAGAAAGCATACACCCCCGAGTTCTGCAGGAATTAAGTACCGTGATAGACAAACCCTAATTTCTTATATTTAAGTATTATATAGTGGCAGGATCTGATCCACAGGACTGGCGCATAGCAAATGTGGTGCCGATATTCATGAAGGGGTGAAAAAGTGAGCTCGGAAACTTTAGGCCTGTAAGTTAAACCTCCAGTCTGTGTACATTTTTATTGAAAATTTTTCAAGGAATGCTATCCTGGAGTATCTCAACTAAACTAACCTTATAACGCAGTCCTGTCAAACTAATCTCTTCAGCTTCCATGAGTATGTAAGTTCTAGACTGGACTTGGGTAAGGTCACGGTACGGTCGTGACAAGGCCAACAACCACGACGGCACCATGTCTGGCGCGGCTGTCAAATACTCTATTAGCGACCGTGCGTAATTGCAGGTAAAACGGCCCTTTACCTGCAAAATCGTGAGACCATAAAGGGTGTATTAATTAATTGCCGCATGATTTTGCAGACAAAGGGACATTTTACCTGCATTAATGCGCGGTCATTAACAGGGTATTTGACAGCCGCGACAAACATGGTGCCGTTGCGGTTGTTGGCTGCGTTGTGATTTACCCTAAGGGTAGCAAGCTGTCTTTTGTGAAATCCCTAATGCTTATCTTCTTCATATTGTTAGAAGGAACTTTACATCTAGTGTCTTTTTTTCTCTTTAGAAATGTTCTGTGCCTCTCGAGCCGAAATAAGAAAGCATGTAGAAGGATAGGATGCAAAAGACTATGTAACAGGGTGTATGTGCACTCCAGCCTACTGCCGGGAAGGGCAGAGATGATTGCTTGGAAATAGCCTTACAATATCTACAGGATGGAGATTACGTGACAACAGCAGAATACATAGGGCTATGCAGATTTAGGCTCGTCACCCAGTGCATTAATGGGTTGTTGCTTTTCAAAAGGCACTTTCTAACCAATATATTTACAATGGAAACTAAGGTTTGCACTGGAGTTTCTCTTTAATTCATTTAGTGCTAAATGTTTCATATTTGCTGAAAGATGTTTGTAACTTTGAACTTGGTAAATATAACTGTACTTAGAAATTTTTAAGACTTTATGGAAAGCACCTATACTTTGAGATAATTGGCTTTGTTTATATTGCTGTGTCAACAAGATATGTAGGTTCCTATTCTGGACTACAGTCATACTTATATCCGTTATCCATCAATTATATTGTGATTACATAATGTATTGTGAACACAATGTATTCACTTAAACAAGTCCCTAGCAGGGGTTCAATTTCCCTACCTAAAATCACACACATATCTATCTATCTATCATCTATCTATCTATCTATCTATCTATCTATCTATCTATCTATCTATCTATCTATCTATCTATCTATCTATCTATCTAGCTATCTATCTATCTATCTATCTATCTATCTGTCTGTCTGTCTGTCTATCTATCTTATATATATGTATATATATATATATATATATATATATATATATATATATATATATATATATATATATATATATATATGTGTATAGATATAGATACAGATATACTAAGGGTATGTGCACACACACTAATTACGTCCGTAATTGACGGACGTATTTCGGCCGCAAGTCCCACACCGAACACAGTGCAGGGAGCCGGGCTCCTAGCATCATACTTATGTACGATGCTAGGAGTCCCTGCCTCGCTGCAGGACAACTGTCCCGTACTGAAAACATGATTACAGTACGGGACAGTTGTCCTACAGCGAGGCAGCGACTCCTAGCATCGTACATAAGTATGATGCTAGGAGCCCGGCTCCCTGTACTGTGTTCGGTCCGGTACTTGCGGCCGAAATACGTCCGTCAATTACGGACGTAATTAGTGTGTGTGCACATACCCTAACAGAAATAAGCACCACTCAATGTCTAATTCCAAAACGGTAGTAGGTGCAGGCAGGTAATCCCGATCCGTGGATGAGAAAAAGAAGAAATCCCACAGCACTCCAATGAATCAAAAAGGTGTAGTTTATTCAGTCAAGGTGTAGTTTATGCAGCTTTATATATACACACACACAAGGGCCGATTGTATAGGAAGTTAATTAACCTACTGGTATGTTAACTAATATAAGCTGTGAAAGAACATACAGACTACATCTACTTGTTGCCCTAATTGGACTCAAATCTATGACCAAGTGCAAGAGAGCTGTTTACTAAGGCTATGCTGACATCTGCGTCGGAGGCTCCCTTAGGGGCCTCCGTCGCAGAATCGGCAGTGTTTGCCGGAGTTTATCAGAGACAATAGCGCAGCGATTGTGTCCGGTAGAATCACGGACACCCCGACGGAACCCATTCAAGTCAATGGGTTCCGTCGACAACCGGCTGTATCCGTTGTGCAATGGAACCATTGGTTCCGGTATTCAATTGTTCTGCTCCTCTAATAGAGCAGAACAACAGAACGCACCAACGTAGGTGTGAACCCAGCTTAAGGGTGCATTCACATATATCGTTTGCATCAGCATCAGTTTTTTTGTCTCTCAAGTGATTACTACTGATGCAAAAATGTATCAGTTGCCATAAGGCTTTTACCACAATTTTTACCACAAAACCATCAATTGTCATCGGTTGTCGTTAGCTGTACTCAGTTTTTACCATCCGTTTTTAACATCAGTTTTTACAACAATTGTCCACCAAAAAGGTAGTCTAGGTGTAAAGGATCTGCCAGGCACAACTTCTGTGTATACGCCCATAGGTAATCAGTCTGCACCTGAGTCTATGTCTCTGAGACTGACTCCAGCTTCCACCACTCAGGATGGCAGGCTTAGGAGTGGGAGAGCCTATCGCAGCCTGGCCAGACGGAGCTAGCTCCCGCCCTCTGTCTATTTATACCTGCCTTTCCTGTTCCTCCTTTGCTTGTGATTCATCTCGTGTGGTTTCCTGGCCCAGCTACAGCTTCTGACTATTTGATCCTGCTCCATACTGACCCTGGCTTTCTGACTACTCTCCTGCTCTGCGTTTGGTACCTCGTGCACTCCTGGTTTGACTCGGCTCGTTCACCACTCTTGTTGCTCACGGTGTTGCCGTGGGCAACTGCCCCATTTCCCTTTGCTTTGTGTTCCCTTGTCTGTTTGTCTCTTGCACTTACTGAGCGTAGAGACCGCCGCGCAGTTGTACCCCGTCACCTAGGGCGGGTCGTTGCAAGTAGGCAGGGACAGAGTGGCGGGTAGATTAGGGCTCACTTGTCCGTTTCCCTACCCCCGTCATTACATAATCACAAGCACATATACCTAGTCTACCCTGGTCCCTGACACTACTATGGACCCCCTTGAGACCCTGGCCCAGCAAATGCAGGGTCTCTCCGTACAGGTCCAGGCCCTGGCTCAGAGGGTCAACCAGCCTGACGCTACCATGGTAGTGCCCCTCACCTCACCTCTTGAACCCCACCTCAGGGGACCGGAGGACTTTTCTCTCCTTTCGGGAGAGTTGTAGGCTCTACTTTTGTTTAAAGCCTCACTCCTCAGGTTCTGAGAGCCAGCGAGTGGTTATTATTATGTCCCGGCTCCAGGAAGGGCCCCAAGAGTGGGCCTTCTCCTTGGCTCCTGACGCCCCTGAACTTTCCTCCGTTGATCGTTTCTTTTCTGCTCTCGGACTCATTTATGACAAGACTGACAGGACTGCCTTTGCTGAGAGTCAGCTGGTGACCTTACGTCAGGGTAAGAGACCTGTTGAGGAGTATTGTTCTGACTTTAGGAAGTGGTGCGTAGCTTCTCGGTGGAATGACCCTGTGTTAGGGATCTGCCAGGTACTACGTCTAGGTATACTCCTGGGATTAATCAATCCACACCTGAGGCCAGACCTGTTCGACTGACACCATCTCCCACCAACCAGGGTGGCAGGCTCAGGAGTGGGAGAGCCTATCGCGGCCTGGTCAGTCGGAGTTAGCTCCGCCCCCTGTCCTTTATTACCTGCCGTGTTCTCTTCCTCAGTGCTTGTAATTCTTCTGGATTCCTGGCCTCACTGCTGCTTGCTCCAGCCTGCTCCTGCCGTGCTTCTGCCTTGCTGCAGTTCCGCTTAACCTGCTTTGCTTTGCCCCTGGCTTGCTTCCTTCTCCGTGCTCACTTTGGTATACT
The DNA here is from genome assembly GCF_050947455.1 of Rhinoderma darwinii. Classification (NCBI taxonomy): domain Eukaryota; kingdom Metazoa; phylum Chordata; class Amphibia; order Anura; family Rhinodermatidae; genus Rhinoderma; species Rhinoderma darwinii. The sequence goes on from NC_134690.1 coordinate 123,918,578, forward strand.
CCACTTCATCCTGGTCCTGACTACTCATTCACCGCTCCGTTTCCTCGCGGCGTTCCGTGGCTACTGCCCTTTCCCTTGCGTGTTCCCTGTTTGTTCTCCCGTGCACTTAGACAGCGTAGGGACCGCCGCCCAGTTGTACCCCGTCGCCTAGGGCGGGTCGTTGCAAGTAGGCAGGGACAGGGCGGTGGGTAGATTAGGGCTCACTTTCCCTTCACCTCCTTCCTGCCATTACACCCTGCCTTAAGGTGCCAGTTTAGGTTGGGTCTGTCGAACGCCCTGAAAGACCAGCTAGTTAGCTATCCCTCTTCTGACTCCCTTGACCAGGTTATGGCTTTAGCGGTACGACTTGACCGACGTCTCAGGGAACGACAACTTCAACGTTTTTGTGTTTTCCCCTCTGACTCCCCCATGATGCCTCCCGAGGTCCCGTTGCTTCGCTCTTCCACGGAAGACTCGGACGTACATATGCAACTCGGGGCCTCCGTGTCCCCCCAACAACGTAGAGAGTTCCGAGGGAAGAATGGTCTCTGCTTCTATTGTGGGGATGACAAGCATCAAGTGAACACCTGCCCTAGGCGTAAGAATAAGCAGCCGGAAAACTTCCGCGCCTAAGTGATCATCGGGGAGGTCACTTGGGCGCACAGGTATTTCCCGTAAATATGAAACGTAATAAAATCTTGCTTCCCTTTCAGGTCTCTTTTGGGGGTAGGTCTGCTACCGGCAGTGCCTTCGTGGATTCAGGGTCTTCTACTAATATCATGTCTGTGTAATTTGCCATGTCTCTAGATATGCCTTTAATTGATTTGCCTAAACCTGTCCCGGTAGTGGGTATCGACTCCACTCCTCTTGCTAATGGTTATTTTACACAGCATACCCCTGTTTTTGAACTCCTTGTTGGCTCCATGCATTTGGAGCAGTGCTCTGTACTGTTGATGCAGGGATTATCGTCCGATTTGGTTTTAGGCCTTCCCTGGTTGCAGTTGCATAATCCCACGTTTGACTGGAATACTGGGGAGCTTACCAAATGGGGTAATGAATGCTTGACGTCATGTTTTTCTGTTAATTCTATTTCTCCCCCTGAGGAGGTGAACACGCTACCTGAGTTTGTTCAGGACTTCGCTGATGTTTTCTCTAAGGAGGCCTCCGAAGTGTTACCTCCTCATAGAGAATACGATTGCGCTATCTAATTGGTACCAGGAGCTAAGCTCCCTAAGGGTAGGATATTTAATCTTTCTTGTCCCGAACGTGAAGCCATGAGAGAGTATATCCAGGGATGCCTGGCCAAGGGTTACATTCGCCCCTCTACTTCTCCGGTAGGTGCTGGCTTCTTCTTCGTAGGGAAGAAGGATGGTGGTCTTAGGCCATGCATTGACTACTGTAACTTGAATAAGGTCACTGTAAGGAACCAGTATCCCCTTCCTTTGATTCCTGATCTCTTCAATCAGGTTCAGGGGGCCCAATGGTTCTCTAAGTTTGATCTACGGGTGGCGTATAACCTTATCCGCATCAAAGAGGGGGATGAGTGGAAGACTGCGTTTAACACGCCCGAAGGTCATTTCGAATACCTCGTCATGCCCTTTGGGTTGTGTAATGCTCCTGCGGTCTTCCAGAATTTCATAAATGAGATTTTAAGAGATTACCTGGGGGTATTTCTTGTAGTGTACCTTGATGACATACTGGTGTTTTCCAAGGACTGGTCCTCCCACATTGAGCATGTCAGGAAGGTGCTCCAGGTCCTTCGGGAAAACAAACTGTTTGCGAAAACCAAAAAATGTGTGTTTGGGGTACAGGAGATACCATTTTTTTGTCAAATCCTCACTCCTCATGAATTCCGCATGGACCCGCCAAGGTCCAGGCTGTGGCGGAATGGGTCCAACCTGCCTCCCTGAAGGCGTTACAGTGTTTCTTGGGGTTCGCTAATTATTACAGGACATTTATTGCTAACTTCTCGGTCATCGCTAAGCCTCTTACGGGCCTCACTCGCAAAGGTGCTGATCTCCTCCACTGGCCCCCTGAGGCTGTCCAGGCTTTTGAGGTCCTTAAGAAGTGCTTTATCTCGGCCCCCGGTGCTGGTTCAGCCCAACCAAATGGAGCCATTTATCGTGGAAGTTGACGCATCCGAGGTGGGAGTGGGGGCTGTCTTGTCCCAGGGTACCAGGTCCCTCCCCCATCTCCGTCCCTGTGCCTACTTCTCCAGGAATTTTTCGCCCACTGAGAGTAACTATGATATTGGCAACCGCGAACTCTTAGCCATTAAATGGGCATTTGAAGAGTGGCGCCACTTCCTGGAGGGGGCTAGGCACCAGGTAACGGTCCTTACTGACCACAAGGATCTGGTTTTCCTAGAATCTGCCCGGAGGCTAAACCCGAGACAAGCTCGATGGGCGCTATTTTTTACCAGATTCAACTTTTTGGTTACCTATAGGGCTGGGTCTAAAAATATTAAGGCCGATGCACTGTCGCATAGCTTCATGGCCAGCCCTCCTTCGGAGGAAGATCCTGCTTGTATTTTGCCTCCTGGTATAATCATTTCTTCTATTGATTCTGATTTAGTCTCTGAAATTGCGGCTGATCAAGGTTCAGCTCCCGGGAACCTTCCTGAGGACAAGCTGTTTGTTCCCCTGCAATACCGGCTAAGGGTACTTAGGGAAAATCATGACTCCACACTATCTGGTCATCCAGGCGTCCTGGGTACCAAACACCTCATTGCCAGAAACTATTGGTGGCCTGGGTTGCCTAAAGACGTTAAGGCCTACATCGCTGCTTGTGAGGTTTGTGCTAGATCCAAGACTTCCAGGTCCCGACCAGCGGGCTTACTACGTTCTTTGCCCATTCCCCAGAGACCTTGGACCCATATCTCCATGGATTTTATCACCGATTTGCCTCCATCTCAAGGCAAGTCGGTGGTGTGGGTGGTAGTAAACCGCTTCAGTAAGATGTGCCACTTTGTGCCCCTCAAGAAACTACCTAATGCCAAGACGTTAGCTACCTTGTTTGTCAAACACATCCTGCGTCTCCATGGGGTCCCTGTCAATATTGTTTCGGACAGAGGGGTACAATTTGTTTCATTGTTTTGGAGAGCCTTCTGTAAAAAGTTGGAGATTGATCTGTCCTTCTCCTCTGCCTTCGATCCTGAAACTAATGGTCAAACTGAGAGGACTAATCAATCTCTAGAACAATATTTAAGGTGTTTTATCTCTGACTGTCAATATGATTGGGTCTCACTCATTCCCCTCGCCGAATTTTCCCTTAATAACCGGGTCAGTAACTCGTCAGGGGTCTCCCCCTTTTTCTGTAATTTTGGGTTTAATCCACGGTTCTCCTCCGTCTCACCTGGTAGTTCCAACAATCCCGAGGTAGAGGTCGTTCATCGGGAACTGTGCACAGTCTGGGCCCAGGTTCAGAAGAACCTAGAGGCGTCCCAGAGCGTACAAAAAACTCAGGCTGATAGAAGACGTTCTGCTAACCCCTTGTTTATGGTCGGGGATCTGGTGTGGTTATCGTCTAGGAACTTGCGCCTTAAGGTCCCGTCCAAGAAGTTTGCTCCCCGGTTTATTGGGCTGTATAAGGCCATTGAAGTCCTCAATCCTGTCTCCTTCCGACTGGAGTTGCCCCCATCTTTTCGAATACACGACGTGTTTCATGCCTCCCTCCTTAAACGCTGCTCCCCGTCCTTGGCTCCCTCGAGGAGACCTCCTGTTCCTGTCCTCACCCCTGAGGGGGTGGAATTCGAGGTGGCCAAGATTGTGGACAGCAAGATGGTCCAAGGCTCCCTCCAGTACCTGGTCCATTGGAGAGGATACGGGCCTGAGGAGAGGACTTGGGTACCCGCCCGGGATGTTCACACTGGGGTATTGGTCAGGAGGTTCCACCTTCGTTTCCCCAATAAACCAGGTCCACTTAGAAAGGGTCCGGTGGCCCCTCATAAAAGGGGGGGTACTGTAAAGGATCTGCCAGGCACAACTTCTGTGTATACGCCCATAGGTAATCAGTCTGCACCTGAGTCTATGTCTCTGAGACTGACTCCAGCTTCCACCACTCAGGATGGCAGGCTTAGGAGTGGGAGAGCCTATCGCAGCCTGGCCAGACGGAGCTAGCTCCCGCCCTCTGTCTATTTATACCTGCCTTTCCTGTTCCTCCTTTGCTTGTGATTCTTCTCGTGTGGTTTCCTGGCCCAGCTACAGCTTCTGACTATTTGATCCAGCTCCATACTGACCCTGGCTTTCTGACTACTCTCCTGCTCTGCGTTTGGTACCTCGTGCACTCCTGGTTTGACTCGGCTCGTTCACCACTCTTGTTGCTCACGGTGTTGCCGTGGGCAACTGCCCCATTTCCCTTTGCTTTGTGTTCCCTTGTCTGTTTGTCTCTTGCACTTACTGAGCGTAGGGACCGCCGCCCAGTTGTACCCCGTCGCCTAGGGCGGGTCGTTGCAAGTAGGCAGGGACAGAGTGGCGGGTAGATTAGGGCTCACTTGTCCGTTTCCCTACCCCCGTCATTACACTAGGATCTGAAAATGTGCCAATTTTATCAGAGTGGTGCATAGTTTGTAATAGATTGGATACATGATAGGTTAGATACGTGTTGTGTACTTCTGACGTGATTCTGGCATGTCAGGGCTCTCCATCTCTGCTCAGGCCGCAGCGTTACACTGAAGTTTGACACACACATTGTAATGTCATGTGTCATGTGCCGAGGCCGGCGCCGAGAGGGAGAGCCCAGAAGGCAGCTGCTGTACACTCACCTCACCTCAGATCTTCGAAGCAGCTTTGTGAACCTGCAAAGACCCCAAACACTAGCCCCAACTTCAGGGAGTAGCTATTTTTTGATGCCTTTACAGCTACCCACTACCATCCCGCATCTCCTACTCACCCCACACCACGCTGGGATAGCTGTTTCTGTTCACACTACAGGGTCCGGGTGTCGGCCGTTAAAAATGTCTGTCTCTTTCAGTTTTTGACGACCGTTTTGCATCTGTTTTGTATCCGTTCCGTGTCCGTGTTTCCATTTTTGACAGCCAATCGTGAACCATTTTGCATCCGCTTTCCACTGTCCGTTTTAAAAACGGAAGAATTTCATATGTAGATAATGCCACAGTACCCTCTGTATATAGTACCACACTGCTCTCTGTATATAGTGCCACACATCTCCTGTAGATAATGCCGCAGAGCCCTCTGTATATTGTGCCACCATACATGGACTGTGATGTCAGGGGCTCGTCCTGGATGGAATCCCCGACCAGAGCGTAACGCGCGTCGAGGCGTTCTGTTTTCTGTGCCACATCTATTTTGACGTGTCCATTTCCTCTCACCATGACTGTAGGTATGGTTTATTGCTTGTTGGTGTTAAACTCTTACCCTTATTGATGCTATTATATCTAGCTTTACATGTATATGTATTCACCAATTATTGTTTGCATACCTATAGCTTTACATTTTGGGCTTTGTCCCGTGCTGTCTTTCATAGCTATATATGTTCTTACATTACATGTTTTTTTTGGATATGGTACAATCGTCTTTAGATGGGTTGTTCTGTTTACCCTCGGGTATAATTACATCTATACCTCTCTGATGCTGCTCATGGAATCTGACTTATTTTATTGTATATATATTTTTTGATTCTACGTATTGTTGTTCATTATGTACTAATAAAGATTTATATTTTTTGATGATACGTGTCAGTTATATATTTTGAATAGTTGGCAACAAGAGTCGGGCGGAGACAGATACGATACCAGGGGTGAGATGTAGCGTGGATAGGAAGCTGAAGGGTCAGGGGACAGTAATCAAGTAGAGTCGGGTATGTGGTACAGTAGCGGAAGTCAGACAAGCTAGGGCTCAGTAATGGTGAAGTAGCAGAGCTTGGTATCGAGTACAGCAGTGGTGGTCAGGAGAGAAGTAAAACGGGCCAAGGTTTAGTTGATCGACCAGAGCCAGGTATGCGTTACAGAGGGGTGAAACAAGTGGAGTCGAACAAGCCGAGTGAAATAGTAGAATATCACAATAGAACAAAATAGAACAAAAAATGTAACCTTATAAAAGGCGCGGAAGCCGGTGTAACAGTAAGGCTGGGTTCACACGAGCACAATAACGTCCATAATGGACGGACGTATTTTCGGCCGGAAGTCCCGGACCGAACTCCGTGCAGGGAGCCGGGCTCCTAGCATCATAGTTATGTACGACGCTAGGAGTCCCTGCCTCTCCGTGGAACTACTGTCCCGTACTGAAAACATGATTACAGTACGGGACAGTTGTCCTGCAGAGAGGCAGGGACTCCTAGCATCGTACATAACTATGATGCTAGGAGCCCGGCTCCCTGCACTGTGTTCGGTCCGGGACTTCCGGCCGAAATCCGTCCGTCCATTACGGACGTTATTGTGCTCGTGTGAACCCAGCCTAATTCAAATACTCCCCCTGTCTCTCTATGCAAATGTGTCATGCGGCATCCGTGTCAGCCCCTAGCTGTAGGGGAGAAAAGGCCATGCTAGAGTGCGGACGAGTTAGTAGATGACAGCTCCATTTGTGGTTTACTACCGTCCAGCCTACTTGATACAATACGTGACCTATCTCATTACACTGGATTTCTAATAGCTTTCATGTAGATCAGAATGGTGTGTGTGCATGACAACAGACTGTGTAATACCTGTCAATCACGTGAAAAAAGCATGACACAAACTTGTTTTCCTACAGAAAGACATAACACATTTGTTTATTGTGTTCATATAGAGCATTTTTTTAAGAAGTACAGTTTTTAGAATTTTATGTAGTTTATCTTCCTAATCAAGTTTACTAAGTTGTCTTGCTTTTTAGCATGCAATGGATGAATGCTCTAATATTTTCTTGATAGGCACGTCTTTTGTACCTTTTGAAGTGCGTATTTGTGATTCTCTCTGAAGACTGCAGAATTGTGGATGCAGTTCTGAACTACTGTAGGCTGGATCTTAGGATCATTACAAGGTAATGCAATGTATGTACAAAGTTTATTTTAACTTATTTTAAGGCCTAGTTCATACAGAGTTTTTTGGAGGCAGAAAAAATAGGCCCCAAAATTCATTCAGTAATTTCGAGGTCGATTTTGACCTGCCTACACTTTTTTGCTGCAGTTTTTACAGCGTCAGAGATGGGATGGAGTACAGGCCGCTTTTTTTCCCCACGAGTGGCTAAGAGCCAACCGGGGAAAAAAAACGCTTCTGCCTCCCATTGAATGTCAATGGGGGGGGGCGATTTCAGCCATTTTTTGGCGCTGATTCAGACGCGGTTTCTGTGTCAAAATGAGCGCCAAAAAACTGTGTGAACAGGGTCTTAGTAGTCAGGACCGAGCGTTTATTATTATTTTATTTTTTTTCAATGACGTCAGTGGCTCCTCCAGGAGTGAAATCAATCCCCAGCCAGAGCGTTGCCAATGCACTGGCTGGGCATTGCGACATATTAAAGACCCTACCAACACTATCCATATATGGACAGTGACGTCAGAGGCTCCTCCTGGAGCCGAATCCCTGGCCAGAGCATTGCCGACACTCTGGCCGGGGATTCCGCTCCTAGAGGGAGCCCCTGACGTCACTGTCCACATATGGACAGTGACGTCAGAGGCTCCTCCTGGAGAGGAATCCCTGCCCAGAGCGTTGACGGCGCCCCTATATATGGACAGTGGCGCCCCATATACGGACAGTGACATCAGGGGCTCCTCCTGGAGCGGAATCCCCGGCCATAGAGTGGTCGATGCTCTGGCTGGGGATTCCGCTCCTAGATGGAGCCCCGATGAAGCTAACTACAGGCGGAGGGGGTAGCGCTATCTACAGGCAGGGGGGCATTATCTTTAAGGGGGTGGCACTATCTACATGGGCACTGTGGCACTTTATAGGCACCATCTACATGGGCACTTTAACCCTATGTGGGGACTAGCACTTTATATGTGGGAACTGGCACTTTATAAGTGGGCACTGTGGCACTATGTGGGACCTGTGGTGGTATGTGGGAACTGGTACCATCTATGTGGGCACTATTTACAGTCGGCACTGTGGCACTATCTACAGAGACACTGTGGCACTATGGGGCATTATACTGTATGGGGCATCTGTGTGGGCATTATACTGTATGGAGGCAGCTGTGAGGGCATTATACTATTTGGGGGCAGCTATGGGAACATTATGCTGTATGGGGACAACTATGGGGCATTATACTGTATGGGGCATCTGTGTGGGCATTATACTGTGTGGGGACAGGTATTTGGAATTATACTGTGTGGCACTATGGGGTATTATACTTTGTGGGGGGCAGCTTAAGTGGAATTGTACTGTGTGGGGTTCCATTGGGGCATCATACTGTGGGGAGGCACTATACGAGCATGATACTGTGTGGGCTAAACCGAGTGTGTATGGGCTGGGATTGGGCGTGGTTAGAGGCGTGGCTTAAGATAAATAAAATTGTCCCTCTTTGAGATACTTGAAAGTTGGGAGGTATGTGAAAGGAAACCATTAAATTAATGTAGACAAGAAATGTGCATGTATGATGAAAAGGCAAAGTGGTTCAGTACAGAACAAATACTGTTACACTTTGTGTCTTCCTTATTTTCTCATAGATTGTAAGCTCTTGCGAGCAGGGTCCTCACTCCTCTGGTTTGAATTTTAAATTAACTTTGTCACTATGTAATGTCTGATATTGTTTGTTTCATGTTCCCTCTAAATTGTAAAGTGCTGCGTAATATGTTGGCGCTATATTATTATTATTATTATTATTATTATTATTAACAGAAAAGCCATCACTGTAGTATATAACATGGACCGTACATCTACTTATTATTCATTTATCTATTGCGGCTAAGTGAAATGTATAAACATAAATATGGGGTTTTGAGTAAACATTTTTATCAAACTGCATATGTCCACTTGTCACTTCGTGGCGACCTCTTTTTATTGGGTCCCTACTCTATTAGGTGCAGTATCACATGGCAACCAATGCCTCCACAGCACCTGCAGGGGAAGTAAACCAGAAGCCCAACAGCACTCCTACTGCCAGGCTAAGCAACATTGGTTCTGGGCCACATCCCCCCACAGGCACAGAACCACAGCAACAAACACCACCACCAAGTGAACAGATCAAAGCAACTCGCCATTCCTTTTTTCCTTTCTTGTGATAGCGATGTTAAGATAATGACGTTTAGCAGTCTTGGGCTGGGTTCACAAATCGCAGTAAAAATTAGTGTTTTCTTTTGCTGAAACCGTGGGAAAAAACACGCTGTCTTGCCGCAATTTTCGGAAAATCACAGCAAAATGGTGAATCGTGGCAAAAAAATCATTTTTACAGTGACCTGTGAATCCAGCCTAAAACTAAATATCTCTAAGGCTTAGTTCACACTGTGTGTTTTTTTAACATGCATTTTTTTGTATTGGTTGATGAACTCCCATTGAGACACATGGTGTTTATATACCAAAACGTTTTCGTTTTTAGCGCATGCTAAAAACACAACAAAAATGCACAATGTGAAACCAGCCTTTAAGGGTTGATAACCCCTTCTGAAAATAAAGCCAGCTGCAGGGGGAATCTAGTATTACAAGACAGCCAATCAAATTGATGGGTCCCCAAAGTTGGAGCATCTGATACTTAGCGGCTCCCCACACTGGCTCATAAAAGGCAGACGCATCTCCATGATGCCCATATGACCGGCATATGGACAGGGGTTGCCATGTTGGGACAACCCCATTAATATTGATATTATTTCATATTATTCTGTTTCTCAGCATTTTGGCAGATAAGTATTTTAATGGAAGTGAGAAATCTTGTATATGTGTGCATTATGTGGGCAGCTCCTGACAGTGCAGTTCCCATTAGTTGTCATTAGTTTCCTACACGGGCCAATAAAACAACTTTCCTGCCTTTCAGTGAAGGACATTTTTTGGGTCGTTGACTTACAGATATAGTTCATTGCCTCCTGTAACTCAGCACCTTCTACATTCTACATGATAAGCTGTTGTAAATAGTTCTCTTTGTTCCTTCATTTACAATTTCCATGATGTTCTTGTGGGCTCTGTTGTGATTTTAATCAGTGCCTTATCAGACAGTGTCAAAATGTGCTCCTGAGGTGTTCGAGCTATGCAATGATATTCATTTGAACTAGCGATCAAATGAGAAAAATATATCAGGAATCACTATCACCTCATAACAAGTCAGATTATATACATGCTAAACAAAATTACTTTTGATTTTGATATCTGCTGAATTGTGCAAAGTGAATATTGAAGTGCACCTAAAAAAAATTACCTCAATGGATGATTATCTCTAGAGTCTTAGGCTGGAATCACACAAGCATGTTCGGTCCGTAAAGGACTAAACGTATTTCGGCCGCAAGTTCCGGACCGAACACACTGCAGGGAGCCGGGCTCCTAGCATCATAGTTATGTACGACGCTAGGAGTCCCTGCCTCGCTGCGGGACAACTGTCCCGTACTGTAATCATGTTTTCAGTACGGGACAGTAGTTCCACGGAGAGGCAGGGACTCCTAGCGTCGTACAAAACTATGATGCTAGGAGCTCGGCTCCCTGCACTGTGTTCGGTCCGGGACGTGCGGCCGAAATTAGTTGCGTCCTTTACGGACCGAACATGCTCGTGTGAATCCAGCCTATGCTGGATTCAAATTGTGCATTTTTTTTAACGCGTTTTTGTTGCGTTTCAGACGTTACCACAAAAACCCATCTATAAAGCACATGAGTTTTTAACTACCCGTGCGTTTTTACAAGGTGTTTCAGTTGTAAGCCTAGAACTATTAAAATCAAAACGAGATTACAGTTGAAACATAAAAAAAAAATGCATGCATTCTTTCAGATACATTTCTTTTGGCAACGATTGAAAACAACGAAAATGCTCAATGTGAACCTCAGCATCACTATTTTGCAATTTATAAACTGCAGACAGGAAACCAATGATGCTTGGTGGCTAACATCTTTGTATAGGAATTCATATTTGGTTCTATGTTTTTATTTTTTATGTCATTCATATAAAAGAAAATCTTAAAACATTCCAGTTTTCACACTGGCTACTAGAGCAAACACAATACGCTGACATTTTCTGCAACTCACTTGTTAGTTTTGCTGTGTAGACTGGGACCGCGTTAGCAGAGATCAGGAAATTAAATGACAGCTCTACTGTATAAGGCATAAGGTTGTGTATGTATCTCTTCTGCGACTCCAAAGTCTTTAAGGGAGTGGTCTGTAGTCAATTACTTCATGGTGATTATAGTAGATTATTGATATTTCTCTGACAATTAACTTCCATTCATTGTGCCAACTATAAAGTTTGGTGGGGAGAGATAATGCTATGGGGTTATTTTTCAGGCGTTGGCCCAGGCCCCTTAGTTTCAGTGAAGGGAAATCTTAATGATTCAGCAAACCAAGACATTTTGGATAATTGTATGCTTCCAACTCTGTGAGAAAAGTTTGGCAAAGGCCCTTTTCTGTCCAGCATGACTGTGCCCTAGTGCACAAATCAAGGTCTATAAAGGCATGGTTGGGTGAGTTTGGCTTGGAAGAACTTGACTGGCCTGCACAGAGCCCTGACCTCAACCCAATCAAACACCTTTAGTATGAACTACAATGGACATTGCGAGCCAGGCCCTCTCGTCCAACATCAGTATCTGACCTCACAAATGCTCCTCTGGATAAATGGGCAAAAATTCCCACACACACTCCAAAGTCTTGTAAAAAAAAAAAACCTCAGAAGAGCGGAAGCTGTTTTAGCTGCAAAAGGGGCGACCAACTCCATATTGATACCTATGGATTTAGAAAAAAGATGTCATAAATGCTCCTGTAGGTGTAATGTGCAGGTATCCCAATACTTTTGTCCATATAGTGTATTACACATTACCTTTACAAGTTACAAAATCCGAACTCCTCTCAGATGCTCCTAATTTCAAACACTTGAATATATGAGAACTGCTGATATTTCTCCTTCCTCTTACCTATTTCTTCTCACTGACGTCCCTTTACACACATACTGTATATTGGTTTTAGACAGTAGATACCCATCTGGTGACATCCTACTTTGTGTCAACTACCTTCTCCACAGTCAACAAGTCTCTAGCCTGCTCTCTCGATGGGGCACTTTACCATAGTTTTCCTCCTTTCAGTGGTGAACCTTATAATATGCTACTCATCATACAATGAAAGTACGTAAATATTTTTCTACATATTGTTTACTGCAACAGAGTGATATCTAGCATTGTCAGGGCCGCACCGTCCATGAGACGAGATGACCATCTCGCCTCAGGCGGTGGCCTGCTGCCTCTCTGAGGGGGTAGCGGCGCCACTAAAACCAGCCCCCGCCACCCCCTCCTGCACTATAAGGGTATGTTCACACGCAGTAGCAAAATACGTCTGACATTACGGAGCTGTTTTTGCCTGAAAACAGCTCCTGATTTTCAGACGTTTTTTAACAACTCACGTTTTTCTCTGCGTATTTTACGGATGTTATTGGAGCTGTTTTTCAATGGAGTCAATGAAAAACGGTTCCAAAAAGGTCCCAAGAAGTGACATGCACTTCTTTGACGCGGGCGTCTTTTGACAGCGACGCGTACAATGACACCTTGTGGGAACAGAACATCGTAAAACCCATTGAAAGCAATGGGCAGATGTTTGTAGGCGTAATGGAGCCGTTTTTTCTAAAACACCCGAATTACGTCTGAAAACAGTGCGTGTGAACATACCCTAATTGTACCAGTGTCTACAGGACGCAGATACAATTACATGCATAAGCACTGCACCTTTCAATGACGTAAGCGGTGCGATGACATCATCGCGCCACTTGCGTCGTTGAGTGACAGGGCAAGGCACCCTGCCTATCAGCACCTTTCAATGACGCATGCAGCGCAATGAAAGGCGCTGATTGGCAGGGCAGAATGACTTGCCCTCCCACTCAGCGGTTTTAATGACGCAAGCGGGGCAATGACGTAATTTCCACCGCTCGCGTCATTCAGCACCAGCAGACCTGCTCAGAAGAGAGCAGGCCTGCATTGCAAGATGACAGCACGAGAACGGGTTTAGGTGAGTATGTAAAGTTGTTTTTTTTCTTTTAAAAAGTGTGAGGGGCTATATGTGGAGCAATATCTACAGGGGGGCTATATGTGGAGCAGTATCTACAGGGGGCTATATGTGGGGGCTATTTGTGGAGCACTATCTACAGGGGAGCTATATATGGGCACTCTCTACAGAGGGGGCTATATGTGGGGCACTATCTACGGGGGGGGTTAAAGGTGGAGCACTATCTACAGGGGGACTATATGTGGGGGCTATATGTGAAGCACTATCTACAGGGGGGTATATGTGGGGCACTATCTAGAGTGTGCTATATGTGGGGCACTATCTAGAGTGTGCTATATGTGGGGCACTATCTACAGGGGCTACTATCTACAGGGGATCTATGTAGGGCACTATTTATGAGGGGCACTATTTACATGGGCTCTATGCGGCAGTACCTACAGGAGGCTCTATAGGGAGCACTATACAGGGGGCTCTATGTAGGGGACTGTCTACAGGGGGCTCTATTGGGGCACTATCTGCAGGGGGCAGTATCTACAGGGGGCTCTATGGGGGCACTATCTACAGAGGGCACTGTGTGTGGGGGGGGGGGCAGTGTATGGTACTATTATAATCAGGGACACAGTGTATCGTTCTATTACAATTAGAAGTGCAGTGTGTGGTACTATTACATTTAGGTGTGTAGTGTGTGGCACCATGAGAATTTAATCTTCATTTATAGGTGCAGAAATGTTTGAAAAGTGAGAAGCTGAAGACATCTAAGCGGCAAACTGCAGAAATGGGCTGTGGCCGGGAGAAGTCTTCATAGAGGTTTGGACGGTATGGAGAAGAAAAAAGAAAAAGAACAACCAGAATCTGAGGAATTGTCACCTGTGAGTTCCTTAATGTAAATGTTTATTCTGCCTCTAGTCAGTACTGTAGTCACTCTATGATCTGCAGCGATATAATGAGTGGTAGGATGTTTTTTTTGTGTGAGGCTGATAGTTATATAGAACAGCCAGGGGGATGTCAATCAAGATCTGGCGAGCGCCATTTCAATTTTCGCCTCAGGCAGCAGAAAATCTAGAATCGGCCCTGAGCATTGTAATGTATACATTATTTTACCTATTCAAATAAACACATGAAAAACATAACAAAACATTTTTGCAGTTCAAAATAGTTATTTTTGATTCTTAAAAATATCTCAGCATGAAAAAAATTCAGCATTGTTTTTAATTAAGAAAACCACAATCAGCTGAAGAACAACATGTAATAAACACAAAGATGTAATTTTCACAGCATGAACAGTCCAAAAGTCTGTAGAATGACGGCTGAATATTAAGCAATTTAATCTGTTTATAAATAGTCTGATCTGTGGCTGAGTCAATTGCAGTACAATGTAAGTGTAATTAAGGAAAAGCATCATGGGAAATATTTACCATGCCTAAAACCAGAGCGTATTCATAACACGCATGCAACTAATATAGGCAAAATAATATAGCCAATGTATAAGGCATTGAGCCAATGGGGCTCCTATAAAATCTGTCACTGACAGTTCTTTGGAGTAGATATGGAGTTGAAGATGGGGCATGCCATGTTCATAATGCGTCTAGCTGCTATTTTTGCCTGTTTTACTGGCTAAAAGTGGCTAACAATTTAAGAGTTTGGCCTAATTTGTTACAAACACAAATTTATGTGCAACATGTTTTACAGCAAACAAATGTTGGCCAACCTACGTCAGGTCAGACCAGCTACACATTGTAGAAAGTGCACAATTTTTGTAAATTTATCATGCATCTTACTTGCCACTGAAAAACTATTTGCAAAGTTACACTGTGCCCAAATATCTTCACCACTTTATTCATATCTATAAGGGCTCAAACACATTTAGCATATAGCATTGTCGCTCCATTTTAGCTTTCATTATTTATGGAAAAAATAGGGAAGAAGGAAAACCTTCCCAAATTAAATATTTATCTGTCTACACTGATCGGAGATTTATTTCAGTTTCTTAAACCAACTGTAAGGAACACTGACGTTAGAATTATTCCTATCACGGAATGTGATGGCATATTGCTAGTATATGCCATTACTTTCTAACTGGTGGGGGTCAGACTCGAACCGATCAAAAAGTGATTGCATATTCTAGCAATCACTGTGTGAGGTGGGAATAACCCTTTAACATCAGTTTCTGTGATGGGAATAACCATTTAAATTCTACTGTTAGGGAACTTTGATGTAAAATGCTAGAGATAAAGAGGACCTGACACCTCTCCTAGCATGTCTGTTTTAATAAATACTTGTCCTCATTTAAAGTCCCTGAGCACTTCAGTACGACCCATACTACTACCAATAGGTGGAGACTGCATGACTGTGTGCTTGATTTTATGCAGGCATTTTAAACCTGTTGCAATTGTGAACTCATTTTCTTTGTCACTACTTATCTAATGTTATCATATGTTACAAATAATTTGTCATAGGACTATAACAAAATAAAGAATTGTTCATTTTAAAGGAATCATCAAATAATAAATAAGATGTACAAGTATTGTTTACTTTGTATGAATATTTTACCTATAATTAGATAATACTGGATCAGTGTTCATATTGCACAAATAAAGGTCAGCCAGGGACACAATGATGGATACAAGACATCCAGTGATTGTAATGGGGGGAATATACACAGGCACACACTGTTTAAAGCCCATAGTTACTAAAAAACGAACTGTTCCAGAGAACGGAATGTATAAATGAAGTTATTTCAAACCAGTGCGGTTTCTTGTAATTTACCACCATGAGACTACGCTCTGTACCTCCACTGTGTGTACCTCTTTAATGTTCAGCACTTAACGCATTAATAGAATAAAGTCTGAAGCAATCCGTAAATCTGTCAAAATCTATTCCTCTCATTGCTGTATTTTTTGTATCTTTTTACATTTAAATTCGGGTTAATTGCAAAAAATTTATTTCATGACTTTATTTTATGATTATAAAATAATTGCGGACTATTATGTGTAGTTGTTGGCAACATTTCCATACATTCATTATAATCCAGTGGAATTAGAATGCGTTTTCATTTGAAACTAAGCAGACATTTTCTATTTTGAGAATCAGCAGCCATTTTACTACCATATTGTAAATAAGCAACTGATCCATATTACATTTGTGTTCTATCCAGATATGTAATAATAATTTTAGAAGGTCCTCAATGAACCATGTGAAAAATATAATTTTCAAGTATGGTAATATGGTTTAGGCTCTGTTCACATCTGTACTATAAATTCAATTTATAATGGAAGCAATAAAAAGTAACTTACAATGGGGCCCGACGGCAAGAATAGGGCTGCCAACAATGGCTCGTAGCCAGATGTGAACCGAACCTACTAGAACATTTTACTGGATTCAGTCATAATGGCAATATGACTCGTAAATCACTGGTAGTCTGAGTTGGTGTTGGAACAACTGGACATAAAAAAATGCTGCAGAGAGATTTGTCAGTCTCAGACACATAGCTCTCCATACTATAATAGAAAACAGCCACGAAATGTCACCTATATAGCGCTAGCTCTCAGTTATATTATACAAGCCACAGAAACCAGGAAAGACAGTGGGCACATTTAGCAAACAAAATGCACCAGAAAAATTAAGACGTGCACAATTTGAAATCTTTTTTAGCGATGTATGATATGCTCAAAACTGGATGTGTTAAAGGGATGTGACTAAAGAACTCATTATGATTTGGGCAAATTGATCATGGACTTTTGCCTTCTGACGGGTGCTGGAGGAGGTCCAATGGGCCCTCTGTCTTACGACAGAACAGCACTAAACGGCGGTACAAGAGTGTGGCTTATCATGATTGTCACAGAGCGGGTTAGTGGACCCACTAGGTCGCACCGCCGTAGCGGGAAGGCAGCTGGCCAAACCACAGGAAACCCCAGAAATACAATGTCCCGCACAAGGGAACCTGGATAGTCCAGACGGTGACCGAAGCTCTGGCACAGATGGAGATGGTTGCAGCAGACAGCGCCAAACGTGGCGGATGACACAGGAGCCGCAAGTTGCGCCAGACGTGGCAGATTCCTCCGGATGTGGCAGATGACACAGGATGTGGCGGATTCCTCCGGACGTTGCAGATGACACAGGACGTGGCAGATGACACAGGACGTGGCAGATGACACAGGACGTGGCAGATTCCTCTGGACATGGCAGATGACACAGGACGTGGCAGATTCCTCTGGACGTGGCAGATGACACAGGACGTGGCAGACTCCTCTGGACTTGGCAGATGACACAGGACGTTGCACGACTTGATACTAAGACAAAGCTTGGGAAACAGGAACGGGGAACAAGGCACGGGTAACAACAGGAACGGGAAACACTAAGGGACCATTTGCAAGACAGACTGGGAAAACTAACAACGCTCAGGCAAGGATTAGAAGGCCAGGGGCCTTCTTATAGACCAGGAAATCGTGGCAGTTAAAGATGAGGACTTCCTCCAATTTGCACCCCACGGGACACAGCTGAACGGAGCGGAAGTGAGCGCTGGCGTCTCCTAGGAAGGAGACGGGGACCAGCGCTCACAGATCCAGGGCCGCGGGTGTCGGGAGGTGAGTAAACTCGACGGCCTGCGGCCATGGACGCTACAGTATCCCCCCTCTTACGCCCCCTCTTCTTGGGGCCAGAGTGAGAGAGGAACTTTTTAATAAGAGCAGGAGCACTGAGGTTCTCTTCTGGCTCCCAGGACCTCTCCTCAGGACCAAACCCTCTCCAGTCCACCAAATAGAAAGTCCTTCCTCCTACCCTTTTGCAGTCCAGGATCTCCTTTACCTCGAATACATCAGAAGGAAAGCTGGGAGCAACTGTGGAACTAGAAGTCTTGCTGTAGCGGTTCAGGACCACTGGTTTCAGGAGGGACACATGAAAGGAGTTAGAGATTCTGAGGGTATGAGGCAGCCGCAGCTTATAGGAGACAGGGTTGATTTGTTGCAGGATCTTGAAAGGACCAAGGAACCTGGGAGCAAACTTGTATGAAGGCACCCTCAAGCGAATGTTCCGAGAGGACAGCCAGACTTTAGTCCCAGGAAGATACTGAGGCGGCTCTCTTCTCTTAGTATCTGCCTTTCGCTTCATGCGATCTACCGCCAGCAAAATAGAGGACCGGGTCTGTTGCCAGATTTGCAGGAAGTCCTCATATGCAGAGTCAGCAGCGGGTACCTGAGATGAAGTTGATACAGGAAGAGGGACTCTGGGATGTTGACTGTACACGATGTGAAACGGAATGGAAGTGGTGGACTCACTTGTGTGGTTGTTGTAAGAAAACTCGGCCCATGGAAGAAGCTGTACCCAGTTATCGTGCTGTGAAGAGATGAAGTGGCGGAGAAAATTTTCCATGATCTGGTTGATCCTCTCAACTTGCTCATTGGACTGGGGGTGATAGGCAGAGGAAAAGTCTAAACTCACATCCAGGAGTTTACAGAGAGCTCTCCAGAACTTAGAGGTAAACTGAACACCCCGATCCGACACGATGTGTAGAGGCAAGCCATGCAAGCGAAAGATGTGTAGAATGAAGAGACTCGGCAGACGAGGAGCAGACGGGGGGCACTGGGTACAGGCAGAGGTTGAAGCAGGCCGGCAGGCTTGGAGTGAGTCACTTTGTTAGAGACATACACCGTGCAAGAAGAGACAAAGTCCAGAACATCTTTAGGTAGCGTGGGCCACCAAAAGTGACAAGCAATCAGGTCGCGGGTTTTACGGACACCAGCGTGCCCAGCAAGTTTAGAACTATGTCCCCAGCAGAGAATTCTTCTCCTGTCTGCCAACCGAACAAAAGTCCTCCCAGGAGGGATGTCTCTAACCTGCAGAGGATTAGCAGTGACAATGCAGGACGGGTCTATGATGGTCTGAAGGGACTCCACCGTGTCTTCCGTCTCAAATGATCTGGACAGGGCATCGGCCCTCACATTCATGTCCGCGGGACGGTAGTGGAGCACAAACAGAAAACGGGTGAAGAACAGCGACCACCTGGCTTGACGAGGATTCAGTGTTTGAGCGGACTGAAGGTAAGTAAGATTCTTGTGGTCGGTGAAGATCAGGATGGGGTGAGCAGCGCCCTCCAGAAGATGTCTCCACTCCTCCAGAGCCAATTTGATGGCCAGCAGCTCCCAATCTCCAATGGAGTAATTGCGCTCAGCAGAAGAAAACAGTCTAGAGTAGTAGCCACATACTACTGCCTTTCCTTTGGAGCTCCTCTGGAACAGAAGTGCACCTGCACCAACAGAGGAGGCGTCCACTTCTAGTGAGAACTGCCGAGACACATCAGGGTGATGGAGGATTGAAGCTGAAGTGAAGGCTCTCTTGAGGCTAATAAATGTGGACTCTGCCTCTGGAGTCCACACTTTGGCGTTCACACCCTTCTTGGTAAGGGTCGAGATGGGAGACGTCAGAGAAGAGAGGTTAGGAATAAACTGCCGGTAGAAATTGGCGAATCCCAGGAACCGCTGTATGGCCCTTAAGCCTTGGGGACGTGGCCACTCCAGGACAGCCCTCACTTTCTCAGGATCCATCTTGAGGCCTTGATCCGAGATGATGTAGCCCAGGAAGGGCAGAGAACTCTTCTCAAAGACGCACTTCTCCAACTTGGCGTATAAATGATTCTCCCTCAATCGTAGTAGAACCTGACGGACATGCCTCCGATGAGTCGTCGGATCTGGGGAGAAAATCAAAATATCAGCGAGATAAACAACAACACAGACATAGAGTAGATCCCGGAAGATATAATTAACGAACTCCTGAAACACTGCGGGAGCGTTACACAGTCCGAAGGGCATCACTAGGTATTCGTAGTGCCCGTCCCGGGTGTTAAATGCCGTCTTCCATTCATCACCCCGGCGAATCCGGACTAGATTGTAAGCCCCACGCAGGTCCAGCTTAGAAAAAATGTTGGCCCCTCGTATGCGATCAAACAGCTCAGAGATGAGTGGCAACGGGTATTTGTTCTTGACTGTGATCAGGTTGAGGCCCCGGTAGTCAATGCAGGGACGAAGAGATCCATCCTTCTTTTTAACGAAGAAGAATCCAGCCCCGGCCGGGGAGGAAGATTTTCGTATAAAACCCCTCTCCAGATTCTCCTTGATATAGGCCAACATGGATAGAGACTCTGGCAAGGAGAGAGGATATACCCGTCCACGGGGGAGAGAGGCATTAGGAACCAGTTCAATGGGGCAGTCATAGGTCCGATGTGGAGGCAGCGTCTCAGCCTCCTTTTTGCTGAAAACATCTGCATACTGAGCAAAATGGGGAGGCAGTCCCGCCAACGACTGAGGCAGAGGAAGCTTGACAGGAAGGATCTGCAACAGACAACGACCATGGCACTTGGAGCCCCATTGGAGGACCTCTCCAGAATTCCAGTCCAGGATTGGGGCATGTAGTCGAAGCCAAGGCAGGCCCAGCATAACAGGATTGATGGCCTTGGGCAAAACAAGGAAAGAAAGAAATTCAGAATGAAGTACTCCAACCTGGAGCTTCAACGGCTTGGTTTTAGAGATGATGGGATGAGGCAGAGACAGTCCATTAACTGAGGCAACAGCCAAAGATGTCTCCAGGGGAACTGTGGGCAACTGAAGATGATCCACAAGCTCTTTCTGGATGAAGTTTGCAGCAGAGCCAGAGTCAAGATAGGCAGAAACTTGATGCGTCCTCTCGCCGGATACCAGGGTCACAGGAATAGTCAATTTGAAACCGAATGCTCTGTTAGATTCCGTTCCACCTAGGGTTGTCTCTCCAACCAATCCTAGGCAATGGGGTCTCTCCGGCCTCTGGGGACACAGACGCACAATATGGCCTCCATGGCCACAATACAGACAAACTCCAGAAGTGCGTCTGCGTTGTCTCTCCTGGGTAGACAATTTGACATAATTACCCTGCATCGGATCCTCTGGTGGGACGACTGAGGAGGATTGCGGGACAGCAGAATCCAGCCTGGGAAGTTCTCTCTCCCGGGGAACCTCTTGGGAATGTTCCCGGATCGTTATGTCGACACGGGAGGTGAGTAGGATAAGATCGTCCAGGGTAGATGGCAGATCGCGAGCAGCCAGCTCGTCGTTGATCCCTGAAGACAGTCCCTGCCAGAATACAGCCACCAAACCCTCGTTGAGTGAGGACCCTGCTCGCAAGAGCTTACAATCTATGAGGAAATAAAGGAGACACAAAGTGTAACAGTGTCTGTTCTGTACAATAGTCCGGGCATTTTTATACACATGGGGTGGTGACATAAAGCTGCATGAGCCGGTCACCAGCCAGTATCCGTGTATGACGGACATGAAGAGAAGGAGTGTGAGGGAATCTTATTCTGATGACTAATCGAAAAGGAGGGCCATAGAAAGGAGTCAGATTAGGGAATGTTATAGGCCTGTCTAAATAGATGTGTTTTCAGGGCACGTTTAAAACTGTGGATATTGGGAATTAATCTGATTGTCTGGGATAGCACATTCCAGAGGACGGGTGCAGCACGAGAGAAATCCCGGAGACGGTAGTGGGAGGTTCGGATTATGGAGGATTTTAATATAAGGTCGTTGGCAGAACGTAGAGCCCGAGTAGGGTGGTAGACAGATATGGGGGAGGAGATGTAAGGAGGTGCACCACTGTGGAGAGCTTTGTGGGTAAGTGTAATAAGTTTGAATTTTATTCTGAAGGGGATGGGCAACCAGTGCAGTGACTGGCACAGATTAGAGGCATTGGTGTAGCAGTTAGTCATAAAGATGAGCCTGGCTGCTGCATTGAGTTTAGATTAGAGAGGGGAGGGTTTGGTGAGGGGAAGACCGACTAGTTATGAGTTACAGTAGTCAAGATGAGAGTGAATCAGAGCAACAATGAGAGTTTTGGCGGGTTCTCCCTTAAGAAAAGAGCGTATTCTGGAGATGTTTTTGAGGTGAAAATGACAGGAGCATGAAAGTGATTTTAGGAGTAAAGGAGTAAAGGAAAGATCGGAGTAAAAAATAACCCAGAGACAGCGGGCGTGCTGCTTAGGAGTGATGGTAGTGCCACACACAGAGATGGAGACATCAGGTTTAGGGAGGTTAGTAGATGGTGGGAACACAAGGAGCTCAGTTTTAGGAAGATTCAGTTTCAGATAGAGAGAGAGAGGACTTAATGTTAGAGACAGCGGACAGACAATCACTGGTGTTTTGTATTAGAGTTGGGGTGATGTCACGGGAAGAGGCATATAATTGGGTGTCATCAGCGTAGAGATGGTACTGGAATCCAAATCTGTTGATGGTTTATCCAATAGGAGGTGAGTAGAGAGAAAAGAGAAGCGGACCTAGGACTGATCCCTGAGAAACCCAGATAGCAAGGGGAAGAGGACAAGAAGTGGAACCAGCAAATGACACACTGAACGAGCGATCAGAGAGATAGGAGGAAAACCAAGAGAGAGCCGCGTCCTTGAGGCCAATAGAGTGGAGCATGTTACGTAGGAGTTTGTGGTCTACAGTGTCAAAGGCTGCAGAGAGATCCAGAAGAATTAGGAGAGAGGATTTACCGTCCGATTTAGCCGCCAAGAGATCATACTCATCAGAGATCATGCATTACTATTCTCTAAACAAAAAAAAACTCAGTAAGGGCCTGTTCATATCAGCGTTGCCCTTCCGTTGAGGAGTTCCGTTTGAGGTTTTCGTCGGGTTAACCCCTCAACGGAAAGGCAAACTGAACCCTTAGCTTCCGTTTCCCTCACCATTGATCTCAATGGTGATTGAAACGTTGCTAAAGGTTTCCGTTTGTCACCGCTGTGACAGGGTTCCATTGTTCTTGACGGAACCAATAGCGCAGTCGACTGTGCTATTGATTCCATAAAAACAACGGAAACCTGTCACAGCGGTGACAAACGGAAATCATTCGCATCAGTGGTGAGGGAAATTGAAGATAAGGGCAACGCTCATGTGAACAGGCCCCAACTATCAGCTGACAAAAATGTTTATCAGTGCCTGATATTGTTCACTTGTAAATGATTGTTTTAGTCCTCCAGATGTGCAGATTGCATGTACAAATGCACACAGTGGTGTAGCATCCATGAGGCAAGAGTGTACCTGGCTTTAGGCTGTACCTTTCCCTGACTGTAGGGGGCAACATCTTTGTAGAGATACAGCTCAAACGTAATTAAAAAGCTCAACTCTACATTCAGCTGGGAACGGTATCACTACTGCTGGTCATATTTGTTAAATTATCTCTTCATCAATGGCCACCTGTGGCCCTAAGTTGTAAATCTCGCCATGATGAAAGATGAACTCATATTTAGCAGAAACCTCCCAATCAAAAGCAGATGATGAGTGAAATTTGTATGCGAGACCCCGTGTTTAATATGTTTGAGGTATCATCCAAGCTCTGTGCTGTTTGATATCAAATATCAAAGACGAAAGAATAATTTAGCACCTCAAGGTAAACTGTATTTGTTTTACAGCATCTTTGATCTGTAACAGCAAACATCATTTCTAGCTGTGTGCCTAATGTTCCTCTACTGGATAGAATCTCATGACAAAATAAAAGACCGGGCAGCCTGAAAATCACAATCTCTTTTTATGCCAGTGACACAGAAGTGTTAAGGCAATAGAGACCTGTTTGATGGCACGGAATACCACCACAAAGCCTAGTGAACGAGGGATGAATTACTTGGAAACCATCCAGTCATTTTCAACCACTTTGAAGGTTGATTAGAGCAGAAAACATGAAACCAAACAAGTCAGACACCAAAACAATAAACCTTTGTGTGGAATATAAAAGACCCCAGCCCCTTTATATTTCCACACATAATTAATCCAAATCCTGGTAAAGAAAATTTTTAGCCAATACATATTTATTTGTGATTAAATTCATGTGGTCACATTCTTGAGTCAATTATTTTTTCCACATTTACTGAACTTTATTAGAAGTAACATGAGTGTTTATTGAAAACAGATATCAAGATGATTGAAATGAAGTTTTCGTGCAAAACATTAAAGGGAAAATCATGTCAAAATAAGATGTCAAAGATACATGTGAGAAGATCGTATTGGTGATCTAGGACCACTGATTTCCAGAATTAAACAACCATTGGCACTTCGCATGAAATTTTGCCACTATAAAACGACACAACATTTTAAGGCTCTGTTCACATCTGCTTTGGAGCCTCTGTTGCAGATTCCATCATATTTGCTGGACAAAATAGCGCAGCAGGCAGCACTATTTTGTCCAGCAAAATGACGGAACCCATTAAAGTTATTGGGTTCCATTGGGCGCTCTTGATGTCCTCTATTTGACAGGTCCAGCTCTTCCGTTACTTTCGTTATTCTATTCCTATGAACAGAGCCTTATTTCTAAGCATAGGACCATTTCAATCAATAGAATTTTATCAGATTTTCAAAAAGGGTATGTTCACACGGCTTATTTACGGACGTAATTCGGGCGTTTTTGCCCCGAATTACGTCTGAAAATAGCGCCTCAATAGCGCTGACAAACATCTGCCCATTGAAAGCAATGGGCAGACGTTTGTCTGTTCACACGAGGCGTAATTTACGCGCCTCTGTCAAATGACGGCGCGTAAATAGACGCCCGCGTCAAAGAAGTGACCTGTCACTTCTTTGGCCGTAATTGGAGCCGCTATTCATTGACTTCAATGAATAGCAGCGCCAATTACGTCCGTAATTGACGCGGCGTTCAAGCGCCTGCACATGCTGTTACGGCTGAAATTACGGGGATGTTTTCAGGCTGAAACATCTCCGTAATTACAGCCGTAACGGACGCCCTCGAGTGAACATACCCAAAAGATCAAACATTGGAGAGAGAAGCATTGCTTTTTACCGCTCTGGGCAAGAAATTAATTTGATCCAACAGAGAAGACAAGTATACAGGAAAACTGTCCACCTCTCTTTCATGTTTAGCAGAATGGTGGCTCAGTGGTTAGCACTATGGCCTTTCAACACTGGGGTCCTGGTTTTCAAATCTGACCAATAGACTAGTTCAACCTATACTTGTGTGGGTTTATTCTGGGTTCTCTGGTTCTCTACAGCACTCCAAAAACATACTAAAGGGTTAATTGGCTTCCTATCAAATTGCCCCTAGTGTGCAGGTGTCTGAGATAGGAAATAAGAATGTAAGCCACATTTAGATCAGGGACTGATGAGGATAGTGACAATCTCTGTACAGCACTGAGTCAGAAACAGATGACTATGTACACTGCAGAGCGGCCGTGCTGCAGCTCTGCTCCTGCTCACTTAAATATGGGCAGAGCTGCAGTACTGCAGCTATAGGCCTGATTTACACGAGCGTGTGCGTTTTGCGCGCGCAAAAAACGCCGCGTTTTGCGCGCGTTTGTATTGCGTATGCACTGCGTATACGCAGCCTTGTTGCGTTTTCAACGCGTGCACGACTAGCGTTTGCATCGCGCGTAAAAAACGCAGAGGGGATTAGTGGGACGCCCGCCTACAAATAGGCCAGCTGGCCCAACCCCTGCTTGCTGGTAGAAATCTGTTTGCAACCTTATTTCCGCCTCTGCAGAAACCACAGTGTTTGTTTTTCCATTCAAATTGGAATCGCTTTGACACCCAACTATTATGGCTTCGCCAGCACTGGCGCGTGTGCTTCTTCTCTGGATGATCTCACGTCGGTTTGGCGAGCGCCGACACATGCTGCAGCACCACACGCCTGGAAGAAGTCGCATTTGGGTTCATCCACTTGTGGCCCAACGTACAATAAAAGGCCATTTCCATACCCTGTTTGAGGACTTACGCCGGCATCCCGACAAATTTCGAGCCTTCTGCCGCATGTCTGTGGCCACATTTGACCTTCTGCCTGAGCAAACTCGCTCTGGTCTCACCTACCAGAATACCAACATGAGACGCTGCATTTCGGCCGAGGAACGTCTGCTTGTGACCTTGAGGTATGTATGAAGCTGCTATAACTTAGTCCATGCCGCTGTCTGCTTCACCAGCCCCCCACTAACATGTGTTCTGCCTCTTTTTCTTTCTCGTTCTTTTCTAGATTTCTGGCCACAGGCAATAGTTATCATTCGTTGCATTTTGAATTTCTTTTGGGAGTGACCACCATTTCCTTAATTGTCATATCCACCAGTGTCGTGTTGTGGCAGAGGTTAAAGAGCACGGTCATGCCTCAGCCCACGACAGAACAGTGGCTAAGTATTTCAGAGGGATTTCTTCGAGCTACTGAATTTCCAAATTGCATTGGTGCCCTTGACGGCAAACACATTCGTGTGAGAAAGCCCCCACGCAGTGGCTCGCAATACTATAACTACAAGCAGTATTTTTCTATGGTATTGTTAGCCTTGGCGGACACTAATTATTGTTTCACTATTGTTGACATTGGCTCGTATGGAAGCTCGGCAGATGCACGCATATTCCGTACATCAAGAATGGGGAAGCGACTCGTGAATAGGCGACTGGGTTTGCCGGAACCCTCCATCCTCCCGGGCTCCAGCGGGCCCCCAATCCCGTATGTAATCGTGGCAGATGAGGGGTTTGCACTCACAAGGCAAGTCATGCGTCCCTTTGCAAGAAGGGGCTTGGATGACCGTAGGCGCATGTTCAATCTCCGCCTGGGCCAAGCTCGGCGATGTGTGGAATGTGCCTTTGGCATTATGTCGAACAGGTGGCGTGTCTTTCTGTCAACAATGCAATTGTCCATGCAGAATGTCACACGTGTTATACAAGCGGGTGTAGTTATGCATAACTTCTGCCGCATTAATGATGCAAACTTTGATGCTGACTATATCCTAACACATGCAGACACCACTGACAATGTCCCGGTGATTCCTCTCGGCCGATCTGTCTCCTCCGGCCTTCGAGTTCGTGATACTTTGGCGGCATATTTTGAGTGCCCATCTGGACCAGCACCGTGGGGGGCTGATGACCTTTGAAGGGGTGAATGTTCTTTTGAGGCTTCACTACCCACGTGAGATGTGGCCATTTTTTGTTTTGATTATTTTGGGGGTTGGGGTTGGGGTAGGGACTCGCAAAACATGAGGACCCTTGACGCGGGTTGCGAGATTATATCTCTCGGGGTTTGAGCAGGACTTTACACAGTTGCCGACTTACTTTCCCCATATATCCTGTTGTGCGGACTCCAGTTAGGGAAGTCCAATTGCAAGTGTACTTATTTTGCTTCGGGGCCCATGGCAGGACCTAAACTTTGCAATCCCTTTCAAGCCATGTCAAACCCCGAGAGATTAAGTAAAACCTCATATCACATGGCCATGCATTGGTCCAAAAGGCCAGAAGTGTGTGAGAGTGTAGGCAAAGGAAATGTGTGGCAAACCTTGTGTTGTGTGGTATAAATGATTAATAAAACGAAATCAAACCATTAACCATGAATATTTTTAATTTCGGATTAGGACCAATCCTAAATTTTGGGCACAAAAACTTAGACACCAACATGGTGTAACGAAATACAAAATAAAAACATGATCCCACAACAAACGTGGCCAGGCCTGCACCACACACAACAGTGCTGTCCAAATATATTGGCACCAACACACTCAGAGGTGTTGGTATAGTTGTCCTGGGGAGGCATATGCCTGAAATTTACATCTGAAATACATGAACAAGAGATTAATTTTCTCGACCTTAGGATTTCCCTTGATCCTGGTGGCAGTGTCCATACTGATATTTACCGTAAGACCACCGCCACTAATAACTTTCTTCACTGGGAAAGCTACCATCCTCCAGCCCTTAAAAGGGGCATACCGATAGGACAGTACCTCAGAGCGAAGCGAAATTGCTCTGAGGAGGTATCATTTCAATCTGAATGTGATGAGCTTTATCACAAATTTCGTGCGAGGGGATATCCCAAGAAGTTTTTACATAGGGCGTACGCTAGGGCCCGAGCGACCACTAGGGAGGAGCTACTCTATGGAAGGAGGAAAGAAAAAGATATCTCTACATCCACCATTAGATGCATAGGGAATTTTGACGTGGGTTCCCCACAGGTCTTCAGGATACTCCAAAAACATTGGCCGATCCTTCAGGCTGATCCTGATCTTGCTAATGTTATCTCGAACACACCCAATATTACGTTTCGTAGGGGTAAAAATCTAAGAGAGTACCTTGTGCACAGTCACTATTCCAAACCATCCATTCCGAAAAGTACTTGGCTTCCTCCCCCCATCAAAGGGTCTTATCCCTGTGGCAGATGCTCGTTCTGCCCCCTAATGCCAACCACTAAGTCCTTCATTAATCCTGTTGATGGTAAATCTTATACCATCAAACAATTCATCAACTGCCAAAGCAGTGGTGTTGTTTATGCGATACAATGCCCTTGTCCCAAATTGTACATAGGTAAAACCATACAGCAACTACGTAGACGGATCTCAAAACATCTCAGCACAGTTGTCATTGGTGAGGACACTCCACTCTCCAGACACATCAGATCCATACATAATGGAAATACTAAGAACCTTCAAATTTGGGGAATTACCCAATTACAATTGGGACCTAGAGCTGGTAACTTGGATAAGAAATTACTTCAAGAAGAAGCCCGATGGATTCACAGGTTGAGCTCATTGAGCCCCCTTGGTCTAAATGAAGGCTTTAATTATACAGCTTTTCTCTGATAGGCTCTATATCCTCAATCTAACCCTTACCTTTCTTCTTCTCTTTATTTTTCCCCCTTTGTTTTGGGAAAATTCCCCTCTGATCGCCATCTATATACATTTCTGTAAATCTGTGACTCTACAGCTAATGATTATTGATATTTATGAATTAATACTCAGACAATATGGACACTACTCCAGAATTTTTATTAATACGGCGTATCCTATATGCTACTCTAGCCTTATGGATTATTTACAATGTCCGTCTTCTCAATCTTTGTTACTATTACTCTTATATCTATAATGTTCTCCTGTCCATGCCATTAATAACTTTATTAGACTTTTTCTTTTTGAGGACCTTATATTCATAATGTAGGATATCTATCCCTATACCTCTCCTTTATTAATTAATACAATCCTTATAATATAACTTTTTTTCACATTAGTCAATTTCACTCATTAGCATCACATTTTATTTTTACATTCATTATCATTTTTCTCAGCATCACACTACATTACATTCCCCCCTCACCCCCCCCCTTTCCTCTCCTCTTTTCCCCCCCTTTTTCCCCCCTCATTCACTATATATAATTTATTTTTTCACATTCCTATATCTATTGGAAGTGACCTAATATACACCCTTATTATAATTGAGCTTTTCTTTTATTATCTCAACATTATTATTATATTTAGCATCATCCTAAACTATTATATGGTCTCTTCCATTTATTGTGCAGAGATACTGTCAACACAGATCACTATACAGTTTTTCTTAAGCTTGTTGCCGATAATATTTACTCACTCTTTCTCTTTTTTCACCTCTGATTCTCTAAGTGTGGTGACATGCGCAGCTTTTGCCCTCTCACACTTAGTTTAATTTCACCGTACCGCAGTTCAATCCCGACCGCGCAGGCGCCCCCGCTCCTGCGTGATTGGCACTTTCTCTTCTAGTCTCTGTATGGCTGACCAAGCCGGTCGTCATGCGTTTCATGACTGGATAGTACCAACCCTTCTGATTGGTCCGTTATCTATTACGCCCACTGTTATGGCGGCCCGAGGTCTTAAGAGGGACGGACCCTCCACGCGCCGTTCAGTTGCCCCATTTACCCCTGAAGACGCTGCGGATGCAGCGAAACATGTCGGGGGGGCTTCGTCATTAATTTTAAAACTTCAGAGTTTTCACTGACATAGATACAGACGCTACTCATCTGTGTCGCCCGGCGTTCTGCAGACGCCGTAGGTGACACATACATAGACAGATTATATCATATACTGATTGCATCTGACTGATGCAAAATTCACAACTGTCAGTGAACTTTGGTTAAATTTTAAATCCATTTTTGTGTGTCCTAACTATATTTAACCCTAATCAATAAAAGTTATGTTTTAACCTATACATATCATTATAGCTTGGCTGGTAATAAAGGCACTTCTTTTTGCTTAACCGCAAAACTGTATTTTTTCTTGCTATTTCAATGCCCGCCAGCCTGCTGGGTCTTCTCCTACATATTACCTGTTATGCCTGCATTTCAGCACCACTATGCTGGACCTGGAGCTGGGTAGGTTGTTCCTCGCCAGCATAGTGGTGCTGATGTGGTGGGTGGAATGTGGGCCCTGCGAAGTGGGGAGCCATAGGGCGCATGTATGGATGCGGCCGGCCCATCTGGGGAACAGGGTGGAATTGGCCAGGCACCTGGGCCGTGGGTGGCGGCATGTAATTATTTCGCCACTGCTCTATTGCCGTGAAACACATATGGGGATTGTGTGGCGGTCTGCAAGCGTCGATCAATGTGACGATCGACGCCTGCAGACGGCCCATAAGGTCCATCGGCACAAGGCGTAGGAGGGGGACAATGCTGCGGCCGAAGGCATCATTCCCATCCTCCTCTGCGGCTCGCCTGAGATAGTCCAGTACCTGCGTATCCACCTGGGCAGCTGTGGAGGGCTGTGGGGCACGAACACGCCGACTGCGGGCTCGCACGGGCCGCTCCTGGGCTGGAGAGGCAACCGGCCGTTCTGACTGGCCTGGTGCGGGCTCCTGGGGTGTCGGCTCGGGGCTGGGTGGCAGGATATTGGGAGCAGGGGGTTCGGCCACAGACTCCCCCACGTCAGTCTCCTCTGCTGTGTCCTCCAAATTGTCGGTGGTTCTACAAGGAGCAAAAAAAGTATGACTACAATATCTAACATTGCCCACAACAACACGTTGGCAGACAGGACCTTGGCAAACACACATTACACTCATGCAACGGCATAAACGCTTACGTGCGCATATCCATGATGTCCTTCAGGAACATCAGCTGCTTAGTATATATGTAGGGCCGTTTGCGAGATGCCCCATCTCCGCTGCGTCCCTTGTCACCCATCTCTCGCCTGAATTGATCACGGCAGCTCCGCCACCGTGTCTTGATATCTTGGACTGTTGGATGTAACAAAAACATAACACGCCATCAGAACTATCACCTCTCACTTCAAAATGAAGGGCCCTGCAATGGCAATGCGGTGGGACGTGGGGAAGCACCTGCTCCACCAAAGTTTCTCGTGCTAATGAGCGCAATACACATACAGGGCCCAGGTTTTCGATAGGCATGACAGGCATTGACAGAAAATGCCCGGTACTCACCCAACCGAGTGCGGTCCCGGGTTCGGCCAGTCTCCGACTCTTGCCCAAAGAGGTTTTTGGCCACCAACTCCCATGCGTCCTCCTTCACCGTCCTGTTATGATACTCCTCACATCTGGTATCCCATATCGCTGGATGCTCCTGGACAAAAAGGATGAGGCGCTCCACATTCATCCCACGCGGCATGGCTGTAGTATGGCTGTGAAACGCTCAAAACTATCCGCACACAACTCTCCTGGCACTGGCTAGACTTGCCCCCTCGCACTTGAAAGGCAGGCACTTCCTGGTTTGGAGTAGTTTTGTGTAGCTTTATAGACTAATTAGAATGGACATAACAGCTCTTGCGTGTTTTTCGCGCATGCAACGCAGGACCGTCCGTGTGGCATGCGTTGTTTTCACGCACCCATTGAAGTCAATGGGTGCGTGTTGCGTGAAAAACGCAAGAATATAGAACATGTCGTGAGTTTTACGCAACGCACTCACGCTGCGCAAAATTCACGCATCGTCTAAACAGCCCCATAGACTATTATAGGTGCGTACGACACGCGTGAAAAGCACGCGCGTCGCACGCGCGTATAATACGCTCGTGTAAATGAGGCCATACTGTGACTGGAGCCATCTGATTCCGACACCGGCCACTGTATAACTTCCAGTGCCCAGAGGCAGCCAGAACAGCTAATCGGTGCAGGGTCAAGGGTGTCGAATGCCCACCGATCATATACTGATGAGATGACCGATCCTGTGGATAGGTCATCAGAATGAAAAACGCCCCGTTCCCAGACAACCCCTTTAATTTATTAACCGGTGAAGATCTGTTAAAGAGGCTCCGTCACCACATTATAAGTGTCCTATCTCCTACATAAGGAGATTGGCGCTATAATGTAGGTGACAGTAATGCTTTTTATTTAAAAAAACGATCTATTTTCACCACGTTATTAGCAATTTTAGCTTTATGCTAATGAGTTTCTCAATGGACAACTGGGCGTGTTTTACTATTGACCAAGTGGGCGTTGTACAGAGGAGTGTATGACGCTGACCAATCAGTGTCATGCACTTCTCTCCATTCATTTCCTAAGCACATTGGGATCCTTTTAGATCAGTATGTGCTGTCTTAGGGCATATTTAGACGAACGTGTAATACGTCCGTGCAACGCGCGTGATTTTTACGCGTGTTGCACGGACCTATGTTAGTCTATGGTGCAGTGCAGACTGTCAGTGATTTTTGCGCAGCGTGAGTCCGTGGCCCTATATACTAAGGGGGAGCGCTCTGTGACACTATATACATGGGGGGGCTGTGTGGCGCTATCCACAGCGGCATGTGTGTGACGCTTTACAGGGGGGGGCTCTTTGGCGCTATTTAAAACTCACGACAGGTCCTATATTTCTGCTTTTTTCGCGCATCACGCACCCATTGAACTCAATGGGTGCGTGAAAATCACGCGCACCACACGGAAGCACTTCTGTGGGATGCGCGTTATTCGCACAACAGCAGTCAAAAGTATGTTTGGAAACAGAAAAGCACCACGTGCTTTTCTGTTTACAAACATCCAAACGGAGTGTCATAATGATGGCGACTGCGCGAAAATCACACAGCCGCACATCCTATCTGATGACACACGGAGCTGTTAAGTGCCTTATGCGCACGCAAAACGCACACGCTCGTGTAAATTCCCCTTAATATGAACACATTAACGAAGTGAAGTGTTTAGACAGTGAATAGACATTTCACGGCATGTCTATTCACAATCTCTGCACTTCATTAATGTTTCTGTGGTAGTTACAGCAGAGCAGGCGTAATCGCGTTGTAACCTGTCATCTACAGCGTAATCTCGCGAGATTACGCTTGCTCTTGCTCATGCCCGTTGACGTCGCTAGCACTGGAGGGGGCCCCGGTGCTAGCGGCAGCCAAATTCATTTGTATCTGAGTCCTCAGATACAAATGAATATTATAGGCTGCAGGCCACAATAGGCTTGCAGCCTATCAGGCACTGGGAAGACTCCCTGCGTAGGCCGGCGTGATGAGGTACTGCATCACGCCGGTCTGCGCATGCGTCTAGTCGGGAGGCTTCACATGCGTCCAGCTTGAGCGGCCGCCACGAGAACGCAGCAAGGTAAGTAAAATATATATTTATTTGTTTTTAACGCTGTGCATATATTCAAGGAGAGGGGGGGGGGGGAGTTTTCCGTGAAACTATATACAAGAAGGGAGTGCTGGGTGGCCCTATATACAAGGGGGAGGGTAGCGCTGTGTGGGCCTATATACAAGGGGGGAGGGGAGCGCTGTGTGACACTATATACAAAGGGGGGGAGTGCTCTGTGACACTCTATACAAAGGGGGGGAGTGCTGTGTGGCACTATATACAAAGGGGAGCGCTGTGTGGCACTATATACAAAGGGGAGCGCTGTGTGCACTATATACAAGGGGGGAGCGCTAAGTAGACCTATATACAAGGGGGAAGCGCTATGTGGCCCTATATACAAGGGGGAGCGCTAAGTAGCCCTATAAGCAAGGGGGGAGCGCTGTGTGGCCCTATATACTAAGGGGGAGCGCTGTGTGACACTATATACAAGGGGGGGCTGTGTGGCGCTATCCACAGCGGTATGTGTGTGGCGCTCTTTACAGGGGGGCTCTGTGGCGCTATTTACAAGAGGGGGAGGGTTGCATGGCGCTATCTATAGGGGGCTGTGTGTAACGCTCTCTACTGGGGGATGTGTGTGGCACTACCTATGTCGCTGTGTAATATCTACAGGGCCCGTTTGTGGCGCTATCTATGGGGGTGTGTAATATCTACAGGGGCTGTGTGTGGCACTATGTACAGGGGGCTGTGTGTGGCACAATGTACAGGCGGCTGTGTACCACTATATACAAGGGGGAGCGCTGTGTGCCACTATATACAAGGGGGAGCGCTGTGTGCCACTATATACAAGGGGGAGCTCTGTGTGCCACTATATACAAGGGGGAGCGCTGTGTGCCACTATATACAAGGGGGAGCGCTGTGTGCCACTATATACAAGGGGGAGCGCTGTGTGCCACTATATACAAGGGGGAGCGCTGTGTGCCACTATATACAAGGGGGAGCGCTGTGTGCCACTATACAGTGGTATGTGTGTGGCGCTCTTTATAGGGGGGGCTTTTTGGTGCTATTTACAAGGGGGAGGGCTGTGTGGCGCTCTCTACAGGGGGGCTGTATGGCACTATCTATAGGGGGCTGTGTGTAACGCTCTCTATGGGGGGGATGTGTGATATATAGAGGGGGCTGTGTATGGCGATATCTATGGGGGTGTGTAATATCTACAGGGTTCTCTATGTGGCGCTATCTATGGGATTGTGTAATATCTACAGGGGCTGTGTGTGGCACTATGTGCAGGGGGCTGTGTATATGTGGTGTTTTACAGCGTTTGGTATTATTATATTCAGGCGCGCAGTCTTTGGTGCTATTATATTTAGGGGCACAGTATGTGGCACCATGATAACTTTATTTTCGTTTATAGGTGTGGAAATGTTGGAAAAGTTAAGAGCCGAAGACATCTGAGTGGCAAATTCTGCAGAAATGGGTCATGGCAGGGAGAAGTCGTCATGTGCTCTGGACCGGATGGAGAAGAGGAAAAAAACGACTAGAATCTGAGACGTCGTCACCTGTGAGATAGGTATATAGATATATAGAGAATCTGTCACCTCTCCTGACGTTTATTATAGGAAATCCTTGTATTTCACAAAGTCTTTCTGAAGTCCAGGACTGATAGACAATTCCCCTTGTTAGGAGGACATGTCCCTGCACAGTGTGATACTGTCAGTATGTAGGGACACAGCCCTGTGACAAGGAGAATCGTAACACCGATTTGTTAATGCTTGCCCAAAAAGGTAGTGTTAAAAATAGTTACGGCGCGGCAGGGCGGCCGTGCGGATGGGGGGCCCAAGTTTGGGTAACAGCCCAGGGCCCATGGTCTACTTAATCCGCCACTGCACATACTGATCTAAAAGGATCCCTATGTGCTGAGGAAATGAATGGAGAGAAGTGTATGACTCTGATTGGTCAGCGTCATACACTCCTCTGTACAACGCCCACTTGGTCAATAGTAAAACACGTCCAGTTGTCCATTGAGAAACTCATTAGCATAAAGCTAAAATCGCTAATAAAGTGGTGAAAATAGATCATTTTTTTAAATAAAAAGCATTACTGTCCACCTACATTATAGCTCCGATCTCCTTATGTAGGAGATAGGGCACTTATAATGTGGTGACAGAGCCTTTTTAAGGTAATTAATCCAACTATTAGTGAATGAAGAGATCATGCCTCATTGATAAGTTCAGTAGATAGATCTGAGAAGTTTGGGTATTATAAAAGTATGACAGTGGTGCACAACCATCCACTAAGTTGTCTATACTAAGTATGAATGTATGAAGTCACAAGTAGAAGCATCTGATAGAAGAAGGCAGAACATGAATTAAGACCTGAAATGATATTAACATATAGCTTATGAATGGTATCATTCAATGCTAAAATAGTTATCTGATCTATATGCAATCCACAGCAGCGGAGCATGACAAATGGTCTAAGTTATGAATATTTCTGCTGATACTGCTGATCCCTCATTGTTATTTGGATGGATCAGCCTTGCATGATGTAGGAGGTCAGTGACACATGGAATAAGGACTGCGTGACAACTGGAGGCTACACAAGCTGAAGAAAGACAGAAGACAAAGCAAGAATACTGATGACTAAGTCCAAGCACTGCACGAGTATATTTACATAATACATTGCATCTTCTAAAATATCCCATCCATCAGCATCAATTATCTGCCTAGTACTGGTATTGTGCTGAGCTGAATTCATCTGGATAAATAAACTCATTTTTTAATAATGTATTATCAGTCATGGAAAATACGTAGAGTAGACCACTGTGTACAGTCTAATAGGACAGATACGCAGGGTTACACAAATTTGCACTAAGGGTTTCTCACATGGCAATTTTCTCGATTTTTTCGCTGTAGTGTTTGTAAGCATAAGGCCTTGATCACACACACAGTTTTTATGCTGTTTTTGGTTCCGTTTTTTTAGCTAAACCAATAAGTGAATCGTAATGGAAGAAAAGGTATAAAGAAAAGACTGATGCATGTCCTTTCTTTTGTGTCAAACTTTTGTGTCCACTTCTGAATTGGGCTAGAAAAACTGAGGCAAAAACTGCATCAAAACTAGTAGATTTGCCAACGTTTTTTGAAGTTTTTTTTCAGTGTTTTTGGCATTGTCCATTGGAAATGTAAAAAAAATCTGCTTCATATCGCCTCAAGAAATGACATCTCATTTCTTTTTTAAGCTGCATTTTTTTGAAGTTAGCCCTAAAGGGATTTTCCTATTACATAACTTATATGACATATTAAATTAATATTCAACTGTTGGGACCTCCACTGATTATGAGGGTCCTTATGCCTGGCGGAGAAGTGGCCACACACATGTGGTCACTCTCCAATAAAGTCTAAGAGAGATATGGGAACAACCAAGCAACAATAAGTTGTAATGTAGAACGACCATGCAAGTGCGCCCACATGGAAATGCATGGGTCGGGCTGGGCCGGAGTGCAGGGGGTCATGAGTCCCGTCCGCCAGTACCCCAGTAGACATTTTGGCTAGCACTGCAAGGGCTAACCACCAAGATTGAGCGTGGGGAGCGCTGAGTACAGATGCAGCAACTCACTGCTTCTCCCCCCCCCCCCCGGGCCTCTTTTCCTCCTCTTCTGCCACCAACCCTGCTGCTCACCACACTTTACGTCCAACGCCGTCTTGCACGAGGACGTGGTGTGTGCTACTGCACACCACGTTCTGATACTAGACGCCATCATACGGAAATTGTGGTGAGAGGCAGGATAGGAGGCGCAGAAGAGGCCAGGGGAGGGAGTACTAGTGAGTATAAGGAGGCATCTGATTTGGGTCTGAATTTATTTATTTTTATTTTCCTCTGGCCTGGGGTCTGGTCTGCAGTCTTATTAATTAAGAGGTATTGTCTGGGGTCTGTTTAGTTTAGGTGGTCTGGGGTCCTATTAATTTAGGGGTCTGAACTGGAGTCTGATTAATTTAGGGCATCTGGTGCGTGATTCATTTAAAAGGTCTGAATAATCCGCGGCTAATATGCTAATACATGAAAAAAATGATAACTGGGCAGTCTCCCACACCCAGTCCCAACGGGGCAGGAACATAGGCTACACAGAGCGACTGAGCTGCTTAAGTTCACGCCCCCTTAACGCTGGGTGGTAGAGACGGAAGGAAGGATATGTGTTGTCTTAATTGGCAATGTGCAGTGATATTTATACCTTCTGGGGGCATTTTTCTTTATTGTTTTTCAGTTCTTTATTTTGTCATGTGTTCATCAGTACAGAAGAGGCCGTACTGAAAGAAGAAAAAAGGAATAAGGGAAGGCCTCCATGACTAAAATAGATGGGAGGGACACAGAGTTGGCTGGCCTATGAGAGGAAAGGGGGGGGGGACAGCAGGAGGGCTTGAGTGAGAAGGGGTGGGGATTGAAGGGGATGTACCTGTTTCCTGTTTGTGCTCTCCCTCTCTTCGCCAGGACACAGAAGCAGGAACATGTTTGTTACCCCTGCTGCGTCTGATGAGGAGGCTATGGAGCTGTTGCGGGCCGCAGCAGCCTCTCAGGGTCCTGGATGGCTCGGAGCACGAGTAGCGACGCTGCTGCAGGGACAATCGGGCGCTCCGGTCCAGGAGCGAGCAGAGTCGGCTGGAGCAAGCGGGGAGCGCTCTGTCATGCCGGTGGTCGCGGGGCTGCTGGAGCAGGCCGAGGTACAGGACCGGCGTACCAGGGGGTCGGGCAGGAGAAGAGGAGAGCCCGTTTCCCCCTTGACTCAGGCCAGGGCTGGCACTCCCGGCGTGACGCGCAGCACGAGGCGCTCGCGCCCGCCCGCAAGGCTGAGTCCTGAAGACATCCCGCGGGCGCGGCGGCGCAAGAGGAGCCCATCAGTGGACCCTGCAGGCCAGACCCCAGGGCGGCCTGCCGCTGCTCTTTCGTCTGGTCCTGGGAGGAATCCCAAAACGCGGCAGCGCCCGGCGGCAGCGGCGAGGAGGACGCGGCCTTCACTTCTGGGCACATCCTCTCCTTCTTCAGCACGTGGCGGAAGGGCAACGGCGACCCTGCATGGTGATGTGCCAGCCAGAGGGTCGGCTCATGGTGTCGTCGAGGTGGAAACGACCAGAGGTCGCAGGATGAGGTCGGTGGTTGGAGTGCCAGGGACGGAACAGCTTGGAGCTGGTTCAGCGGGACGGATGAGGCATGAACTGGACCTCGGCCAATTGGATGATGCGATGTCACCCCCCCTTTACTCAGACGAAAATCGGAATTCCCCGTGCACACATTGCCAATGCGGACAGCGCCAGAGGGAGTCTGGAGCATTGGAGGACGGTGAGCGGCGGGCCTCTCTACGTGGACATGGGGGTCCGGCTGACGGGTTCACAGCCCCTGGGCAGCCTGGTGAGTTGACACCTACGTTACCATTTCCAGCTTTATTGATGTCGGGTATCGGTGTAGAGGGTGTCGAGGCGGTGGGCGTCGCGGCGGAGTCGGGGGTCCCGTCGCTACAGGCGGGTGCGGGGGATAGTTTGGCGGAGTTAGTGGGATGTTTAAAAGTGTTAGTGGGGCGGCTAGGTGGTTCCCCTTCCCAAGAATCGTCAGGTGTGGCGCCGGCCGCGGTGTGGGGGGGCAGTGTTGGAAGCGCTCCGGTTCGTCAAAACGGTGGGGGGTTGAATGCCGGGGCAGCGGTGGCAGTGGCGGCGGCGGTTCAAACAGACTCGCCAAAGGAGGTTGATAGGGTGCGTCTTGATGATCGTGCGCGCGGGGAGGTTTATGTTTGTTATGAGGGCCCGTTAGGGGCGCATTTAAAGCAGGAGGTAAAGGAAAGGATTTGGAAGGACGAGTATGTGGAGATTTTTTCCTTGCTTCCGCTGGAGAAGTTTAATTTAGATAAGGTGAAGCGGGATGAAACAAAAAAGGATGAGGAAGAAAAGAGACGGTACAGGTTGATTCCAAAAACGTTCGTCAATTGGATGCAGGCTTTTGCAATTTTGGCGAGCGTTATTGGGGAAAAGGCGCCAGATAATTGTTCCGGCTTGTTTTGTTATTTGGATGCGGTGGGGGAGGCGCATCGGGTTTATGGGGGCCAGGCCTGGCTTCGTTACGATGAGCAGTTTCGGCAGAGGAAAGCGGTGCGGCCGAATATACGGTGGGACCATAAGGACATAGCCTTATGGTTGAAAGTGACGGCACTTTATAAGCAGGGGCAGTCCTTTCCCGGGAGCGGGAATGCAGCAGGAACTTCCGGCGGGGGTAGTCAGGCCTCAGGTTCAAAATTTGGGACGTGTTGGCAGTTCAATGAGGGGCAGTGCAAATTTGGAGCGACGTGTAAATTCAAGCATGCGTGTTCACATTGCAGCGGGCAGTCACATGGAGCGTCTAAATGTTTTAAGAAGGGTAAACGACAAGGGGGAGCCAGCGGTGCGTCTGGTTATGGGGGAGACTCCGGTGAAACTCATAAAGATGGCCCCCTTTCTAAGTAGGTACCCCAATAAGGAGGGGGCGCGGTTGATTAGTTTAGGTTTTGGTTACGGTTTCATTATTCCGCCCCCTTTGCATGAGGTCCCTTTCACGCAGCGCAACCTTAAGTCGGCATATCAGCATGCGGGGGTAGTCTCGGAAAAAATCCGGAAGGAGATTGATCTGGGCAGAATGGCGGGCCCCTTTAGCACGATCCCAGTTCCAGGTTTGGTGGTGTCACCGTTAGGGGTGGTTCCAAAACGAGAAGGTAACAAATTCCGGCTTATTCAGCATTTGTCCTTCCCGAAGGGGGCGTCGGTTAACGATGGCATTGACCAGGATCTCTGTTCTGTGGTCTACACGTCGTTTGATGCGGCGGTAGCGTTGGTACGTGGTTACGGAAGAGGGGCTCTGATGGCAAAAACTGATATTCAAGCGGCGTTTCGTTTGTTGCCGGTTCATCCGGACAGCCAGAGGTTGTTGGGATGTTATTGGGAAGGGGATTATTACATTGATCGATGCCTTCCCATGGGTTGTTCGTTGTCGTGCGCGTACTTTGAGGTGTTTAGTTCTTTTTTGGAATGGGTAGTCAGGGAGGTCGCGGGGGTGGAATCAGTTATTCACTATCTCGACGATTTCTTGTGCGTTGGCCCGTCGTGTTCGGGGGTTTGCGCAAATTTGTTGGAGACGGTCAATTGGGTGTCAAGGGAGTTCGGTGTACCCTTGGCTGTGGAAAAAACTGAGGGTCCGGTGACGACCATTTGTTTTTTGGGAATTACTATCGACTCCGTAGCAATGGAGTGCAGATTGCCGGAGGATAAGTTGGGGGATTTGCGGTTGGTAGTGGAGCGAGCGTGTCGGATTAGGAAAATTACGCTACGTGAATTGCAGTCCTTATTGGGGAAGTTGAATTTTGCCTGCCGCATCATGCCGATGGGCAGGGTTTTTTGTCGGCGGTTGGCAGCGGCGACGGCGGGGGTTCGGGAACCCCATCATTTCATTCGTCTGGCTGCAGAGCACAGGGAAGATTTACAGGTCTGGCTCCATTTTCTGGCACAGTATAATGGGCGCTCTCTTTGGATGTCCCGGGCGTTAGATAGCTTCGATTTGGAATTGTTCACTGACGCGTCTGGGGCGGTGGGGTTCGGGGCGTTCTTTAAAGGTCAATGGTGCGCGGGAAAATGGCCGGTTGCATGGGTGGAGGCGGGACTGACGCGTAACTTGGCCCTACTCGAACTGTTTCCCATCGTGGTGGCGGTCACCATTTGGGGAGACAGGTTCCGGGACAAAAAAGTGCGTTTTCATTGCGACAATTTGGGGGTGGTGATGGCTATAAATAATACTTCGGCGTCGTCCCCTCCAGTGGTTCGCTTGTTGCGTCAGTTGGTGCTTTCCTGTTTGAGTTTAAATGCATGGGTGGTGGCGGTGCATGTTCCCGGGGTAGAGAATTGTATTGCTGACGCGCTTTCTCGCTCGCAGTGGGATCGTTTCCGGCAGCTGGTCCCGGACGCGGAGTTAACAGGGGTGGACTGTCCCAGTCATCTGTGGGAGCTGGTATCCAGGCGGCAGGTGCATTGATTAAACGTTCACTGGCCAGTGCGACGTGGTCGTCGTATGCGGCTGGATGGAGGCAATGGGAGGAGTGGGTGAGATCTTTGGGAGATGTGTGCTCGGATGATGATAGGATGGTGGCCTTGCTGTTTTGGTTGGGGGATGCGTTCGCCCGGGGTTGCACGGTCGCTAAGGTTAATCGCTTCGTGGCGGCCATTGCTTTCGGTTGTAAGTTACGGGGGTTGGCAGATATCACGAAGCGGTTTTTGGTGGGCCAGGCATTGAAAGGGCTGAGACGGGGTGTAGTGGTGAGGGATAAGAGGCGTCCCGTGTCATTTCAATTGTTGTGTTCCCTGGAGGTGGTGGTGCGGCAGGTGTGTCGTTCAGAGTATGAGAGCAAGCTTTTCCGGTTGGCTTTTGCGTTAGCCTTTTTTGGAGCTTTTCGGGTAGGGGAATTGGTTTCCCCCAGTTCGGTGAGAGCGGGGGGCTTGTTGCAGGATAATGTCGATTTGTATGAAGACAGGGTGGAGATAGTGTTGCGAAGGTCCAAAACGGACCAAGGAGGGGCAGGACGTCGAGTGGTTTTGCTGGCGGTCCCAAAGAATCCGGTTTGTCCAGTGTTGTGTGTCAAGGAGTACTTGGCGGGTTTAGATCTCTCAGACGGGCCGTTGCTGCGGCACGAGGATGGCTCGTTTCTGTCGCGGTATCAGTTTATTTCGGTTTTCAGAAAGTGTCTGGTGGCTAGCGGGGTGCAGGCAGAGCAATACTCGTCTCATTCTTTCCGTATAGGGGCAGCGACGGAGGCGGTGAGATGGGGTTTAGATGATGCAGGCGTGCAGCGGATAGGGCGTTGGGAGTCGGCGCGTTTCCGTTCTTATGTGCGCTTGAACATGTTGTGATATATTGATGTATAGCATGTTCCGGGTGCGTGCGTTTCCGCCTGAGTATTAATGGTACGCGGCAGCAAGAGGTGGTGCGTGTATGTTCTTCATTTGTTTTGCAGGCCGTGACTCATGCATGGTGTGGATTATGGGACATTCTTTTGTGTACTGGGGTGCCCTTCGCGCGGATGTACGGCCGGACGGTCGACAGCTCAGGATTCCGCGGGACGCGGCGGTTGTGAGGTGGATGGGTATACGGGGAATGACATGGAACAGGGTATTGCCCGAGTTTCACAATTTTGTACTGCTTGACAGGGCGCCGGAGGTACTGGTGTTGCATGTGGGAGGCAACGATTTGGGTATACGCCCTTTCCGGGAGTTGGTACGGGACGTCAAGCATGATTTGCTCTGCTTATGGGCAACTTATCCTAAATTGGTGACGGTGTGGTCTGAGATGGTCCCTAGGAAGAACTGGCGGATGGCCCGTTCTGTGGGAAAAATTAACAAGGCTCGCATTAAGGCTAATAGGGCCATATCGAGCTTCGTGACGCGTAATGGTGGGGTTGCGGTGCGCCACTGGGATCTGGAGGCTGGGACAGGCAGCTACTGGAGAGAGGACGGTGTGCACCTCAATGAGGTGGGGATGGATATGTGGAGTCTGGCTTTGACCGATGGAATTGAGCGAGCGGTGGGAGTGTGGAGGAGCTCGCAGGCGTGAGGTGGTCAAGGCCTGTTTCGCTTTGGCGGGGGGGAGTCCTTGAAGTAGGTCGTAAAAAGTGGTGGGGGGGAATGCATCACGGGATGCACCCCCAATTTGTCGGCTTCTTAGGGTGTTACCCCTTTTGAAAGCTGGGTTATATATATTTATATATATATGGTGGTCATCTGCAAAAAGGTAATTTGGTGCTCCTGGGCCGGGTTACGGCTGGGGGTAAGGTATTTGTGGGCAGATGGCCAAAATTAAGTATCGGTGGCTTCAAGGACTTGCCCCTGTCATTCTGGTTGGTTTATAATGTTATGACCCTGATAGGGTCGCAGTGGGTTATTTGTTGTTATGATGTATGCCCTTTTTTGGGGATTCAAAAATTATGGTATTTAAAGTTATTGTTATTTAAATAATAAACGGCTGCTGTGGCCATTAAAATCCAACTCTGTTTCAGTGTCTGCTTTGGGAGGGTAGATTTACATAAGGGGAGAAGCGACTCGACTTATTTGAGTCATGCATATTCATGTATAGTCTGCAGCGTGAGAATAGTCTGCAGAGATTATTGTAGACATGGTATCTGGTCACTGTATAATGGTGATATTGTTTACATTAGTATGTGTATAGTGGTAGCGTACACTTGTCCCTGACTTTGTGATTAGGTGTTTCTATTTCTACTTTTATTTTCCTCCTTGTGTTGATGGTATGCTTTACATATTTAACCCCTTAAAGACCAGGCCAATTTGAGTTTTTCATTTTCGTGTTTTCCTCCCCGCCTTCCAAATGCCATAACTTTTCTATTTCCTCGTCGACATAGCCATATGAGGTCTTGGTTTTTTCAGGAAAAGTTGTAGTTTTTCATGTCACCATTTATTGTACCGAATAATGTACTGGGAATCTGAAAAAAAAATATTTGTGGGGTGAAATGGGCAAAAAACAGCGATTACGCCATATTTTGGGGGGTTTTGTCTTTACGGCGTCCATCAGGCAGCAAAAACTACATATTCAACTTATTCTACAGGTTGATACGATTGCGGCGATACCAAATTTATATGTTTGGTTATATGTTTTACCACTTTTAAAAAAATAAAACTATTAAAAACAAATGTTTTGTGTCGCCAAATTCTGAGAGCCATAACTTTTTTTATTTTTCCATCAGTTTAGAGGTGTGAGGGCTTAAATTTTGCGGGGCGAGCTGTATTTTTTACCGATATCATTTTGGGATATCATTTTGGGATACATGTGACTTTTTGATCACTTTTTATTACTTTTTTTTTGGAGAGCTAAGGTTGGAGAGCTAAGGTGACCAAAAAACAGCAATTTGCATGTTTTATATATATCATTTATTTTACGTCGTTCACTAAGTGGGTTAAA
The DNA here is from genome assembly GCF_050947455.1 of Rhinoderma darwinii. NCBI lineage: Eukaryota > Metazoa > Chordata > Amphibia > Anura > Rhinodermatidae > Rhinoderma > Rhinoderma darwinii. The sequence continues at coordinate 123,962,810 of NC_134690.1, forward strand.
TAAAACTATATTGTGATAGTTTGGACTTTTACGGACGTGGCGATACCAGTTATGTTAACTTTTATTTTTTTTAACATTGCTTTAGGGAAAAAATGGGAAAAGGGGGGTTTTTTGAACTTTTTATATATTTTTTTTTGGAACATTATAAAAATCTTTAGTTAACTGTGTTGTAATTTTTTTTATTAGTCTCCCTAGGAGACTTGAAGCAGCAATCGTTGGAACGCTTGCATGATATCCTGCAATACTAATGTATTGCAGTATATCGTAATTCTGACAGTCTCCTTGGAAGCCCTGAGTACAGCGATGGCGTGTTTGATGGGGCGCCCTCCTGATTCTAACAATTTGAATGCCGCGGTCGCACTTGACCGCAAAATTTAATGTGTTAAACGGGTGGAATTAAAGTGATCTTTGATTCTGCCCATTGCAGTGAGGTGTCGGCTGTATAACACAACCGTCACCCACTGTGTATGGAACGAGCTCAGCCCGTGAGCCCGATCCATACTTCCCCTTAATGGCTGCCACGTACCAGTACGTGACATGTCGTTAAGGGGTTAAGGGAGTGGCGAGGGGCCTGTTTTATTACCTATCCACCCCTAGAATTTTAATCATGGATCTGCCCCTGTACTAACCACTGCAAACAGGGAGCACCCCACAAAACTTGCCATTTTGAAAATACTCTGATCCAGTCATCTAGAAATCCCAATTTGGCCCTTGTCAATGTAAGGAGCCACTTTTAATTTTGCCCAGGGAAGTCTCTAGACTGCATATAATATATAGTAATGGGTAAGCGCTGTATCTATTTTGCATGTAAAATATAGTAGGAGGGAGGAGGGGTCTCAAGCCTGCATTTAAAGAGGCTCTGTCACCAGATTATAAGTGCCCTACAACAGTGGTTTTAATTTTGAAAAACAATAATTTTTTAGCAAGTTGTGAACAATTTTAGATTTATACTAATTAGTTTCTTAATAGACAACTGGGCGTTTTTTATCTTTTTACCAACTAGGCATTGTAAAGAGAAGTGTATGACGCTGACCAATCAGTGACCAATCAGCGTCATACACTTCTCTTCATTCATGTTTAACTGTGCTGTCACTTACTCCCACATTAACTTTACCGAAGTGTCTTGAGAGTGAATAGACATCGCCTCCAGCCAGGAAGCGATGTCTATTCACACTCCCGACACTTCGGTAAAATGTCTGTGGGACTTACTCACAGCACAGCGTGATCTCGCGAGATCACGCTGTGAATGACATAAACGTGGGAGTAAGTGACAGCTCAGCGTGATCTCGCGAGATCACGTTGTGCTGTGAGTACAGCTAAACATGAGTGAAGAGAAGTGTATGACGCTGATTGGTCAGCGTCATACATTTCGCTTTACAACGCCCAGTTGGTAAAAATTTTAAAAAATGCCCAGTTCTCTATTAAGAAACTAATTAGCATAAATCGAAAATTGTTCATAACTTGCTCAAAAATGATAGTTTTTCAAAATAAAAACCACTGCTGTTATCTACATTACAGCGCTGATCAGATTATGTAGGAGATAGGGCACTTATAATCTGGTGACAGAGCCTCTTCAATATATAGTAGTGGATGAGTGGGGTTTCCAGCCTGTATATAATATATAGTAAGGGGGATTTGTTATCACTGCAATCACAAGATCAGCAACCAAATGTTTTAGTTCCTGCTCCCTCTAAATCAGGGGTCAGCAACCTTTTTTGTACGGTGTGCCGACAGCCGATGTTCATAGAATAGCACTGGGTACAGGAGACTGGCGTCTAAATCCAGGCCAAACACTGCTCCCTTGCCTTGGCTATGTTTAGGCAGGACAGCATTGTGTGGCTCAGGACCCAGTGTGGCAGGCAAACATGCTCCAGCCATAGGTTGCTGACCCCTGCTCTAAATGAATCATGTATATGGGAATGCACATGCGTGTGCAATCAAAACATTAAAGCAAAACCACCAGCCACTGTCTTACCTCTGCAACTTTTATATGGCAGGCCGAAGTAAACAGCATACTCATGGGCCAGTTCTGTGTTCTTGCCCTCCAGGTTAAAATTTGCCAGCCAGTCACTGATTCTTAGGATCATGGGAATCTTAACTGTTGGGACAGACATTTATGTCATGTGAAAATACCTACCCAAGTAACAGGATCTAGATTTTGATATGTTTACTAAAGCTGGAGACTAAGGGTATGTTCACACGACAACACCAAATACGTCTGAAATTACGGAGCTGTTTTCAGGCGAAAACAGCTCCTGAATTTCAGACGTTTTTACAAGTGAACGCGTTTTTCGCGGCGTCTTTTACGAACGGAATAGGAGCTGGTTTTCATTGGAGTCAATGAAAAACGGCTCCAAATACGTCCCAAGAAGTGTCCTGCACTTCTTTACTGCGGGTGTAATTTTACGCGACGTCTTTTGACAGCGACGTGTAAAATGACAGCTCGTTTGCACAGAACATCGTAAGACCCATTGCAAGCAATGGGCAGATGTTTGCCGACGTATTGGAGCCGTCTTTTCAGGCGTAATTCGAGGCGTAAAACGCCTCCATTACGTCTGAAAAGAGGTCGTGTGCACATACCCTTAGGCTTACTGAACATTTGCTCTTTTTAGTAGCTAACAACTTTTGTCTGCAGAGACTTCATAGATGCTAATGGAAGAAAATGAATTAGTGAACATTCACTTTGTCTTTTCCATATATTCATCTGTCTGACAGCTGAGATCTCTTCACTTCAGCATTGTATGAAACTTTTTGCTCAGTTCAATTGCTTCATCACTGCACATTGTGCATCTACAATATTAAAAGCACACTTGTCTTACAATTGTATAATCTCCAATCACATTTCCCGGCTCTGGGATACATCAAGATTGAATTTTGACAAGCCACCTGCCTTCCCATATCATATCTTCTCATGCTCAGCTAAATGAAAGGAATGGAAAACATTTCCAATACTCTTTAATTATGTTCTCTGTAGGCACAGCTTTTTAAACAATTACTGAGAGCTGTGTAGGTGTTTGTTATAGTACACAGCGCTGAACAGATGTAAGTCAAAATCCTGCTCTCTTAATATCATTTCAGGGATTCAGAATGAGTTTTATCTTACATAGGTAATTTTCTAGGACAGATGTATTTATGTGATGTAAAGTTAGAATAGTAGGATAGTTTCTAAAACAGATGCGTTATGAAGAAATGCAACACCACAAAACCACTTTATATAGAAAAAGTTAAAAGCGTTATCCATGGACAAGACTAGCGGTAGAAACACCACTATTTTGAGGACACTATTCCTTGCCTGTCTCCTTGTAACGCCGGCGCTCTGCGCTCTATGGCGTACTACCTCTCTCAGCAAGCACAGCTGCCAAGTTACCTTTGGTACACGCTGTACGGCTCCTGGATCTCCACACTGCCGTGCACTCCCTTCTGCCGCTGGTATAGCTGGATCTGCCCATAGGGCGGGCGCGCGCGCACGCTTAATTCCTACATCTTATAGGGCCAGCGAAAACACCCAAATCCTTCCCCAGCCTATCCCTGTCAATTACTAGGTATATTAGTCTGCTTCACAGGACACACCCTGTCTGAGCAATATTGGAACAACCTAAAGTTATCCAGCGAAGGTTCATGTATGCACCTGATCCTGTCTGTTATTGCTACCAGTTATCAGCCTATATCCAGTTGTCCGTTACCAGCCTGTGTCCTGGCTGCTATAGCTATCAGTTTTCAGCCTGTATTTAGTGGTCTGTTACCAGCCTGTATCCTGTCTGCTTTTGCTATCCACTACCAGCCTACATCCAGTAATCCACTACCAGCCTGCATCTAGTAATCCACTACCAGCCTGTATCCAGTTACCTGCTGTCCACTAGTGTCCAGCTACTTGCTACCTGCCTGTGACCAGCTACCTGCCTGTGTCCTGTTATCTGCTGCCAGCCGCTACTCTCACTGGTGGAGTAGCCAAGCGGGTCCACAACCCCTGGTCTTTACATGCCCCTCCCGTTGCAACCTCCACCTACCCTTTTTTTTTTCTTCTATATTTTTTCTTTCTTGAAATATAGAGACAGCGAAGAACAGCAAACTGTTATATGACTCTGCGGATAGGCATCTATAACATATTGGATGTCACTCCATTCATAGCTAAGCTTAACGTACTTTGAACCTAGAGGGCTAGGGGCTCGGTTGTTCCTGCATTCATTGGCCTCTCCACCATGATATTGCTCGTAAACATGTTTACACTGTTTATTTTTCTTGTGTGATATACTTGCACTAAGGCCTAATTCACACGAACGAAATATACGGCCGTTAAAACAACGGCCGTCACACGGACCTATATAATTCAATATGGCCGTTCACACGGCCATTATTTCAACGGACCGTGTGAAGGGTTAGTGAGAAAATAAAACATGTCCTCTTTTTTCACGCTTCACTCCACCAGGTGAGAACCGGGGTCGGTAGGTTTTCCCATTCTCAAGATAGGTGCGGGTCCCGCATCTATCAGACATTTATGACATATTCGGTGGATATGCCGCCTAATTCTCTCATTCTTTAAGGTGTGAATTAAGACTATTTTTGTTTTCATGAATATAAATCTCTAAGCATACCGGCTGTACTTTTCCGTTAATCTGGACTAAAGATTTTAGATGAACGCCTTCAAAATTACTTCTCTCCCACGGTTGGCCAGTGAATGTTATCATTCTGGATCACAACATTATCTAAGTTAGGCCTCATTACATTAACTACCTCAATATGCCTAAGATTTAATGCGAACACATACAGAGGTTTTTTCTGTCAGATTCCTTAACAAATATGACAGAACAAAAATCGTAGCCTGCTCCATCAAATGCTTATGTACGGAGTATTTCAGGCAGATCTCGACTCCCCGTACATCCTCTGTGCATAAGACCTTAAAACAATAAATCACTACTCTGTGACCTGGGCTGGTCTTCTATTAACAAAGTCATAACACAATCAATTTGAGCATGTTGTGCAAATCTGTTTGCCATTCACAACTTTCCAAGTATGCCAGCAACTGCAACCCGACAAGGACTGAAAAATCGAATATAGCAGATCAACTTTTCCAGATATCTGTTGTGCTCTTTCAGGTCATAAAAAAGGGAGGAGACATGGGAAAATGGTCTAAATCGGCCTTTGGTCCCCCTAAAATCTTATATGGCCAGCTTTATTATTGTATTTATAAACTGTAAACTCCTTTTTATCTGGAAAATTATAAATGAGCAATTCCAATAATTTAGTATCTCACAAGGCAAGAAAATAGGAGCCTATAGTATATTAGAAAGCTTTGTGAAATTAAATAATAGTGTTAGGTTGGATTATTTCATTTCGGCCTGCAAGCTCATTTTCATTCCGTGATTTGTTTTCCTGCAGTAGTATTTTTCTTACTTTTCTGTGATAATCTAATTTGATCATCTAAAATATTTTATAGCCAAATAGCTCTCATGGCCCCAAGAAGACAGATATTTTAGTATAATATTGTCATATTATGTGGTTATGTACAGAGACTTCTTATTCATTGTCATTGTTCCCTGCCTTAATAGATTTTACAATTATTTTACATACTATATAAATATTGCCATATTTGCCAAATATCTTACAAGTATAATTTGGAAGATGCGCTACACTATTCAATTGGACTTTTTTGCCCATGTTTTTCTTCTTGGCATAAACCCAATATGTAGGGTCGAAACAAAGTATTTATGTGGAGACTGTTGGCACGATAAAGACTTTTTTCTACTAGATTCTGCTGTCTATGATATATTTACATTTGATTCAGGGAACGTACTATCCTCTGTAGACAGCTCTGCATACAAATTGGAAATACTGGTGGTGTCCTCGCTACCTTATTCTGCTTCACTTAGGCCCTGTTTGTTAGGAAACGTTTGTCCCTTTAAGATTACCATGACTACTAGTCTAGCTTCTGGGCGCTTCTGGTTTTAGTTGCTGAGCCTATTCCACTTCTCTGTCTTTCTTCCTATCAGATTTAAGGGTCGAGTATTTAAATCTGGGTTGGTTGTGTTTTCTTTGCTTGTGATTTTCCTTGTTTCCATGTGTTTGATCAAGCTACTGACTAAATCCTGTACCTTTTGACTATTTGCACTTTTTGGAACTAAACTTCGGCTTGTCTCTGGATTACCCATTGTTTACTGATTTTGACTTTCTGCTCCCGGCTGGTTTTGACCTCTGCAATCCCTGATATCCACTAGCTTTGTGATTTGGACTTTCTGTTTACCCTCTGGCTGTCTTGTTATCTGCTCTGGTATTGCCTGCATTGCACCTCTTATCAAACACTGAACTCTGTTAAAGCAATAGTAAAAAAGAGAAATGATCCAGCGATGTGTAGTATAGGTGGGGGAAACTCCGTTCCCACTTTATTGGAAAAATAATCACACGGATAATTAAACAAAGTAATGGAAAACACCAGGAGGGTAACAAGGTGGTTGAAATGGCACAAAATGAAGCCTACGCGTTTCAAGCACTGGCTGTGCTCTTAATCATGGCTCAGACACTATTAAAGCAACCTGGGTTCTATAATGCAAAGTTCAACCTGTGTTGTGGTGGGCTCTGGCAAAAACCATAGAGTAGCCTTAGAGTCTCTTGATCAGAGTTGTGACGGATTTGGGGTTGCAGATTTTTTTGCACGCTCATTCCTGACAGTCTCCAGCAGCCTTTGGGGAATCGCTCACATAGCAATTCCATAAACTTCCACCATGAGAATTGCTCAACTGGTGATTCCTAACACTGTTCACACAGAGTTTGTGCAGGCAGAAAAAAATCTGCCTAAGAATTCCTTCAGGAATTGCGGCAGATTTTGAACTGCCTGAGCTTTTTCTCTGCGTTTTTCGCCCGCGGGCATTGAAGCTAATGCAAGGTCTTCAGGCAGATAACGCAGCAAAAAATGCTCGGAAACGAGCGCCGCCGGTTTTTTCTGCTTCCCATTGATTCAATGGGAGGTCAGAGGCGGAAACCGCGGCAGAAAAGGACATGCCGTTTTGTTTCCCCGCCAGAAGCCAAAAGCCGCCTGAAAAAAACCCGCCTCTGCTTCCTACTGAAATCATTGGGGGGCGATTTTGGCGCTGTTTCTGCATCAAAATCAGCACCAAAACACTCCATGTGGACTAACCCTAATAGTTTCCAGATTTAAAGCCAATAGCTGCTGCCAAACAGCTTTGCCATTTTGACACCCAAACCATATGAACACAGCTTAGTATCTTGATTCTGTCTTCAGAGTGTAGAGTCTAGATTATCAACATGATGTATGTGAATCCCATGGGGCTCCAAGCTATATCTCCAGTGGTATCCACACTGTTCTCATCGCAGTGCTTTTAAGAGGTGCAGCACATTTTATGATCATAGCCTTAGGGTACTTTGATGTCATTTTATTTGAGTCTGGAGTACTTGACTTCGGAATACTTTGAAACACTTATGTAGAACATTGAGTGCTCTCAATTTACCTTAAATGCCTATGAAGACAAATTGTGAACATAATATAGAAGACAAGGAGCCAATTTGTCAGCTCTCTGAGCCAACACATTCATGAAATATATTAAATTACACCAATGTAATTTCTATGCGGCAGTGAAAGGTGAAGTCTCTCATGAGACAAACCCTTTAAAAACATCCACAACCTGGTATGTCCTTAATTCCTTTAACCCCTTGCTAGATTGAAATAAATTATGCAATGCAATGTGGAGTTTCCTTCTTTTTTTTTTCATAATTCTTAATTTTGAGATCCGCTAAGTAACAAAGCAACAATCAATTTATAGTCCATTACTTAAAAGTCCATTCAATCAAACCCTGGGGAAGTGAAAGAGTATAAAAATATAATAAACAATATAATACATAACATAAAAAATCAGCAATAAATTCACAGTCCTGCTAATAACAGTTGGAAACACGCTTGTCGACCAAATCCTGACAGTTTAGCTAATCTGCTATAATGTAGTGGGACCAATATTTTTCCTGCATCTAAATGCCGTACAGTGCTTGGTGTTATTACATAAGGATGGGAGTGCATTGTAGAGGTATCTGTTTTGCCATGTACTTAAAAGAGCGGCAGTTACAGCTGGGTTGGAAAAGGATAAAATCACATTTATTTAGTATTTGAGCAACACCGGCAGCAGAAACGGGACTGGATGACGGCAGCATTAAGCACTTGGGAAGATGGAAGTCGAATGTTTTCCGCACTTATGTCCGTCTAGTGGTATGTTAGTGATTGCTTTGTTGCCTTTTTCTTTAGAAGTCAAGAATGTCTGGGTTATTGGATCAATCCTTTGTGTACTAGGCACCCGAGAGCAAGGACAGACCGTACAGCTTGCAACTAGGTCTAGAGCGTCCTAAGACTGACCACAAGCAGTCTATTTCTTATGAACACCTACAAAGTACAAAATGTGAAAATGGAGCATATTAATATATTATGATGCAAATTATAATATTAATATGTTATATTATTACACATTATATTTATTATACAGACAGGAATATAAGTAAATTAAATACTTGCTAACTTTCATTATATCTGACATGCAACTCTCACAACCATCCACATTTTGGAGTCAATTTACTGTATTGTATAGTTATGTAATTGTTTTTCTACCCTCAGCATAGCATGAATGAAATGGCCGTTATTCTTAATATTTTTTATTTATTTTATGAATAGATACATATAGGGACATGACTGGTCATTAAATTTATATTTCTATCTAATCTGGGAACACTGAATCCACTAAATGCTGCAAATGGTGCACAAAATGAATACATTAGTACATTATTGCATTTACTTAGAATGAACCAAGATTATACAGGAAATGTAATGGTAAATATAAAATTCATGGCTCTGATTCCAAGAACTGCATAATTTCCAAAGAATTTTACATACTTCCGGTCTTCCCCTTTGAACAGTATGGAGTTATGATCTGTAAATATTAGAACACTCTTAACACTTAAATAATTTTAGTCTCAATGACCAAGCAAGGTATAGCAATTTCAACTATGTGCATGTTAAACAGCTTTTTTATTCCAAGTCATGACTCAAATAAGTCGAGTCGCTTCTCCCCTTATGTAAATCTACCCTCCCAAAGCAGACACTGAAACAGAGTTGGATTTTAATGGCCACAGCAGCCGTTTATTATTTAAATAACAATAACTTTAAATACCATAATTTTTGAATCCCCAAAAAATGACAGGGGCAAGTCCTTGAAGCCACCGATACTTAATTTTGGCCATCTGCCCACAAATACCTTACCCCCAGCCGTAACCCGGCCCAGGAGCACCAAATTACCTTTTTGCAGATGACCACCATATATATATAAATATATATAACCCAGCTTTCAAAAGGGGTAACACCCTAAGAAGCCGACAAATTGGGGGTGCATCCCGTGATGCATTCCCCCCCACCACTTTTTACGACCTACTTCAAGGACTCCCCCCCGCAGCTGCAATGACAAAATTTAACCTCCCCAAAGACAAATGTCAATAAGCAAATAAACTTTGACGAGAAGAACCACCATCCGCAGCAACCTTTTGCCGCGGTCAACCGATCCACATCAGGGCGGGCGGGCGGGAACATGTTCCTGCTTCTGTGTCCTGGCGAAGAGAGGGAGAGCACAAACAGGAAACAGGTACATCCCCTTCAATCCCCACCCCTTCTCACTCAAGCCCTCCTGCTGTCCCCCCCCCCCTTTCCTCTCATAGGCCAGCCAACTCTGTGTCCCTCCCATCTATTTTAGTCATGGAGGCCTTCCCTTATTCCTTTTTTCTTCTTTCAGTACGGCCTCTTCTTGACTCAAATAAGTCGAGTCGCTTCTCCCCTTATGTAAATCTACCCTCCCAAAGCAGACACTGAAACAGAGTTGGATTTTAATGGCCACAGCAGCCGTTTATTATTTAAATAACAATAACTTTAAATACCATAATTTTTGAATCCCCAAAAAAGGGGATACATCATAACAACAAATAACCCACTGCGACCCTATCAGGGTCATAACATTATAAACCAACCAGAATGACAGGGGCAAGTCCTTGAAGCCACCGATACTTAATTTTGGCCATCTGCCCACAAATACCTTACCCCCAGCCGTAACCCGGCCCAGGAGCACCAAATTACCTTTTTGCAGATGACCACCATATATATATAAATATATATAACCCAGCTTTCAAAAGGGGTAACACCCTAAGAAGCCGACAAATTGGGGGTGCATCCCGTGATGCATTCCCCCCCACCACTTTTTACGACCTACTTCAAGGACTCCCCCCCGCCAAAGCGAAACAGGCCTTGACCACCTCACGCCTGCGAGCTCCTCCACACTCCCACCGCTCGCTCAATTCCATCGGTCAAAGCCAGACTCCACATATCCATCCCCACCTCATTGAGGTGCACACCGTCCTCTCTCCAGTAGCTGCCTGTCCCAGCCTCCAGATCCCAGTGGCGCACCGCAACCCCACCATTACGCGTCACGAAGCTCGATATGGCCCTATTAGCCTTAATGCGAGCCTTGTTAATTTTTCCCACAGAACGGGCCATCCGCCAGTTCTTCCTAGGGACCATCTCAGACCACACCGTCACCAATTTAGGATAAGTTGCCCATAAGCAGAGCAAATCATGCTTGACGTCCCGTACCAACTCCCGGAAAGGGCGTATACCCAAATCGTTGCCTCCCACATGCAACACCAGTACCTCCGGCGCCCTGTCAAGCAGTACAAAATTGTGAAACTCGGGCAATACCCTGTTCCATGTCATTCCCCGTATACCCATCCACCTCACAACCGCCGCGTCCCGCGGAATCCTGAGCTGTCGACCGTCCGGCCGTACATCCGCGCGAAGGGCACCCCAGTACACAAAAGAATGTCCCATAATCCACACCATGCATGAGTCACGGCCTGCAAAACAAATGAAGAACATACACGCACCACCTCTTGCTGCCGCGTACCATTAATACTCAGGCGGAAACGCACGCACCCGGAACATGCTATACATCAAGATATCACAACATGTTCAAGCGCACATAAGAACGGAAACGCGCCGACTCCCAACGCCCTATCCGCTGCACGCCTGCATCATCTAAACCCCATCTCACCGCCTCCGTCGCTGCCCCTATACGGAAAGAATGAGACGAGTATTGCTCTGCCTGCACCCCGCTAGCCACCAGACACTTTCTGAAAACCGAAATAAACTGATACCGCGACAGAAACGAGCCATCCTCGTGCCGCAGCAACGGCCCGTCTGAGAGATCTAAACCCGCCAAGTACTCCTTGACACACAACACTGGACAAACCGGATTCTTTGGGACCGCCAGCAAAACCACTCGACGTCCTGCCCCTCCTTGGTCCGTTTTGGACCTTCGCAACACTATCTCCACCCTGTCTTCATACAAATCAACATTATCCTGCAACAAGCTCCCCGCTCTCACCGAACTGGGGGAAACCAATTCCCCTACCCGAAAAGCACCAAAAAAGGCTAACGCAAAAGCCAACCGGAAAAGCTTGCTCTCATACTCTGAACGACACACCTGCCGCACCACCACCTCCAGGGAACACAACAATTGAAATGACACGGGACGCCTCTTATCCCTCACCACTACACCCCGTCTCAGCCCTTTCAATGCCTGGCCCACCAAAAACCGCTTCGTGATATCCGCCAACCCCCGTAACTTACAACCGAAAGCAATGGCCGCCACGAAGCGATTAACCTTAGCGACCGTGCAACCCCGGGCGAACGCATCCCCCAACCCAAACAGCAAGGCCACCATCCTATCATCATCCGAGCACACATCTCCCAAAGATCTCACCCACTCCTCCCATTGCCTCCATCCAGCCGCATACGACGACCACGTCGCACTGGCCAGTGAACGTTTAATCAATGCACCTGCCGCCTGGATACCAGCTCCCACAGATGACTGGGACAGTCCACCCCTGTTAACTCCGCGTCCGGGACCAGCTGCCGGAAACGATCCCACTGCGAGCGAGAAAGCGCATCAGCAATACAATTCTCTACCCCGGGAACATGCACCGCCACCACCCATGCATTTAAACTCAAACAGGAAAGCACCAACTGACGCAACAAGCGAACCACTGGAGGGGACGACGCCGAAGTATTATTTATAGCCATCACCACCCCCAAATTGTCGCAATGAAAACGCACTTTCTTGTCCCGGAACCTGTCTCCCCAAATGGTGACCGCCACCACGATGGGAAACAGTTCGAGTAGGGCCAAGTTACGCGTCAGTCCCGCCTCCACCCATGCAACCGGCCATTTTCCCGCGCACCATTGACCTTTAAAGAACGCCCCGAACCCCACCGCCCCAGACGCGTCAGTGAACAATTCCAAATCGAAGCTATCTAACGCCCGGGACATCCAAAGAGAGCGCCCATTATACTGTGCCAGAAAATGGAGCCAGACCTGTAAATCTTCCCTGTGCTCTGCAGCCAGACGAATGAAATGATGGGGTTCCCGAACCCCCGCCGTCGCCGCTGCCAACCGCCGACAAAAAAACCCTGCCCATCGGCATGATGCGGCAGGCAAAATTCAACTTCCCCAATAAGGACTGCAATTCACGTAGCGTAATTTTCCTAATCCGACACGCTCGCTCCACTACCAACCGCAAATCCCCCAACTTATCCTCCGGCAATCTGCACTCCATTGCTACGGAGTCGATAGTAATTCCCAAAAAACAAATGGTCGTCACCGGACCCTCAGTTTTTTCCACAGCCAAGGGTACACCGAACTCCCTTGACACCCAATTGACCGTCTCCAACAAATTTGCGCAAACCCCCGAACACGACGGGCCAACGCACAAAAAATCGTCGAGATAGTGAATAACTGATTCCACCCCCGCGACCTCCCTGACTACCCATTCCAAAAAAGAACTAAACACCGCACGACAACGAACAACCCATGGGAAGGCATCGATCAATGTAATAATCCCCTTCCCAATAACATCCCAACAACCTCTGGCTGTCCGGATGAACCGGCAACAAACGAAACGCCGCTTGAATATCAGTTTTTTCCATCAGAGCCCCTCTTCCGTAACCACGTACCAACGCTACCGCCGCATCAAACGACGTGTAGACCACAGAACAGAGATCCTGGTCAATGCCATCGTTAACCGACGCCCCCTTCGGGAAGGACAAATGCTGAATAAGCCGGAATTTGTTACCTTCTCGTTTTGGAACCACCCCTAACGGTGACACCACCAAACCTGGAACTGGGATCGTGCTAAAGGGGCCCGCCATTCTGCCCAGATCAATCTCCTTCCGGATTTTTTCCGAGACTACCCCCGCATGCTGATATGCCGACTTAAGGTTGCGCTGCGTGAAAGGGACCTCATGCAAAGGGGGCGGAATAACGAAACCGTAACCAAAACCTAAACTAATCAACCGCGCCCCCTCCTTATTGGGGTACCTACTTAGAAAGGGGGCCATCTTTATGAGTTTCACCGGAGTCTCCCCCATAACCAGACGCACCGCTGGCTCCCCCTTGTCGTTTACCCTTCTTAAAACATTTAGACGCTCCATGTGACTGCCCGCTGCAATGTGAACACGCATGCTTGAATTTACACGTCGCTCCAAATTTGCACTGCCCCTCATTGAACTGCCAACACGTCCCAAATTTTGAACCTGAGGCCTGACTACCCCCGCCGGAAGTTCCTGCTGCATTCCCGCTCCCGGGAAAGGACTGCCCCTGCTTATAAAGTGCCGTCACTTTCAACCATAAGGCTATGTCCTTATGGTCCCACCGTATATTCGGCCGCACCGCTTTCCTCTGCCGAAACTGCTCATCGTAACGAAGCCAGGCCTGGCCCCCATAAACCCGATGCGCCTCCCCCACCGCATCCAAATAACAAAACAAGCCGGAACAATTATCTGGCGCCTTTTCCCCAATAACGCTCGCCAAAATTGCAAAAGCCTGCATCCAATTGACGAACGTTTTTGGAATCAACCTGTACCGTCTCTTTTCTTCCTCATCCTTTTTTGTTTCATCCCGCTTCACTTTATCTAAATTAAACTTCTCCAGCGGAAGCAAGGAAAAAATCTCCACATACTCGTCCTTCCAAATCCTTTCCTTTACCTCCTGCTTTAAATGCGCCCCTAACGGGCCCTCATAACAAACATAAACCTCCCCGCGCGCACGATCATCAAGACGCACCCTATCAACCTCCTTTGGCGAGTCTGTTTGAACCGCCGCCGCCACTGCCACCGCTGCCCCGGCATTCAACCCCCCACCGTTTTGACGAACCGGAGCACTTCCAACACTGCCCCCCCACACCGCGGCCGGCGCCACACCTGACGATTCTTGGGAAGGGGAACCACCTAGCCGCCCCACTAACACTTTTAAACATCCCACTAACTCCGCCAAACTATTCCCCGCACCCGCCTGTAGCGACGGGACCCCCGACTCCGCCGCGACGCCCACCGCCTCGACACCCTCTACACCGATACCCGACATCAATAAAGCTGGAAATGGTAACGTAGGTGTCAACTCACCAGGCTGCCCAGGGGCTGTGAACCCGTCAGCCGGACCCCCATGTCCACGTGGAGAGGCCCGCCGCTCACCGTCCTCCAATGCTCCGGACTCCCTCTGGCGCTGTCCGCATTGGCAATGTGTGCACGGGGAATTCCGATTTTCGTCTGAGTAAAGGGGGGGTGACATCGCATCATCCAATTGGCCGAGGTCCAGTTCATGCCTCATCCGTCCCGCTGAACCAGCTCCAAGCTGTTCCGTCCCTGGCACTCCAACCACCGACCTCATCCTGCGACCTCTGGTCGTTTCCACCTCGACGACACCATGAGCCGACCCTCTGGCTGGCACATCACCATGCAGGGTCGCCGTTGCCCTTCCGCCACGTGCTGAAGAAGGAGAGGATGTGACCGGAAGTGAAGGCCGCGTCCTCCTCGCCGCTGCCGCCGGGCGCTGCCGCGTTTTGGGATTCCTCCCAGGACCAGACGAAAGAGCAGCAGCAGGCCGCCCTGGGGTCTGGCCTGCAGGGTCCACTGATGGGCTCCTCTTGCGCCGCCGCGCCCACGGGATGTCTTCAGGACTCAGCCTTGCGGGCGGGCGCGAGCGCCTCGTGCTGCGCGTCACGCCGGGAGTGCCAGCCCTGGCCTGAGTCATGGGGGAAACGGGCTCTCCTCTTCTCCTGCCCGACCCCCTGGTACGCCGGTCCTGTACCTCGGCCTGCTCCAGCAGCCCCGCGACCACCGGCATGACAGAGCGCTCCCCGCTTGCTCCAGCCGACTCTGCTCGCTCCTGGACCGGAGCGCCCGATTGTCCCTGCAGCAGCGTCGCCACTCGTGCTCCGAGCCATCCAGGACCCTGAGAGGCTGCCGCGGCCCGCAACAGCTCCATAGCCTCCTCATCAGACGCAGCAGGGGTAACAAACATGTTCCTGCTTCTGTGTCCTGGCGAAGAGAGGGAGAGCACAAACAGGAAACAGGTACATCCCCTTCAATCCCCACCCCTTCTCACTCAAGCCCTCCTGCTGTCCCCCCCCCCCTTTCCTCTCATAGGCCAGCCAACTCTGTGTCCCTCCCATCTATTTTAGTCATGGAGGCCTTCCCTTATTCCTTTTTTCTTCTTTCAGTACGGCCTCTTCTGTTTTGCTTCTTAATTTCATGACAGATAGGGCAGATTGATTATTAAGGCTACATTCACACGACGTGATGTCAGGGTCTCCTCCTGGAGTGGAATCCCCGGCCACAGAGTGGCCGATCCTCTGGCTGGGGATTCCGCTCCTAGAGGGAACCCCAATGGCGCGATCTACAGAGGGGGTAGCATTATGTACAGGGTCGGGTGTATGGCTCTATCTACAGGGGGTGGTGGCATTATTTTTGAGGGGGTGAGGCACTATCTAAATGGGCTGGGCACTGTGGCACTAACTACAGGGGACACTGTGTGTGTGGCATTATCTACATGGGCACTGTGGAACTATCTATGTGGGCACTAGCACTTTATATGTGGGCACTTCGGTACTTTATATGTGGGCACTATCGCATTATCTACAGTGGGCACTGTGGCACTATGTGGGCACTATCTACAGTGGGTACTGTGGCACTATCTACATGGGCACTGTGGCACTATCTACATGGGCACTGTGGCACTATCTACATGGGCACGGTGTTATTTTCAGGGGGCTGGGATTAAAAAACACCGGACAAATTAAATCCATTCATTTTGTTTTTTTAAAGGCCATAAGAAACTAATGGCAAACAGATGAGATACGGCCATTAAAAGGGGTCAGACGGACTGGAAAGAGATGAAAATTTGGAGACACATTGATGCAAAACGGCCATGGAAAACTGACAGTTGATCAGTTTTTAATTGCCATTTTTTTCACTCGTGTGAATGTAGCCTTGGTGGTCATTTGAAAACTAAAACTATTTTGTATAGGGTTACTTAAATGGTTTAACATTCACACGACAATGAAAAAAAATGGGCATTAAAAAAACGTATTAACTGTCAGTTTTTCATGGCGATTTTGCATTAGTGTGTCTCTAAATTTTCATCCATTTCCAGTCCGTCTGTCCATTTTTAATGGCCGTTTGACATCCGTTTAGCATCTTTTTTTCATGGCTGTTAAAAAAAACTGATGAATTTCATTGGTCAGGCTTTTTTTGTCCCATCACCCTGAAAACACCCAAAGGAAGGTCACATGTTCACCTAGACACGATTTACAGCCTCGGTATAGATGAGGCCACACAGTCCCCCTGTAGATGATGCCACACAGCCCCCTGTAGATGATGCCACACAGCCCCCCTGCAGATGATGCCACACAGCACCCTTGTAGATGCCACACAGCCCCCCTGTAGATGATGCCACACAGCCCCGCTGTAGATGATGCCACACAGCCCCCCTGTAGGTGATTCCACACAGCCCCCCTCTAGGCGATGCCACACAGCCTCCCTGTAGATGATGCCACACAGCCTCCCTGTAGATGATGCCACACAGCCTCCCTGTAGATGATGCCACACAGCCTCCCTGAAGATGATGCCACACAGCCCCGATGTAGATGCCACACAGCCACTCTGTGGATGATCACCCACAGCCCTACACACTCACTGATGCAGCACCTTCTTCTTCAGGTGTGGTCTCTAGTCTTCACGGGTTTTGCGAAGGCAACGCGATGACACACTCACCGATGCAGCGCCGTCTTCTTCAGGTGTAGAAGACGGCGCTGCATCGGTGAGCATGTAGGGCATTCAACGTCATCGCGCTGCCGATACCAGCAAGAGAACCAATAATTCCCTTGCCTCTTGAATCCCAATGTCACAGATCCATTTTTAACGGTTGTTGCATGTATTGACGGCCGTTAAAAACGGATCCACTGACTTCAAAGGTGGGACGTCTGGCCGTGAAAACGGCCAAAGATAGGACGTCCTATTTTTTGACGGGCCGCTAAAAAAATGGCCGTGTTAATACACCTATAGAACATAACTGTTCTGAAAATGGCCGTGGGACGGACGTTCAAAAAACATCCGTCGCACGGACGTTTTTCACTATCGTGTGAATGTACCCAAAGGCTCTATCCACACAACACGGTCCGAGTGTCGGCCGATTAAAACGGCCGTTATGGTCAGTTTTTCTCGGCTATTTTGCATCCGTTCCGTTTCGGGCCGTGTTTTCCATTTTTAATGGCCGTTTTTTTCCCTTGTCGTTTTTTTCATTTGTCAATTTTTTTTACACAAATTTCTCTGTGTAGGTAATGCCACACAACCCCCTGTAGATACTGCCACAGCCCCTCTGTAAGTTGTGCCACACTGCCCCCTCTAGGTAGAACCACACAGCCGCCCTGTAGGTACCACACAGCCCCCTTGCACATAGCACCCCTGTAGATGCCCGTCCCCCATAGATGAAACCCCCCTAGATAGGGCTACTGTAGGAGACCGCTCCAGGAGAAGTCCGGGACTTCACTGTCCATATATGGACAGTGACTTCTCCTGGAGTGGAATCACTGGCCATAGCCATGTCAGGGATGGCTGTGACTGGGGATTCCGCTTCAGGAAAAGTCACTGTCCATATATGGATCGTGAAGTCAGGGAATTCTCCAGGAGCGGAATTCCCGGCCACAGCTTCGGCAACGCTGTGGCCTGGAATTAGGGATTTCGCTCCTGCAGTGAGCAAAAAATCTCCTCCTCCTCACATGCACTTCGCACTGTGAGGAGAAGAGAGCAAACGAGTGGCAGAAAGCACGGCCGTCACTCTGATCAAATCCAAGTGGCAGCTGTGCTTTACTCGGCCCCATAGACTTCTATGGGAGCCGTGCAGCCGGTAGAACGCTTTACCGGGCCGTCAAAAAGTTGGCCGCGTGAATAGTCCCATTTGGAGTCTATTGTTCCTACAGCGGCCGTCACACAGCGAGAATCCCTCTTGTGTGAATAGGGCCTAAGGTGTGGGGCCCAGGGTTTTGTTTTTCATTTATTCCATTTTTTTATTTTTAAATAGTGTGTCCCCTATAAGTTCAGAACAGATCGGACTTGAGAAGGTAAATGTCATAAGTATCATTCGGCCTTCTTATTTGTGACGCTGCTATTCTAGAGCTTTTAAGTCTAATAAAGCCTGTGATAAAGGAATTGTCTCAATAAAACCACACTTTCCATAAGCCCTATTAGGGCACATGGATATCAAAGAGAGTGGTATTCTATAATGTATCCAATTGACAAGCACTAATAAACTATACAAGTGCACATTTTTGTACATGTTATGTTTTGTAGCTACATTCTGCTGCTATAAAGTCATATATACATAAATTGTTTCAAATGCTGTCTACATATATCTGTGTATCCTTTTCTAGACACACTGGTCACTAAGGCTACTAATAGCAGGGAGCTATGAGACTAAGTGCCATATTTTTTTATACTGATGCTGTACGTGTAGTCGTCAATACCCCAAATGATTTATGATTGCATTTAGCAGTGGCTATTTCTGTTGCTCGTGCTGTGCTGTAATGCTTCAGGCTATTCAGTCAGCACATTAGCACATTGTCTCATCAGTCCCATTATATTACACCTATCACATTGGTCACAGTGTGGCACGTCAGGTTAAACCTTAGAAATCATGAGGAATCAATCAGTTTTTTATCACGACTCACAGAGAAGAGGCAGATGAAAGAGAACCGATGAGACAAATGTTTTATAAAGGAAGGTGGGGAGGAAACTGCACATTCTCCAGCTTCATGTACTGCTCACTATTCATTACCTGCTGTGGTATACAATGCACAATTTACTCTCTGCAGCATTTAACCACTTAATAACTCAGCTATTTTGGGCCTTGAGAAAACAGTCATAATGTTTCCTTCGACGTTTCATTCCTTCTTTTTTGTGGGACTTTTATACTGGCACCTTTTTGGCGTATGTATAATGTATTTAAACCCTTTTAATATTTTTTTGAAGGGGAATTGGAAAAACAGTAATTTTGTCATTGATTTTTGGCCTTTGTTTTTACAGTATTCACTGTGCAGTATACTGTAAATGACATAACAGTATTTTGTGTGTCAGTACGTTTACGGAAATATCAAATTTATATAGCTTTTTTTATGCTTAACTACTCTTGCACATAAAAGCACTTTTGATAACGAATCATTTTTGTGTTGTAATTTTGAGAGCCATAACCTTTTTATTTTTCTGTCACCAGGGCTTCTGGGCATAATAGGCATACACAGATGGCAAACTTAAGGGCATTGTTTAGGCCCCAGGCTACTATGGAAACCCATCGGCACCCCCACGATCACGTCGCAGGGGCGCCAATGGGGAACCCCCTCCCTCTGTCTAACCACTTCAGAGTTATCTCAGATTCCAGCTGCTGCAGCGTCAGCTGTGATATATGTAAATGTATGTCACCAAGGGGTTAAATAACCTCTAGAGCTGTTTGCAAAGTTAGCCTCTACCCACACTGGTGTCATGGCTTCCATTTTTAAAGGATCCATGATAAATATGACAGATCTATTTTGAAATAGATTCCATTGCTTTATACAGTTAGATACAGAATTATTTGGACAGTGACAAGTTTTGGCATTTTAGCGGTTTACCAAAACATATTGAATATACAGTTATATAATTAATATGGGCTTAAAGTGCAGACTCTCAGCTTTAATTTGAGGGTATTCACATCCTAATATGAGGAAGAGTTTAGGAATTACAGCTCTTTAATATGTATATGCCTCTTTTTCAAGGGACCAAAGGTAATTGGACAATTATCTCAAAATCTATTTAATGGGCTACATGGCCAATTCCCTCGTTAATCCATCATCAATTAAGCAGGTAAAAGGTCTGGAGTGGATTCCAGGTGTGGCATGTGGAGGCTGTTGCCATGAACCCACAACATGAGGTCAAAGGAGCTCTCAATGCAAGTGAAACAGACCATTGTTAGGCTGAAAAAAAATTAAGAAATCCATCAGAGAGATAGCACATATGTTAGGAGTGGCCAAATCAACAGTTTGGTAAATTCTTGAAAGAAAAAAAAAAAGAGCGCACTGGTGATCTCGTGAACTCCAAAAGGCCTGGACCTCCACGGAAGACAACAGTGGTGGGTGATCGCAGAATCTTTTCCATGTTGAAGAAAAAACCCTTCACAACATCTACCCAAGCGAAGAACACTCACCTGGAAGTAGGTGTATCAGTATCTAAGTCTACCATAAAGAGAAGACTTCATGAGAGAAAATACAGAGGGTTCACCACAAGATGCAAACCATTAATCAGCCTCAAAAATAGAAAGGCCAGATTAGACTTTGCCAAAAAACATCTAAAACCCAGTTCTGGAACAGCATTCTTTGGACAGATGAAACTAAGCTCAACCTGTACAAGAATGATGGGAGGAAAAAAGTATGGAGAAGGCTTGGAACGGCTCATGATGCAAAGCACACCACATCCTCTGTAAAACATGATGGAGGCATTGTGATGGCATGGGCATGCATGGCTGCCAAAGTCACTGGGTCACTAGTGTTCATTGATGATGTGACTGAAGACAGAAGCCGCCGGATGAATTCTGAAGTGTTCAGGGATATACTTTCTGCTCAGATTCCACCAAATGCAGCAAGGTTTATAGGACGTCGCTTCACAGTACAGATGGACAATGACCCAAAACATACTGCGAGAGCAACCCAGGAGTTTAAGGCAAAGAAGTGGAATATTGTGCAATGGCCAAGTCAATCACCAGATCGAGCATGCATTTCACTTGCTTAAGACAAAACTTAAGGCTGAAAGACCCACAAACAAACAACAACTGAAGACAGCTGCAGCAAAGGCCTGGCAAAGCATCGCAAAGGAGGAAACCCAGCGTTTGGTGATGTCCATGGGTTCCAGACTTCAGGCAGTCATTGCCTACAAAGGATTCTCTACAAAGTATTTAAAAAAAACATTTTATTTATGGTAATGTTAATTTGTCCTAAGGACACGGGTGCAGTTAAATACTATGGCGGTGCAGGGAGCCGTCTGTTCCATGCACCGCTATTCTGTAGGCCTGATGGTATAGAGTCCAACCGGATGCGGCTGTTGGCAGGATCTGTGGCTATTCAATGGAACGCGGTGCTGGGAATACAATGGTGGACAGGGAGTTGTCAGCTAAGTGCTCCACTATTCACACTGTGGCGCGGACAGGCGCAATGCAGTGATGTCACCATACCTTCCTGCGTGACACACAGAACAGACCGGAGGAGACCTGCAGAGGAAAGAGGGCTATAGGACCAATATACTGTGTGGGGACACTCTGGGGGCATGATACTGTGTAGGCTCACTATGCGGGTAGGATAACATGTAAGGGGGCACTATGGGGGCATTATACTATAGATAACCAACATGTACACGAGCAGTTTTATTGTGAACTCCAAAAATATATGTCTCTATGTGTCTATAAGCATTGACGAAACACAAATAGCTGTAACTATAAAATGAGGAGAACACAAATATAACCCAATATGACCTGGTACTCTGACCATAGCATTACTAAGAAACCTATAAAGAAAGGAGGTCAAGTACACTCAAAATATTGAATGATAGAAAAACTTCTTTATTAGCGAAAACACAGAAAAACAAGACAATTAAAACATGAGTCATACAGTGTAAAATTGGCGTCAGTCCATGTGGTGTACATATATTAATGATAGAACATAATGTAAAGAATCAATAGCAATAATCCGGGATTAAATACTGTTGTTGAAAAACAGTCTTAAATGCATGTGGCTATATGTAACAACACATAAATGAATGGTATAGGAAGCAAGTATTAGATTTTAAGTTGAAACCACCATTGCCTGGTATGTAAGAGTTATGAACAGTGTAAGTGAAGATGTGGTAAAAGTAACCATAAATGGAGTAATTTACATCTAAGATACACCATACATTGGTGCTGAAACATGTAAACTGTAAATATAATTGGTAGCACACAGTAGTATAATGAGGCAAATACAGGTGAAAAGATGGATAATCTAGATCCTAGTGCCAAACAAATATAGCCAGACACAAGAACAGGAGTGTAGTATTACGTACCCGGATTCATATGACCAACATGGGGGAGACGCCAGTCCCGACGCGCGTTTCGGCTGATGCCTTCGTCCGGGGGTGGCGTCTTCCCGGCGGCACCCTCCCTTAAATACAAGTATAATTAGGCCGTAATTGGTGTCAGTGTGGGTGATATCAGAGGTCCTCGGCGACAGGCCGGGGGTAGCAAGATGGCTACTCCCCACTTCCGGTACCGCGTCATCCAGGCGGAAGTGCGCGGACGCTGTCTGACAGCGCCGCCCACGTCCAACCTGGATTGGAGACTCGGCCGAGAGTGAGTGAGCCACTCCCCCACCCCCCGCCAGCGCACACCTCTGCCACCCAAATACTACTCAGAGGGGAGATGTAAACTAGAAGTGCTGATAGCATTAACGATAGGGATATGTAAGTACATTTAAAAGACTTGGAAACGTTAGTTGTTGCTAATGGATGCAGATATGACCTATATGCAGGTAAGTAGACAAAAAACAAAAGAAGAAAAAGCGAAGACAAAGGCACAAAGGAAAGAAAAACAAAAACAACGACGAAAAGAGGAGAAGGATGTGAAAAAAAGAGAAGAAAAGAAGAGAAGCACAAATATATGCAATGTGACATGAAAGACGGTCCATGATAACTCAAAAATGTAAAATTTAAATAAAGAAGGGGACCGAGGAAAAGTGAATAAATAAATAAATGAATAAATGAGGATGTGAGAAAATGTGTTGAAAAATGAAAGAAGTGTTATGTATGTATATATATAAGCAATATACAATATGTTATACAGCTCTATACATAAGTGAGGCAATAAATTCATAACGGTGTAAATAGTGAGTGAATGAATATGTTGGTGAAAATATGAGAGACATATTGAATATTATATGTGAACAAAATAAAGAAAATATGAAGTTGTTACATATGTGTATGTAAAGAATAAATATATATATACAATACATTATATACAATACATTATACAGTTATATAAATAAATAAATAAAATAAGAAAATAATGTATACACAGATTTTATATCAATGCAGGTGCATGTTCACCAATACTCATGTATATATAAATCATAAATAGAAAAAATTAATAATAAAGATATGAATATACATATATACACACACATATAAATACAAAATATACAGGCAGGACACAAAGATCTATATATTAAACATCACAAAGAAATATAATATACTAATAAAATATATACTGTGTGTACATATAAATGCATAGGGAAAGAAATATCCGTGAATGTGAATATATCACTAATAAATAAATATATATATGCACAGACATACATAGATAAATATATATATATATATATATATATACAAAGAATACAAAAATACATATTAATTAGTATAAATCGGTACAAAAATATCAAAGCATCTATATATTAGAAAAACATTGTGCATGTAATATAGTATGGACCAGTGCGGACTAATATCCATTATCATACACACATACACATAACACTAAAGAATACATACATACAATACACTACAATATATTAGATCCATTCAATACACACATATGTATACATGTGTATACATAATTTAGTAACAATAAAGACCAATTAAAGAACTGCACATATACAATAACCCTCCCCACCCATTAACAAAATAAGTCAAACACGTATATATTAATATCTTCATCTCCAAGAATCCATGACTTCCAGTAACCCCAATGTATACGTCTCCGACAGATAACTGTATTTCTAAATGCCTTCAAAACATGAGAAAAAGATCCCAAAGGAGGGTAGTTAACAAGGTAATGACTATATATGTATATAAAAATAGCAACTAAAAAAGGCTATGTTAAACATAGCTTCCTATACCATTCATTTATGTGTTGTTACATATAGCCACATGCATTTAAGACTGTTTTTCAACAACAGTATTTAATCCCGGATTATTGCTATTGATTCTTTACATTATGTTCTATCATTAATATATGTACACCACATGGGCTGACGCCAATTTTACACTGTATGACTCATGTTTTAATTGTCTTGTTTTTCTGTGTTTTCGCTAATAAAGAAGTTTTTCTATCATTCAATATTTTGAGTGTACTTGACCTCCTTTCTTTATGGGCATTATACTATGTGGAGAGGCACTGTGTGGGCATTATACTGCGTGGGGGGCATTATACTGTGTGAGGGGCACTATGGGGACATTATACTGTGTGGAAGCACTATAGGGGCATGATACAGTGTGGGGGGCACTATAGGGGCATGATACTGTTTTTGGGCCATGGTACTATGTGGGGGCACTATGGGAAGAGGATACTGTATGAGGGGTACTATGGGGGCATTATTCTGCATGAGAAGGCACTATGGGGCATTATAATGTGTTGGGGGACTATAGGGCATTATACTGTATGACTGCCACTATGGGGGCATTATAATATGTGGGGCACTATGGGGCATGATACTGTATGGAGGGGCACTATGAGGACATCATTTTACCTCTTGCTGTAAAGAGGCCCTGACTCACACAGACAGCGGCTGACTTATTGGACTGCAGAGGCTTATGATTTTCTATGCCACTGTTAATGGGTGAGCTTCCTGTGCAGCAGTGGCCAATGTCAGGTGGAAAAAGAATATGAAGAGATGTGCATCAATATAATCATTAGGTTGGGTGCTGAATGTCATCTCAATGTGTACCCACAAGGCACATAGCAGTCTTGCGGTCTGCCTCCATTAGAAGAACTAAATTGAGATGCACAACTACACCGTGTTCCAAATTATTATGCACATTGGATTTAAGTGTCATAAACATTTAATTATTCGTTTTTCAATTAAACTCATGGATGGTATTGTGTCTTAGGGCTCTTTGGATCATTGTAATCAATCTCAGACACCTGTGATAATTAGTTTGCCAGGTGTGCCCAATTAAAGGAAAACTACTTAAGAAGGACGTTCCACATTATTAAGCAGGCCACAGGTTTCAAGCAATATGGGAAAGAAAAAGGATCTCTCTGCTGCCAAAAAGCGTGAAATTGTCCAAGGTATTGCACTAGGTATGAAAACATTGGATATTTCAAGAAAACTTAAGCGTGATCATCGTACTGTGAAAAGATCTGTGGCTGATTCAGAGCACAGACGGGTTCGTTCAGATAAAGGCATAATGAGGAAGGTTTCTGCCAGACAAATTAATAGGATTAGGAGAGCAGCTGCTAAAATGCCATTGCAAAGCAGCAAACAGGTATTTGAAGCCGCTGGTGCCTCTGGAGTCCCGCGAACCTCAAGGTGTGGGATCCTCCAGAGGTTTGCAAGTGTGCATAAAGCTATTATTCGGCCACCCCTAAACAATGCTCACAAGCAGAAACGGTTGCAGTGGGCTCAGAAATAGATGAAGACTAATTTTCAAACCGTGTTGTTTACTGATGAGTGTCGTGCAACCCTGGATGGTCCAGATGGATGGAGTAGTGGATGGTTGGTGAATGGCCACCATGTCCCAACAAGGCTGCGACGTCAGCAAGGAGGTGGCGGAGTCATGTTTTGGGCTGGAATCATGGGGAGAGAGCTGGTAGGCCCCTTTAGGGTCCCTGACGGTGTGAAAATGACCTCTGCAAAGTACGTAGGGTTTATGACTGACCACTTTCTTCCGTGGTACAAAAAGACGAACCGTGCCTTCCGTAGCAAAATTATCTTCATGCATGACAATGCACCATCTCATGCTGCAAAGAATACCTCTGTGTCATTGGCTGCTATGGGCATAAAAGGAGAGAAACTCATGGTGTGGCCCCCATGTTCCCCTGACCTCAACCTTATTGAGAATCTTTGGAGCATCCTCAAGCAAAATATCTATGAGGGTGGGAGGCAGTTCACATCAAAACAGAAGCTCTGGGAGGCTATTCTGACATCCTGCAAAGATATTCAAGCAGAAACTGTCCAAATACTCACAAATTCAATGGATGCAAGAATTGTGAAGGTGATATCAAAGAAGGGGTCCTATGTTAACATGTAACTTGGCCTGTTAAGTTTTTTTTGATTGAAAGAGCTTTTGATTTCTGTAAATATGACCTCCTGATGCTGCAAATTCAACAAATTACCATTTTAGTTCTCTTCACAACCTTTAAAATGTTTTGATCTCTGTTGTGCATAACAATTTGAAACAGTGCATTTTGAGTTTTTTACTTCTAAAAAAAAATCTGTTATCATTAGATTTGTTCAATAAAATTTGCATTATACTCCAACGGTTGATGGCTTGAAGATTATACTGACTGTCATTTGCATCGACTATTTAGGAAAATCAGTGAAAAATAACATTTGCATAATAATTTGGAACGCGGTGTACAGTTCATGCGCATTTTAGCCTTTATTAGTGACACAAAGATGTGGGTTAGGTTATGTTTAACTGTTTTGGCCATATAAAAGAGAACTACCGGGTGCTGCATTATATAATAAAATCTTCTTATATGTTTGCGTGGCTCAAAAATGAAGCTTTTTACATGTGATACCAGAACTGGTCATATGAATGCTGGCTGTAAAATCCATCTATTACCTATTTTTCACTACATGCTATTTAAAAACAGCAGTACAATATTCCCTCCACCCCAACACTCCTCCAAATTATTAGCTACAGTACAGCTTAAGTCCATATAATAAAGGTATTGTCCTAGCAGAAAGCCTTTCCTAGGCTCACGTATAATGCTATTTTTGACAACTGCTGCTACGCTCCATGCTTGCTACTATTGTACTACTAGCTATTTTCAGGCTTTTGTTAAATTAGTTAGAAAGCCCTGAAATAAACCCTAGCTGCTTCATGCCAGGTAAAGAATAATTGGAAACAAGAAATAGGAAAGCATATTTATGAATCAAGTACATTCTGTTGCCAACACTCTGAATAGTAACAAGTTCAGATGTTATTCTTACATTGTTATGCTACAGCAGATCTGCACAGACTATGCCACTCAGCCAAAGCATATAGAGCAATTCAGGTGATGGCTGCATGTGCCCTACCATGATCAGAAACCTGCTAAAGCTCTTTTTTTTAATGACATTTCTCTTTAAACAGTAGCTAGGTCAAAACCGCAAAGTATTACAGCCTCCTCTCATTCAAGTTTTTTTTTTAAAAGCAGAGCTCCTTGCCGTGGTTAGGAATAGTGATGTACCTTAAAGGATATGTACACATTTGTAACCTTCTTTTTTTTTTTGCTTCAATATTTCTAAAATAATTTAAAAAAATAAAGAAGCTTTGCAAAAAGCCTTGTTTGTTTAATTTTTTTGTCTACAGCTCCTATTCAGAACAGTGTGTCTTCATAGTTACAGACTACAAACAGACCCTGTGTAGTCTGATCTTGCAGTCATGCTCCATTCTAACTCTTTTAACATAACTTAGGGTTATACAGCTATATTAAAGGGAAACTCCAGCAAAACACTGATTTTCACAATGATATTATTAATTAGGGAAACTGGACTTTGCACAGCAGAAACCCAAATAGGTTTGGGACCATTGTATAGTTAGGCCAGCCGAGGTTTATGGGAAAGACAGGAAGGACACACTGCTCTTGTGGCGATCTTCCTCTGTCACCCATATGCACTGCAAGTGCTGGTACTTTATATGCACCATCAGCAGTGCCAGTACAGAATCGGAGAGAGAGCAAGATGACCACTGCTCCCAAGTACTAGGGATTATATTCATGGATGTGACCAGTGGGGAGATTTGGTAGGGAATTTCATACCTCCCTGACAAAGTTTTCTTTTAATTTCCACTATATATGCGTGCAAATTGAAACATATCCAATTGTATAGACCTGACATTTTTCTCCCAAACAGACAATTAAAACGGTATAGATTTTTATTTTTTTTGCATTAGCTAAACATGGAACCTTCAGGGTAGGATAAATGTTTGTAATGGTGGAATCTATTTCCAATTTACTGGTATTAAAAGATAATCTAAATTGCAGGAGTTAATACTCATTTAGTTAAAGGAAATGTGTCACCTCGGAAACGCCCCTAAAGTACTGTAATCAGTAAACAGCTTAAAAGACGCCGATTCCCAATCTGTAATTTCTATCTTTCTACTCACTTGCATTTTCCCGCCGTAAGCCCGCAAACAGGCCGTGTGCTGCCTACTGATGACGAGTCCTAGAAGTCCTCTGCATTATATTGCGATCTTAGTAGTCCTCTCTATGTATTGGCATAGTTTGCGGACTTCTAGGGGGGCAGTGCAAGTGAGTGGAAAGATAATTGCCAGTTCAGAATCAGCGTCTTTCAAGCTATTTATGGGTTACTGTAGTTTAGTTTTGGAGAGTACAGAGTCTCTTTAAAGGGGTTGTCCCACACTGCTGTGTGTGTGTGTGTGTGTGTTTTTGTGTGTGTGTGTGTGTGCGCGTGCGTGCTCCCTTCTTCAATATAAGCCTACAGTTCACATATGAACTAAATAGAAATTATCTTTGTTTTCTGGATGTACTGATCAGACGCAATCGAGCAGGTGCACTCGATAAAACTGCCTTCAGGAAGCCCGCAGCGGATAATAGCCTCCTACAGTGGAAAAGTCACCATCCTATCCCACTGAAATGAGGTATCCCAAAAGGACAGTACCTGCGTATGCATAGGAACTGCTTCTCAATAAGGGCTTGTAAACAAGAGTCGGACAAGTTGAGGTATAGATTTAGGCAAAAAGTCCTGATGGATACATACAATTTTGCTTAGACTTAGAATAGAAGAGATCTATTGACATCTTATCCAATGGCACCGAGTGAAGTGACAAGAATAGTGGGCACTTTTTTTTTTATTATAAATAATTTTTATTCAGAGATGGAAACATAGACGAAAATAAAGATTGTACATCAGTAATTGTATGTTACATATCAGAAAAAGGCATTTTCGATAAGAAAAGCAAAAATTTCACATTGAGAAACATATGTGTTCAGACTCCCCAAAAATTTGTTATTTTTTTACTTGTAACATCATAATATTTGTAAATGAACAATTAGGGCCAGTTCACACGGAGTTATACGCGGAAACCACGTCGGAAAATGTGCAAAAAACGGCCGAAAATGCCTCCCATTGATTTCAATGGAAGGCGGAGGCGTTTTTTCCTGCGAGCGGAAAAACTGGCTTGCGGGAAAAAGAAGGGACATGCCCTATCTTCGGGCGTTTACGCTTCTGACCTCCGATTGACATCAATGGGAGGCAGAAGATGCGTATTTCGCTGCGTTTTTTGCCCGCAGCGCTCAATGGCCACGGCCAAAAACTTAGTTAAAAATCGCTGAGGAAAACGGCGTGCAGGCATATAATATAACGGGTCCATATAATAGATTAGACACACATATTTGGTATCACCGTACACGGGAGAAATAGCAGAATGTGGAAAGGTGTCACTTTTACCAATATGTCATATGGGGTTTCGAAATGGCTTAAGAAAAGTGACACTTTTGTAAAAAAAAATGCAATTTACATTTTTTTGGCCCAAGTTTGGACAAATTATGTAAAAAGTGTGAAGGGTTAAAACAGAAATTGCACCTCTAGAAATAGACTTTAGAGTGTCTAGTTTGTAGAACACGTTTTTTTTTACCATTATTTATTGGACTTCAAGTCCATTACCCATACATTAATATCATGGTTTAAAAAATGAAATTAAGACATTTTAGTGTGCAATTCTAAAAAGGGGCACTTGTGTTTTATACTATATTTCTGGTCAAAAAAAATATAAACTACACCTCCAAGTCAGGTGTCCTTATGATCAGGATAAATAAACAAATATATTTCAATACATTTGTGTGATACAATTACTTTTATTTTCAAACTGTTACATTTTAAATGATGAAAAATCTAAATTTTTTCTGTCTATCCACGGCTATAAAAAAAGTAGCAAAAATGTTACTTATACATATATACCACAAAAAGGAATCACTACAGGTCCCAAGAAAACAGTGCAAAATTCACATCGATACATAAAACACATACAGACTTATATTGCGTTACATCTGTGAATAGCAAAACTGCGAAAATTGCTCTGGTCACTAAGGTTTAAAACACCTTCGGTATTAAGGGGTTAAACAAATTCTCTGTGGATTTTTCTTTGTGTTGGTCTATGCCAATTTTATCATACATTACCAATGTTTTGAGAGTACGAAGTACTTCGGAAAGCTCTGGAACAGAGTTCTGTATCCAGTGGCGGAAAATATACTTTTTGATAACCAATAGGGCTATATGGATCACTTTTTTAGCTAATAAAGGCGAGCCACCGATATCATAATCTAAAGGTATGTAGTGGATGTAAAGGTATGTAGTGGATTGGCTCGAAGCGCCACATCCCAGGTATCTTCAATAAATTTGAAAGAATTTTTCCAAAACTCCGCTCTTTGTGGACAATGCCACATTCCATGTAAGAGGTTGGGTTTATTTAAGTTGCATTTAGGACAACTACGTAAATAGTGTGCTGGTGCATCTCTATATGATAAGTCAAAAGCGTACGCTGCATAAGGCGGAAGTGCTTCTCGCACCACTGTTCATTCACCATTGCTTTCCTTACTTTCTCCCATCCTTCTAAAATCTCTTATGTGCCTGCAAAATGCCGCTAGATTATAATATCGCACAATTGGTAATTGTATACCACCATCACATTTAGGGAAGGACAATTTCTTGTATGCAATCCTTAGTCTTTTCTTCTGCCATAAAAACTGTAGAAATGCAGACTGTAGTCTTTGACCATCTAGATGTTTCATCATCTTTAGGAGAGCAGCTCTCCCAATAAAAGAGAATGGTAAAGACGACCATCTATGTAACTCCTTGAGGATTTTCTCTATCAGGGGTAAATCGTTGAGCTTGTACAGTGATGAGGGCAATTTACCTATTTTATTTCCCAGATAAGTTAAATAAGATCTGGCTATCTCCACTGTCGTGTGTAATGCTGGTTTCGTCAGTGAGTCCGTCAAAAAATGTAATTGGCTTTTTAGAACGTTCATTTTATAACCTGATATAGTGGGCACTTTTGACTCTGCGGCTTCCGAAATTCTGAATATACGGTCTACTTTTAGGACAAAAATTAAAATAGATCCCACAAATGCATCTGGGCGATCGACTTGTCCATAGTCATTATGTGGCACCGCAACCACAGGGAACATGGCTTGAACGAAGGGTTATTGGTACTTATCGATGTGGTGGCTGTATATCCTGTCAACATCTTGCAACATCAAAAACCTTTGAAAGTACAATGACTGGAGAGATTTATACTTGTCAAGACTTTGCGAATTGCAAAACAACAGGGGTTGTCTGCCTATTGTATATACTTGTCCATTGTCCTATGTCGGTAAGACTCAAAGGGAATTACGGTGTTGCATTCAAAGTGGTAGAGGTGGTTGGATACAAGCAGAGAAAGGGCTATTGAGATACGTGTAGGTGGATACTTCAAAAGATCTCCTCAAAACTCTGTATCCCGAGTCTAAAATTATTCCTTGTGCTTCACCCCGTTTTTTTGATAATTAGTCAACATTTATTTGATGTTTAATTTATTTCTGTCAAATTATCTCCTTCACTCTAGACACCCAACTGGCATACTTAATGAATTAGTCATTCATCTATGGAACTTGCCGCATGCGCAATTAGCTCGGATGGCCACTGTTTGTCATCCTGTTTGCCATGACTTCGCAGCTATCGTCGGAGAGTGGGAGGAGCGCATGCGTAATTGTCTCGGACACCCAGTGTTCGCCGTCAGGACTGCCGTAATGATACAGCTCTGTCAATAGCATAAAGCGGGCTGGACACATCTAAGTCTATCATATGCAGAGTTTTTATGCAGTAATTTGACAGTTCTATGACTACTTTGAGTTCCCTATACAAGGTGGCATATCATCACTCTATGTTATATGTTTTACTGTACCCTGACGTCGATTGGTTGCCATACAAACACACTCTGTTGTCATCAGAAGGGTTTCTTTAGGGTTGTGCAGGGTTAGTTTAAAAGATGGCAGATTGGTATTAACCTTCAGCTTAACATTAACACTACTATATCTATCCCCAGTGGAGGACTTCCACATGTATCTTCATGGGATATCAACATAGGATTCGCCCTGCGAATCTGGACAGGCTTACCACATGGCTGTCTTGTACATGTCTGTCTTGCCGCTTTGGCAGGGATCATGAGTGAATAAATGTAACAGACCTTTGTTATTATATGTGTTTTTGTCTATATTTTTTGTAGTTAATCTATTCAATACATACTCTTTTCAAGTTACACCAGCCATCCTGGTTGTAATTTTTATTGTTTCTAGTTTGGTTTCCTGACGAATCTGCCATCTATCAAAGGAAACGCGTCGGAAACCTGGAACTTTGCAGTTGTTTTTGCGGTATCTTTCTGCAGCATTGGATAATATTTTTTGGACAGCATAGGTCAATATACTATCACGTACATATTTAAGGTCTGTCCTTTTGTGACCTTGGTCTATATTAGGATAAGTGAATTGTGGTGCAATCTAAGTCCTGGTTTTCAGTTTTTTTGTTGTTTGTGTATCCTATTTTTCTGTTCTCACTGTGTGGTTATACCCCACCTCTCCTATTCTTTAAACTGTCAGTAGGCATCTAGGGTTAGGTTCGAGTTTGGGCTGGTCCCTTGAGTAGGGGTGGTGCTCCAATTAGGACAGGTGACTTGTTAGGGTACATACGGGTGAGTTGTTTGCTACTTTATCACAACTACCACCCCCTTAAAATAATAACTTTTTTTATTCTAAAGATAGAGATAAAAATAAAATGTTATTTTTAACTTTTTTGACCAGTTGGTTCTGTGACTAGATGTTTGTACAATAACTACTGGCTACTGTGTGGCCCACCAAAGCCTTTGCATCTGTGAGACATATAGGTCCTACATTAGAACCTTAACTATTTGAAAATAACTGCGGCAAATTCAAATAACAAAAATTACCTTATTGCCTAATTTGATGTCAGATTTCCACCCAGATCCTCAATAGGGACGGCTGAATTCATTAGAATTTTCCCGTGTATAGAGAACTCAGTGGCTTCTTAATTTAATCTTTTGAAAACACCAGTTACATATCCAAGTGTTCAAAAATTGATTCTCTGCCCACTCTAATGACAGTTTTCACACCCAGTAGCAGTATGGGTAAGGCTAGATTAAACTTTATTCTATGAAAGGTTCTCGTAAGTCCTCTATCAGACAAGCGTATTTGTAAACTTCTGTAATACAGAGCCGTAATATGTATTATGTATGGTATTGCAACAGGTCATTAGTATTGCATCAATATTACAGATCCATACTACTGATGGGCACTTTTCTAGGGAGATAATTGAATTACATTAGACAGTTACTTTAAAAAAAAGGATCCAATACAGATCACATACAGACGAAATAGGGATCACTCTCCATGGACTTTAATAGGCGTTTTCCTTCCGCAATGCGGATTAATTAGTAGTGCATGATGTGTTTTTAAAAAATATTTGCGTAGTGTATACGCCCATGTGAATTGCCCCATTAATTAACATTAGCTCCGTATTACAGACAAATTTTTTTTTTGATATACGGATGTAAAAAACGCTCGTCTGGAAAAGGCTAAACAGAGAGAGATCCCCACCCCATCCCCCTGTAAACCTTTTAGGTGCCGCGGACACTATTGACTGCAGCATCTAAGGTGTTGATTGGAGGTTACTCTGATCCAGGCCGTTAGAGCAGGAGCTCGGCTGTTGTGAAAAAGGCAGCGGCCTAGACTAAGACCCCCTCAGTTACTGCCAAAAAAAAGGTATATTGGTGGTCATAAATGGGTGAGGCATTTAAAACCACTATGGCCTGTGTGGATTTAACAGTATTCTCTGCAGGTTCCTCCTGCCAGCGTATTTATAGTGATCCAACTTCATTTAATCCTTTGAAAACACCATACACTTATTTAAACGGTCAAAATTGTATCTCTCCCCATTTTGATGTCGGTTTTACATTCAGAAACAATTTCGGTCAGGCTGGATTTAAAGGGGTTTTCCCAGTCCCTAAAAATTTATGGGCACTGCACCCCCTTAAAAACAGCTGATCTGCGGGGGTCCCGGGAGTCAAACCCCAACCCATCAGCTATTGATGGCCTATCCTGAGGATAGGCCATCAATTTTTAGGGACTAATAAACCCCTTTAACTGAATTCTATACAGGGGACTTTCCTTTGTTTAATACAAGCTGAAATTAACCCTTTTAAATTCTGAATTGCTATACAGACTTGTGCCCAGTGGCGTAGCTATAGGGGTCGCAGCGGTCGCAATTGCGACCAGGCCAGAAGCCAGGGGGGCCCGTGGCCCCCCACACCCACACCCACGCCGCGGGCCCGTTACTATAGTAACTGACAGTACTTACCTTCCTGGCTCCGGAGCGCAGCAGAGGTCCTGACTTCACAACGCTGTGCGCAGCGCATGACGTCACAACGCTATGCGCAGCGCACAACATCGTGATCCCGGATAGAGTAAGGACGTCTGCTGCGGCTGAAGAGGAGGGTAAGATTAATATCCCTGTCTTCTGAAGCTGATTGGCCGGCTCCCGGGAGTCGAACACCGCCAATCAGATGTTTTGAAGGGGCCGCAGAACTCGTACGAGAGCTGCTTCCCCTTCATTCCGGTCACTTCATTCCGGTCACTTGCTCACACTGTGAATCGGTGTCCGCGCTTCACAGTGTGAGCGAGTAAGTGAAATGAAGGGGAAGCAGCTCTCGTACGAGTGCTGCGGCCCCTTCAAAACAGCTGATTGGCGTGCTCCCGGGAGACGGACCCCGACACATCAGCTATTGATGGCCTATCCTGAGCATAGGCCAGCAATGTTTAGGGACTGGACAACCCCTTTAAGCCTACGATGTAGCAGGCTTAGAGAGCCCATGAGACAGGATCACAGATTGTGTGATGCTGTCTGCTGGGCCCTAGATCTAAGCCAATCACATGGTAGGCTTAGATACTTGGCCCATGTGTGATCCTGTCTGATGGGCCCTGTATATAAGCCAATCACATGGTAGCCTTAGATACAGGGCCCCAGCACACAGTAATCTTATACTGTATAAGATTACTGTCTGCTGGACCCTGTATCTAAGCCTACCTTGTGGTAGGCTTATATACAGGGTCCCACAGACAGTATCACACATGGGCCCTGTATCTAAGCCTAACACATGTGTTACTAATAATTTTTTGTGTGTTTTCTTACAGGTTCGGTGGTTGGACTACGTCGGATTCTAGGACTACTTCGATGACAGCTTTTTTTTATTATCAATAAAATATTTTTTCTATGTCTTTGTGTTTGCTTTTAAACTATATTACTACCGCCTTAGTAATGACCGCCGTCAGATTAACAGCGTCCATTGCTAAGGCGGGGCTAAGTGCTAGCCGGTGCAGAGGCTAACACTAACCCCCATTATTACCCCGGTACCCACCGCCACCAGGGTTGGTGGGAAGAGCCGGGTACGGTCCAGTACTTGATCATCTGTAGTGATGATCGGGCAATGGGGCGGCAACAGGCTGGCAGTATTAGGCTGGGAAAGGCCAGAAACAGTGGCCCTTCCCATCCTGGTAATGCTGCCTGCTGCTGCTTTATTGTATCTGGCTGGTTATGAAAAATGGGGGGGACCCCACGTCATTTAAAAAAAATAAAATAAAAAATAATTGGAAAGAACGATGTGGGGTCCCCCCCAATTTTCATAACCAGCCAGATACAACACAGCAGCAGCAGGCAGCATTACCAGGGTGGTAGGGGCCACTATTTTTGGCCTTCCCCAGCCTAATACTACCAGCCTGCGGCCGCCCCGATGCCGGACGTCACTACAGGTGGTCGGGTACTCGTTCGTACCCCGCTCTTCCCAGTACCCCTGGTGGCAGTGGGTACCGGGGTTCTAATGGGGGTTAGTGTTAGCTACTCCACCTTAGTAATGGAGGTTGTCAATCAGACAGCAGCTATTAACCCCTTAGTGACTGGGCCTAAAAACACCTTAATGACCAGCTCAATTTTTCTGTTTTTGCCTCTGCCTTTCAGCAGCCATAACTTTTTTAATTTTTCATTGACGTGTCTGTATGAGGCCTTGTTTTATGCGAGAGAAATAGTATTTTTTTTCTCCACAGATTGCGGGTAAAAAAAAATTTTTGGACGGCGTTAATAAAGGAAAAAGCGATTCTCGGCATAGTTTTTCTTGTTTATTTTTTATCCCGTTCACGATTCACGCTAAATAACCCATTAGATTAATTCTTCAGGTTATTGCGGTCGTCTAGATACCTAATATGTGTAGGTTTTTTGTTTTTATTTAGTGTAGGGGCAATAAAATTTATTTTATGCAAAATAATGACTCTTTTAATTTTATTTTTTTTGTTAATCCCATCAAGGGATAACTTTATTTATAACTTTTTTTTTATTTTTACTTGTAATGTATTAGCATACTCCTGTATGCTAATACATTACACTGTGTCACTATGACAAAGGCTGCTGATCGGGCAGCACATAGTGTGCCCGAACAGCAGGCAAACGGAACAGACAGCCCTGGGGTCCTTTGTAGGTCTCCAGGCTGACTGCAGAGGGATTCCCTGGTGTTTGATCACATCACCGGAATCCCGGTGATGCAATCAAAGAGGGGAATTCCCTTTGATCATGCCGCGGTCACGGACCGTGGTAATCAAAGGGTTAAACAGCTGGGGTCCGAATGTTTTCCGACCCCAGCTGTGTCCAGGGGGCTGCTCTAGGATCAGGAGCTGTTAGTTACAGCTCCTGCTTAGAGGATGAGCGCTCACACGAGCACTCATCAGCCTGATCTACAGCGACGCCAAAAGACGTCTCTGTAGACTAAGCACCTGCACCGCCTGACGTCAAAAGACAGTGGGCGGTCGGGAAGGAGTTAATAAGGCGGTAATAATAAAGTTTAAAAAAATACAAGCACATAGAAAAAATATTTTATTGAAATAAAAAACACAACCCCATTAACCATTTTATTGAGAATAAAAAACACTGTCATTGAAGAAGTTCCTCGAATCCGAAGTAGTCCAACGACCGAACTTGTAAAAAAACACAAAAATAATTAGTAACACAAAGAAGCAAAATTATTATTCTTACCTTTCCTGGGTCCAGCGCTGGAGCCGCAATGTCAGCGAACTGGGCCCTATATCTAATCCCATCATGTGTGATACTGTCTGCTGAGCCACTGTATCCAATCCTATCATATGTGATACTGTCTGCTCAGCCACTGTATCCAATCCCATCATATGTGATACTGTCTGCTCAGCCACTGTATCCAATCCCATCATGTGTGATACTGTCTGCTGAACTACTGTATCTAATCCCATCATGTGTGATACTGTCTGCTGAGCTTTGCGGGGGGAGGGGGGGGCCCAATAAGAACTTTTGCATCGGGGCCCATGAGCCTTTAGCTACGCCCCTGCTCAGAGACGTAGCTAGGTTCTCCAGCACCCGGGGCAAAGATTCAGTTTGGTGCCCCCCCCCCCAACCTCTTTCCCGACATCTCCTTCCCCCTCACCGTGTTTGTTTTCTCTACCAATCGATGTGTCATTTCTTTTCCACATTTCTTTTTATGTAACGCGAGCATAAAAACATTTGTACATTTAACAAGCAATCTGGTTCTATACACAACACCAGAACCAAGCTCAGTAGATAAATACAGCCCCAAGAACCAAGCTCAGTACATATATACAGCACCAGCACAAATACAGCTCAATTTAGTGCAACCCCTTCCGTATAGGTATGTACGGTGTAAAACTACAGCTCCCAGCATGGCCCGAACAATGATAAGGATATGCTGGGAGATGCTGTTTCACAAAAATAAATCCTATCAATCATACAACCCATCATCTCGCTGCAGATCATACAGTGACTACATTACTGATTAGAGGCAGAATTAACATTTTCATTAGCTGACTCACCGGTGACGTCTCAGATTCTAGTTCTTTTTCTCCATCCGGTCCAGACCTCTATGATGACCATCCGGTCACAGACCATTTCTGCAGTTTGCCGCTCAGATGTCTTCAGCTTCTCACTTTTCCAACATTTCTGCACCTATAATTAAATATAAAGTTCTCATTATACCACACACTACGCCCCTAAATATACTAGCGCCATACACTGTACCTCTACTTATAATAGCACCATACACCGTGTACCACACACACACACACACACACACACACACACTGTGCCCCCTGTAGATAGTGCCCGCCATAGAGCCCCCTGTAGATAGTGCCCCTATATAGCCCACCCCTGTATATAGTGTCCCACAAATAACTCCCCCTATAGTGCTCTACAGATAGCCCAACCCTGTATATAGCCCCCTGTAGATATAGCCCACCCCTGTATATAGTGCTCCACAGATAGCCCACCCCTGTATATAGCCCCCATGTAGATATAGCCCATCCCTGTATATAGCCCCCCTGTAGATATAGCCTACCCCTGTATATAGTGCTCCACAGATAGCCCAACCCTGGATGTAGCCCCCCTGTAGATATAGCCCATCCCTGTATATAGTGCTCCACATATAGTCCACCCCTGTATATAGTGTTTCACAGATAGCCCACCCCTGTATATAGCCCCCCTGTACATATAGTCCACCCCTGTATATAGTGCTCCATAGATATCCCACCCCTGTATATACTATATACAGGGGTGGTGTAATGACGGGGGTGGGGAGACAGACAAGTGAGCCCTAATCTACCCGCCACTCAGTACCTGCCTACTTGCAACGACCCGCCCTAGGCGACGGGGTACAACTGGGCGATGGTCCCTACGCTCAATAAGTGCACGACAGACAAACAGACAAGGGTACACAGAGCTAGGGGGAGAAAGGGGCAGTTGCCCACGGCAACACCGTGAGCAACAAGAGAAGAGAACAAGCCGAGTCAAACCAGGAGAGTACGAGGTACCAAACGCAGAGCAGGAGAGTAGTCAGCAAGCCGGGGTCAATATGAAGCAAGGACAATGGTACAAGAAGCTGCAGCACGGCCAGGAAACCACACGAGAAGAATCACAAGCAAAGGAGGAACAGGAAAGGCAGGTATAAATAGACAGAGGGCGGGAGCTAGCTCCGTCTGGCCAGGCTGTGTGGTTCTCCCACTCCTAAGCCTGCCACCCTGAGTGGTGGAAGATGGAGTCAGTCTCACAGACATAGAAGCAGGTGCAGACTGATTATCTATGGGCGTTAACCCCGAAGCTGTGCCTGGCAGATCCTTTACAGGTGGGCTATCTGTGGAGCAATATATACAGGGGTGGACTATATGTACAGGGGGGCTATATACAGGGGTGGGCTTTCTGTGGAGCACTATAGGGGGAGCTATTTGTGGGATACTATATACAGGGGTGGGCTATATCTACAGGGGGAATATATACAGGGGTGGGCTATATCTACAGGGGTGGGCTATATCTACAGGGGGATTATATACAGGAGTGGGCTATATACTATATAGCCCCCCCTGTAGCAATAGCCCACCCCTGTATATGGTGCCCCATAGATAGCCCATCCCAGTATATAGCCCCCTGTAGATAAAGCCCCCCCCCCGTGTAGACAAAGTCCCCCCTCCGTAGATAAAGCCCCCCGTGTAGATAAAGTCCCCCCTGCAGATAAAGTCCCCCTTATAGATAAAGCCCCCCCCCGTGTAGACAAAGTCCCCCCCCCCCCGTAGACAAAGTCCCCCCGTAGATAAAGCCCCCCCGTGTAGATAAAGCCCCCCCCCGTGTAGATAAAGCCCCCCCCCCCTGTGTAGACAAAGTCCCCCCATAGATAATGCTACACACTTTTATTACAATTTAAAAAAAAACAAAACTATTCAAACTCACCTTAATCCCGTTCCCACGCCGTCCGGCAGCCATGGAGACCTGCTCTCTTCTGCACAGGTCTCCTGGGGGTTGAACGCAGCGTCTATGAAAGGCGCGGATTGGTTGGGCAGGATGACTTTCCCTGTCAATCAGCGCCTTTCATCGACGAAAGCTTCACTGGTACAAAAAGTACCAGTCGCTTCACTCGTGGAAAGGCACTGAACGTGCCCAGTCATTCATTGCTTCTAATTGTACCTGTGTCCTATAGACACAGGTACAATTATAGTGCAGGAGGAGGTGGCGCTGGCGCCCTCCTCTAAGTTGCGCCCGGGGCACGTGCCCTGCCTGCCCCCCCTAGCTACGCCCCTGCCCCTGCTTGTGCCCAATGCAGCTTTGTCTCAGGTTGCTGAAATATTTGCTTATTGTAGGACGTGCGCCTTAATATTATTTTGATTTAAATATTCTGTTCTCTTTAATTATATCAGACCATTAGGGCGGATTTACATGAACGTGTAATACGTCCGTGCAACGCACGTGTTTTACACGCGCCACGCACGGACCTATATTAGTCTATGGGGCAGTGCAGATTGTCAGTGATTTTTGCGCAGCATTTGCTGCGTAAAACTCACGACATGTCCTGTATTTCTGCGTTTTTCACGCATCACGCATTGACTTCATTGGGTGAGTGAAAATCACGCGCACCATACGGAAACACTTCGGTGGGACGCGCGTGATTCGCGCAACAGTAGTCAAAAGTATGTTTGGAAACAGAAAAGCACCATGTGCTTTTCTGTTTACAAACATCCAAACAGAGTGTCATCATGATGGCGGCTGCGCGAAAATCACGCAGCCGCGCATCCTATGTCATCACGACACACGGAGCTGTTAAGTGCCGTTTGCGCACGCAAAACGCCGCGTTTTTTGTAGGAAAAAACAGTGAATTTGGTTTCTTTTTCAAACATGAATAAGAAACTTTCTGAATAGGAAACCAACTTCAGCATGATTAGCAGCATCAGTACATGAGTAGGTGGGCTCGGCATAGGTCACTAGGCTTTCACAACACGCGTCTCCCACGCATGCGACTGATGCCCCCTTCTCCTGCATCACGCGCGTTCCCGGTGGAGAGTGTGCAGCGTGGGGATGTGTAATTGGCACAGAATCCCTCCCAGTCACATCATTTCCCTGTAGCGTGACTGCTCCGCTCCACACGAGCTTATTTAGGCAGGTCTCAGAGACGATTGTCACGACACCTTGTGCTCAGATTGTACATGGGAAGAGCGTGTTACCCGCCTGCCCTGTGCTACGCATCTCATCAGCAGCTGGCAGGGCAAGGTGCAGGAGGATCGCTTCCCCTCTGCACTATATATAGTGCATTCCAGATGGCTCCAGCAATTAACCCTTACATTACAGTCAATCATTGAGCTTATGCCACGCACTGGCAGAAATGGTAACTATGGAATTCTGAATACGTTAATCATCTGTACACAAATTGGTTATGATTTTCTACACGTACACATTAATTGTTTAACCCCCTAAGGGCCAGGCTCAATTTGGAATCAGTTTTTTTTATTATATATATATATATATATATATATATATATATATATATATATATATATATATATACATATATATAGTATCTCTCCCCATTTTGATGTCAGTTTTATACACATATATATATATATATATATATATATATATATAAAACAATAGCAATTTTAGTAAAAATTCAAGCTGGCTCAGCAGTTTCTGTAACCCCTATAAACCTTCTGGATGCGGCCACTTTGGATTGCAGAGCGGGGTGGGTGAGGGTCCCTCTGTGGATATTACATAAATTCTAAAATGTGACAACCAATTTATGTAGGTAAATGGTGGAGATCACATACTTCCTGTATATGGGCCATAGATAAAAGTACATGTACACGACCGTACTCGTAATAACAGTCCATGATTACGGGTACAGGCAACCGCAGGCATTACATTTGTGGACTGTGCTCCCATTATAAAGTATGGGAGCACGATCCGTAAAATAAAATAAAAATAGGACATGTCCTATTTTTTAAGGAAACTTTCTACGGCCCAGACACTTTCCAATAAATATACAGGAGTGTGTCCGTCAGCCATACAAATGAATGGGTCTGTAATTACGTGAATCTACGGACGTGTGCATGGGGCCTAAGGCAGTCGACTACGCTAGTGCTTCAAGCAAAACGACGGGTCCGGCCACAACCACCCACGGCAGTATATCAGTATATAGCGTGAAAACCTGAGATATCGCTGGTTATCGAGAGATCTCAAGGCTCTGTCTAAATGAGAGACTATCTGCGGCAGTTATCAATGGGTAACTGCTCTGTTATGCTGCAGACAGAGCTTCTTTAGGATCCATTCACATCTGCATTGTCCATTCTGTTTTCTGTTCCGACATAGGAAAAGATAAACTAAAATAACGGCAGTGTCGGATACGTCACATGATGGGCACCAATGGCGCCCAAAGGAACACATTGATGTTATTGGGTATTTTAAACAACTTTGTAACGGTTTTTTATTGTATTTTTTTTTTTAATGGACTTTTAGGGCACATTCAGACGTGGCGGAATTGCTGTTGAATTCCGCTGTGGACAGTCCGCAGTGGAATTCTGGCAGCAGCTGTTTTTTTACATTTGTCTCTATACATTTTTAGAAAACTTAGTTCAAATGTTGCGGAAAATAACTTTACGGAATTTAGGCTGCGGTGCAGAATTTTCCCTCCGCAGCATGCTCATTATGTTGCAGGGAAGCAGAGGAATTTCACTGCGGATTTCAGCATTTGCATTGCAAAGGCTGAAATCTGCAGCAAGTCTGCTGTGCTATCTGCAAATTCGCAAGGAATTTGCAGCAATATTTTCAGCTGAAAAATTCCGCCACGTCTGAACATGGCCTTAGAGATCGATACAAGTCAGAGACACACAGGAAGGCATCAGTCCCGCTGACCTGAGAG
The DNA here is from genome assembly GCF_050947455.1 of Rhinoderma darwinii. Lineage (NCBI taxonomy): Eukaryota > Metazoa > Chordata > Amphibia > Anura > Rhinodermatidae > Rhinoderma > Rhinoderma darwinii. Next base: position 124,005,977 of record NC_134690.1, read on the forward strand.
ATTTATCTTTGAGCGCTAGATACAGCTATCTGTGTTCCCAGGATACATTGTTTTATTAAAAACAAAAGCGTTCAAAGGTTTACATAGCCGGCTATGTCCACACAGAGTATTTTTGATGAGTTTTTTGACATGGAAACCGCGCCGCAAAACTCGTCAAAAACTGCCCGAAAATGCCTCTTATTGATTTCAATTGGAGGCGGAGGCGTTTTTTCCCCGCGAGCGTTAAAACCGTCTCGCGGGAGAAAGAAGGGACATGTCCTATCTGCGGGCATTTACGCCTCTGACCTCCCATTGACATCAATGGGAGGCAGAGAAAGCGTATTTTGCGGTGTTTTATGCCCGCGAAAATCGGCATGCAGGGAGGGGAAAATCTGCCTCAAACTTCCAAACAGAATTTTGAGGCAGAAATTCCGCTTGCAAAAAACTCAGTGTGAACATAGCCTTAATGACCAGCTACATCTTTTAGTTTTTGCATCTCTGCCTTTTAGCATAATGGTGAGGCCTGGTTTACACGAGCGTGTGCGTTTTGCGCACGCAAAAAAACGCGGCGTTTTGCGTGCGCAAAAGGCACTTAACAGCTCCGTGTGTCATCAGTGTATGATGCGCGGCTGCGAGATTTTCTCGCAGCCGCCATCATTATGACACTCTGTTTGGATGTTTGTAAACAGAAAAGCACGTGTGGCTTTTCTGTTTACATTCAGAGTTTGACAGCTGTTGCGCGAATCACGCTGTTCGCACGGAAGTGCTTCCGTGCGACCTGCGTGGTTTTCACGCACCCATTGACTTCAATGGGTGCGTGATGCGCGAACAGCGCACAAATATAGGACATGTCGTGAGTTTTTTTCAGCGGACTCACGCTGAGCAAAACTCATGGACTGTCTGCATGCCCCCATAGACTTACATAGGTCCGTACAACACGCGTGAAAAAGCACGCGCGTCGCACGGACGTATATCACGCTCGTGTAAACGAGGCCTGAGGGTATGTCCACACAGTGTTTTCAACCGGTTTTCGGGGCAGTAGACATCCCGAAAAATCGGAAGCAGAACGCCTACAAACATGCCCATTGATTTGAATGTGAAAAACAACGTTCTGTTCTGACGGGGCATTTTTTTACACGGCCGTTTTTGGGGCCGTTTTTCACAGACTCTATAGAAAAACAGCCGTTAAAAACGCAGCGAAAAACACAACTTTGATTAAAAAACATCTGAAAATAAGGAGCAGTTTTCCCTTGAAAACAGCTTTGTATTTTCAGACGTTTTTTATTGTGTGTGTGCATATACCCTTTGGGTATGTTCACACACACTAATTACGGACGTAATTCGGGCGTTTTTGCCCCGAATTACGTCCGAAAAATGCGGCTTGAAAGCGTTGACAAACAGCTGCCCATTGAAAGCAATGGGCAGACGTTTGTCTGTTCACACGAGGCGTGTATATTTATGCGACGCTGTCAAATGACAGCGTGTAAATAGACGCCAGCGTCAAAGAAGTGACCTGTCACTTCTTGGGGAGTAATTGGAGCCGTTATTCATTGACTCCAATGAAAAGCAGCGCCAATTACGTCCGTAATGAACGCGGCGTTCAAGCGCCTGCACATGCCGTTACGGCTGAAATTACGGGGATGTTTTCTCCTGAAAACATCCCCGTAATTTCAGCCGTTACGGACGCTGCCGTGTGAACATACCCTTAGGCTGGGTTCACACGACCTATTTTCAGACGTAATGAAGGCGTTTTACGCCTCGAATTACGTCTGAAAAAACGCCTCCAATACGTCGGCAAACATCTGCCCATTACTTTCAATGGGCTTTACGATGTACTGTGCCGGCGACCTGTCATTTTACGCGTCGCTGTCAAAAGACGGTTCGTAAAATTACAGCCTCGTCAAAAGAAGTGCAAGACACTTCTTGGGACGTTTTTGGAGCCGTTTTCTCATAGACTCCAATGAAAACAGCTCCAAAAACGGCCGTAAAAAAGGCAGCTAAAACGCAGCGAAAAACGTGAGTTTCTCAAAAAATGTCTCAAAATCAGGGGCTGTTTTCACTTGAAAACAGCTCTGTATTTTCAGACGTTTTTTGTTAAGCGTGTTAACATACCCTTAGGGTATGTTCACACGAGAAGTGGCTTTTACGTCTGAAAAGACAGACTGTTTTCAGGAGAAAACAGCTGCCTCGTTTCAGACGTAAAAGCTCCTCCTCGTATTATGTGAGGCGTCTTTGACGCTCGTAATCTTGAGCTGCTCTTCATTGAATGCAATGAAGAACGGCTCAAATTACGTTGCAAAGAAGTGCCCTGCATATAATGTATATAAGTGCCCTGCACTTCTTCTGACGAGGCAGTCATTTTACGCGTTGTCGTTTGACAGCTGTTAAACGACGACGCGTAAATTACTGGTCGTCGGCACAGTACGTCGGCAAACCCATTCAAATGAATGGGCAGATGTTTGTCGACGTATTGTAGCCCTATTTTCAGGCGTAAATCGAGGCATAATACGCCTAGTTTACGCCTGAAAATAGGTCGTTTGAACCCAGCCTAAGGCTAAGCCTAAGCAGTCTGTTTACAAACATCCGAATGGCGTGTCATAATGATGGCGGCTGCGCGAAAAGCACACAGCCGCGCATCATATGATGCTGCCTCACGGAGCAGGTAAGTGGCTTTTGCGCAGGCAAAATGCCATGCACGTCTGAATCAGCCCTAATACAGAAGCAGCAGAGTGGACGAGATTTGAACAAAACACAGTTTTTCAGGCGGAATGTCTGCTGTGGAAAACAGCAGTTAAAAAAAAAAATTCTCTATACTTCTTTGTCCAGGCCGGCCTCCTGGGATAACTTTTTATCCTATGTGACTGCTGCAGCCAATCACAGGCTTTCTATAAAAAATAACACACCACACATCCATCCTTTAACTGGTTGCCGACACAGGACGAGTATGCTCGTCCTGAGCCGCGAGCACTTCGCGCATTAGGACGAGCATACTCGTCCTGTGTGACAGCAGTCTCTGCCGTCTCTGTGTGTGCGATCGAGAGCGGGGCAACGGCTGTAATACACAGCCACGGCCCCGCTCTGACAGCGGAGAGGAGAGAAACATCTTCTCTCCGCTGTTAACCCTTTGAACGCCGTGATGACAGCTGATCGCGGCGTTCAAGGAGAGGGGACTGCACATTGATCGCGTCACAGAAAATAACTGTGACGCGATCAAAGCCCATAACTCATATGGCCAGACAGCCCAGGGTCCAGTGAAGGACCCCAGGGCTGTCTGAACATATTTCCTGTTGTTAGGGCATACTGAGGTATGCCCTAACAACTGCCTGTGTACGATCAGTAACAGGCTAATGTACTGGCATATAGATCTATGCCAGTACATTACAGTTACAAAATCAAAATCAAAATGATAAATCCCTTTATGGGATTAAAAAAAAAAGTTACATGAATGTAAAAAAAAAATAATGGTAAATAAATAAATAAAAAGTAAATAAAATACACAGAAACACACATTTTTTATAATAAATAAACTTTTTAAAATATAAGTCCCAAAACATGAAATAATAAAGACATATTTGGTATCGCCACGACCGTAACAACCTGTATAACAAATGTATAACATTATTTATTATGATCAGTGTATGGTGTAAAAAAAAAAATATTAAAACTGCTGCACAACTGCTTTTTTTCTGCATTTTAATCTAATTAAAAATTTATAGAAATTAAACGATAATGTATTTGTACAAAAAAATGGTACGTACATAAAGTACAACTCGTGCCGCAAATAACAAAGTCTCATACAACTACGTCGTACAAAAAATAAAAGAGTTATGAGCGTCGGGATGCAAAGAGGGAAATGTAAAAAAAATTGCTCTGTCCTCAAGGCTAAAATTGGCCGTGTCCTTAAGGGGTTAAAGAGGCTCTGTCACCAGATTTTGCAACCCCTATCTGCTATTGCAGCAGATCGGCGCTGAAATGTAGATTACAGTAACGTTTTTATTTTTAAAAAACGAGCATTTTTGGCCAAGTTATGACCATTTTTGGATTTATGCAAATGAGGCTTGCAAAAGTACAACTGGGCGTGTTTAAAAGTAAAAGTACAACTGGGCGTGTATTATGTGCGTACATCGGGGCGTGTTTACTACTTTTACTAGCTGGGCGTTCTGATGAGAATTATCATCCACTTCTCTTCACAACGCCCAGCTTCTGGCAGTGCAGATCTGTGACGTCACTCACAGGTCCTGCATCGTGTCAGACGAGCGAGGACACATCGGCACCAGAGGCTACAGATGATTGTGCAGCAGCATCAGCGTTTGCAGGTAAGTCGATGTAGCTGCTTACCTGCAAACGCTGATGCAGAATCAACTGTAGCCTCTGGTGCCGACACGATGCAGGACCTGTGAGTGACGACACAGCGTGATCTCTCGAGAACACGCTGTGTCTGCACTGCCAGAAGCTGGGCGTTCTGAAGAGAAGTGGATGATACTTCTCATCAGAGCGCCCAGCTAGTAAAAGTAGTAAACGCGCCCCGATGTACGCACATAATACACGCCCACTTGGACTTTTACTTTTAAACACACCCACTTGGACTTTTGCAAGCCTCATTTGCATAACTACAAAAATGGTCATAACTTGGCCAAAAATGCTCGTTTTTTAAAAATAAAAACGTTACTGTAATCTACATTGCAGCGCCTATCTGCTGCAATAGCAGATAGGGGTTGCAAAATCTGGTGACAGAGCCTCTTTAAGACAGGCCTTTATGTGAAGTCTCTCTATAATGTACAAATAATAAAACCTTTGGACATAGCCATCAGCCGAGTTGTGATGATCTGATCTCTCTTGCTCCCCAGCCATTGGCGCGCGCGCACACACCTTATGACTACTTTTCTGCTGATCACCTGACCTGAAGTCATACACATTAGTCATCACACTCGTGAGCACATAAGAAAGTGATTTACAGTTTAATTGAGATCTGATACTTTTTCCTGCTTTATAAGTTCCAGGGGATTTTACTGTTAAAGTACAGATTGTTCTATTTGATTTATTATCATTTCATTGAATGTTTGTGGATTAAACCTTTTTATACGTAACAAAGTAAACTTTAAAATCTGTACATTATCTATTAATTAATGAGTTTACGTGCGCCTGATCTTTAGGGCAGATTCACACGAACGTTGCGTTTTTGCGCGCGCAAACAACGCAGCGTTTTGCGAGCGCAAAAACCATTTGACAGCTGCGTGTGTCATGCGTGTCTGATGCGCGGCTGCGTGATTTTCGCGCAGCCGGCATCATAGAGATGAGGCTTGTCGACGCCCGTCACTGTCCAAGGTGCTGAAAGAGCTAAATCTTTCAGCACCCTCGACAGTGAATGCCGAACACAACAGCGAAAAACCTGTAAAAAAAAAGATAAAGTTCCTACTTACCGAGAACTTCCCGGCCGTTGCCTTGGTGACGCGTCCTTGGTGACGCGTCCTTGGTGACGCGCCTCTCTTGACATCGGGCCCCACCTCCCTGGATGACGCGGCAGTCCAAGTGACCGCTGCAGCCTGTGATTGGCTGCAGCCTGTGCTTGGCCTGTGATTGGCTGGAGCTGTCACTTGAACTGAAGTGTCATCCCGGGAGGTCGGACTGCAGGAAGGAGACAGGAGTAATCGGTAAGTTAGAACTTCGTTTTTTTTTACAGGTTAATGTATTTTGGGATCGCAAGTCACTGTCCATGGTGCTGAAACAGTTTAACTCTTTCAGCACCATGCACAGTGAATGTCTCCCGACGTCGCGGACCGGAATTTTTTTTGCCGGGTTCGGCCAAAACGAGTTTGGCCGAACACGGTGAAGTTAGCTTCGGTTGTCGGGGTTCGCTCCTCGCAAAGACACTCCGTTTGGATGCTTGGAAACAGAAAAGCACGTGGTGCTTTTCTGTTTCCATTCATCCTTTTGACAGCTCGTGCGCTGTTTCAGTCTGTTCGCACGGAAGTGCTTCCGTGCGACCTGCCTGGTTTTCACGCACCCATTGACTTCAATGGGTGCGTGATGCGTGAAATACACAGAGTTATTGAACCTGTCGCGTATTTTGCGCAGCGAACAAACGCTGCGCAAAATACACGGACTGTGTGTACGGCCCCATAGACTTCTATAGGGCATTGCGTGCCGCGCGAAAACCACGCGGCCTACACGCTGCCAAATCACGTTCGTGTGAATCCCCCCTTAGGCTAACATTTTTGAGGAAAAGTTCTCTGCAAAAAATAGCTAAATAAAACACAGATCAATGTTCACACAGGGCGGATTTACTGCGGAGATTCTGTCCGCAGTGAATTACAGTAGAAGCAAAGTGGATAAAATTTTAACAAATCTCATCCACATGCGGCAGAAAACCGTGCATAAATAGACCTGCGGTGCAGATTTCAGAGCGTCAATTCATGTTGCGGAATCGTTGCATTTTTTGTTACAGATATTCCCTATTGTGTTCAATGGAGAAGAGAAAATCTGCATCAAATTGGAAATGTAGCAATTTCCTATTTAAAATTAAAAAACAGCCCATATTCGCCTCCCCTGGCGATGCCATAGAGATGATGTCTGTTCCCCCAGCGGTTCTCTGTGCAGCTGGGCTCCTGGAATGACATTTCATCCCATGTGACTTCTGCAGCCAATCACAGGCTGCACAAAGCCGAGACAAGGGGAGCAGGCATCGCTATGGCAATGCCAGGGAGGTAGGTATAAACTTTTTTTAATCTGCTCTGCTTTACACAGCGGCAAATCCGGACAAAAATCGGCACCAAATTTAGATGTTTGGGAGTTTTCCGAGGTAAATCCACCCTGTGTGAACATACCTCAATACAGTCATGTTAACTGATCCACAGGGTTAGTATATACAAGCAGTAAGGCTCAATACAAAAAACAGGGGCATACCAGGTTTTTTTTCGGATTTTGTTTCATTCCGTATCATGGCACGCTCATCAGATGCAAAATTACATAACTACCAATATACAGAGTAAATGTATACGGAACAATGCTTCTAGAAAACATCCCTGTAATACATTGGCATACAAGCACCATATTGCGGCACCATATAAACGCCTCTGCTATGTACATGAGGACTAAAGCTAATACTATGCCATAAGGTCACAGTGGAAATGGGGTCCATATTTAGAATCTATTTCTTTATAGCCAAATTACAAAGTGGTCCCATACACAAAAATGGAGACATTGAGGGTATATTCACACAGGGCGGATACGCTGCATAAAAGTACACAGCGTATCCACCATGGATGCCGCAGGGAATTCCGGCTGATAAACTGCACCAAAAAAGTCCATACTTGCCCGTTGTCATGGTGACGCATCCCTCTGACCTCCTGGGATGACGTTTCATCCCATGTGACCGCTGCAGCCTGTGATTAACTGCATCAGTCACATGGGATGAAACGTCATCTCTGGAGGTCAGGCTGGACGCAGGAGCAGAGAGATTTGGGTAAGTATAGACTTATATATATATATATATATATATATATATATATATATTAATATCTGAGTTGTGACTTTTGCGGCAGAATCGCAGCTTTTCCACCGAAAAAATTTGCAACATCTGATATTTATTGCAGATCCACATTTTTTTCTTTTATAAATGCAGCAGCCAGTTACCAGGATCCTGACCGGAGACACACATTACCCTTTTTATAACCTTTTTTGTGCAACAATGAGCAATTTTGGTAGTCAAAAGCCTTCCTAACTGCCTATGGGGGGGACGGGGGACTATACACAGCCCGATCCTTGGTGTGATGTCACTGACTATTGAATCTGAATGAAGCTGCGTGAATCCTGATCGTGATTTACTGTGTCTTCTCGTTGACAGATCTTCAGGGTTCACATATGCAGTGCCAGCGTTCCTGCAGCACGAAACATTTCAACAGTATTCTGAGAGCCTTGCTAATTGCTACATTCACAAACTATTTATAGGCCTGAAAGGAATATATTCGTCAGTGGCGGACACAGACTGCAAAAGGCCCCTGTGCAGATAATGTGCCAGGGCCCCCCCCCCCCCCACCCCGCAAACTTCTCATGGCCGACGGTCCGCTTTCAGCTGCATCGCTGGGTCTCCTAAGTGACCCAACAATGCAGCACTAGCAGCCGGGGCGTCACTAAGGCTGGGTTCACACACACACTATTTACGGACGTAATTTGGGCGTTTTAGCATTGAATTACATCCGAAAATGCGGCTCAAAAGCGTCGGAAAACATCTGCCCATTCATTTGAATGGGTCTTACGATGTTCTGTGCCGATGGTCATTTTTTTTTACGCGCCGCTGTCGAAAGGCGGCGCGTAAAAAACTGCCTGTCACTTCTTCAGATGTAAATGGAGCCGTTTTCCATGGACTCCATGGAAAACCAGCTTCAATTACTTCCGTAGTGGACGCAGCAAAAGACGCCTGCACATGCCATTACGGCTGAAATTACGGTGCTGTTTTCTCCTGAAAACAGCACCGTAATTTCAGCCGTAACAGACGCTGCCGTGTGAACATACCCTCAGGGCTTAAAATGTCCGGGAAATAGCCCCAATACATATGTGTCCGCCCCAAAAAAAAGTGTGTGTATAGGAGACAGCATAGCATATCTATAGCACTACGACCCTATAAACTATGGATAGGATTAGATACAGTGGCTGAGCAGACAGTATCACACATGATAGGATTAGATACAGTGGCTCAGAAGGCAGTATCACACATGATAGGATTAGATACACAGCTCAGCAGACAGTATCACACATGATAGGATTAGATACAGTGGCCCAGCAGACAGTATCACACATGATAGGATTAGATACAGTGGCTCAGCAGACAGTACCACACATGATAGGATTAGATACAGTGGCTCAGCAGACAGTACCACACATGATAGGATTAGATACAGTGGCTCAGCAGACAGTATCACACATGATAGGATTAGATACAGTGGCTCAGCAGACAGTACCACACATTATAGGATTAGATACAGTGGCTCAGCAGACAGTATCACACATGATAGGATTAGATACAGTGGCTCAGCAGACAGTATCACACATGATCGGATTAGATATAGGGCCCAGCACAGTATCATACATGATTGGATTAGATACACAGCTCAGCAGACTGTATCACACATGATAGGATTAGATACAGGGCCCAGCTCGCTGACATTGCGGCTCCAGCGCTGGACCCAGGAAAGGTAAGAATAATAATTTTGCTTCTTTATGTGTTACTGATTATTTTTGTGTGTTTGTGTTTTTTTTACAGGTTCGGTTGTTGGACTTCGGATACGAGGACTTCAATGACGGCGTTTTTTTTATTCTCAATAAAATGGTTAATGAGGGTTGTGTTTTTATTTCAATAAAAAAAATTTCTATGTGCTTGTATCTTTTTAAACTTTATTATCACCGCCTTAGTAATGGCCGCTGGCTGATTGACAACCTCCATTACTAAGGCGAGGCTTAATGTTAGCCGGTGCAGAGTCTACACTAACCCCCATTATTACCCCGGTACCCACCGCCACCAGGGGTACTGGGAAGAGCCGGGTACAAACCAGTACCCGACCAGCTGTAGTGACGGGCAGGCACCGGGGTGGCCGCAGGCTGGTAGTATTAGGCTGGGGAAGGCCAAAAACAGTGGCCCTTCCCACCCTTGTAATGCTGCCTGCTGCTGCTGTGTTGTATCTGGCTGGTTATGAAAATTGGGGGGGACCCGACATCGTTCTTTCCAATTATTTTTTAAATGACGTGGCGTCCCCCCCATTTTCATAACCAGCCAGATACAATAAAGCAGCAGCAGCCTAGCATCACCAGGGTAGGAAGGGCCACTGTATCTGGCCTTTCCCCTCCTGATAATACCAGCCTGCGGCCACCCCAGTGGCCGACCATCACTACAGATGGTCAAGTACTGGATGGTACCCGGCTCTTCCCAGCACCCCTGGTGGTGGTGGGTAACGGGGTAATAATGGGGGTTAGTGTTAGCCTCTGTACCTGCTAACACTAAGCCCTGCCTTAGCAATGGATGCTGTCAATCAGCCGGCGGCCATTACTAAGGCGGTAGTAATATAGTTTAAAAAAAACCACAAAGACATAGAAAAAATATTTTATTGAAATAAAAAAAAAAAACACAACCCTCATTAACCATTTTATTAATAAAAAAAAAAGCTGTCATCGAAGTAGTCCTGGAATCCGCCGTAGTCCAACGACCGAACCTGTAAGAAAACACACAAAAAATGATTAGTAACACATGTGTTAGGGTATGTGCACACACACTAATTACGTCCGGAATTGACGGACGTATTTCGGCCGCAAGTACCGGACCGAACACACTGCAGGGAGCCGGGCTCCTAGCATCATAGTTATGTACGACGCTAGGAGTCCCTGCCTCGCTGCCGGACAACTGTCCGGTACTGAAAACATGATTACAGTACAGGACAGTTGTCCCACAGCGAGGCAGGGACTCCTAGCGTCGTACATAAGTACGACGCTAGGAGCCCGGCTCCCTGCAGTGTGTTCGGTCCGGTACTTGCGGCCGAAATACATCCGTCACTTACGGACGTAATTAGTGTCTGTGCACATACCCTAAGGCTTAGATACAGGGCCCATGTGTGATACTGTCTGTGGGACCCTGTATCTAAGCCTACCACAAGGTAGGCTTAGATACAGGGTCCAGCAGACAGTAATCTTATACAGTATAAGATTACTGTGTGCTGGGGCCCTGTATCTAAACCTACAGTGTGGTAGGCTTAGATACAGGGCCCAGCAGACAGGATCACGCATGGGCCATGTATCTAAGCCTACCATGTGATTGGCTTAGATACAGGGCCCAGCAGACAGCATCACACAATCTGTGATCCTGTCTCATGGGCCCCCTAAGCCTGCTACATCGTAGGCTTAGGGGTTGTGCAGTCCCTAAACATTGATGGCCTATCCTCAGGATAGGCCATCAATAGCTGATGTGTCGCCCGGGACCCGCAAATCAGCTGTTTTGAAGGGGCCGCAGCACTCGTACGAGAGCTGCTTCCCCTTCATTTCACTACTCGCCCACACTGTGAATCGCCGAAACCGATTCACAGTGTGACCGGAATGAAGTGACAGGAATGAAGGGGAGCAGCTCTCGTACGAGTGCTGCGGCCCCTTCAAAACAGCTGATTGGCGGGTCCCAGGAGTCGGACCCCGCCAGTCAGGGCTATCTTACCTTCCTCTTCGGCCGCGGCGGGAGTTCTGTCGTCTCGATGCTGTGCGCGGCGCATAGCGCTGTGACGTCATGTGCTGCGCACAGCGCCTGACGTCAGGACCTCCGCTGCGATCCGGAACCAGGAAGGTAAGTAAAGTATGTTACTATAGTAACAGGGGCCCGCGGCCCGAGTTACTATAGTAACTTTTTATTGATGTGGTGCGGGGGGCCGTGGGCCCCCCTGGCTTCGGGGCCCGGTCGCAATTGCGACCGCTGCGACCCCTATAGCTACGCCAGTGGTCCACGGGCCTCTGTCTCAGTCCTCAGCATCGCGCAGCTGAGAACTGAGTCGGCCAGCAGAGGAACGGGCCCCCTTCCCACGCGGGGCCCTTGTGCAGCTGCACCGGCTGCACATGCGGTATGTCCGCCCCTGATATTCGTGTTATTCTCAGTGTAAATGTAAGGGCTCACTCTATGGAAACACCAGCTATAAATTGATCTGCCCCTCAAATCCTCCTCCACTTCTTTAAATCTTCTCTACCGTATTTTACAGATACACGACTCACCTCCTACCTTACCTGTTGTATTACTGGACACCAAAATATTAAAGGCTATGGACAACTGCACCAATTTTTCTCTTTATACTTCATTTGCTTACTAAATGCAAAATGAAGCAACTTTCTAAATAGACTAAATTAAAAATAAAAACTGGCTTTTTAAAATGCGTTTTTTTTTTAATGCAGTTTAAAATGGCAGGGAAAAAAATCTAAATGTGAAGAAAGCCTTAGGCCCCATACACATGACCGTAGATTTTGTCCGTAATTACAGACCCATTCATTTCTATGGTGGACGGACACCTTCCCGTATATGTATGTGCTGTAGAAAGCCTCCGTAAAAAATAGGACATGTCTTATTTTTTAATTTTACGCACCGTGCTCCGATACTTTATAATGGGAGCATGGTCCGCAAATGCGGATGACTGTCCAAAACCGTCCGTGCCTGTAATCACGGACCGTGATTACGGGCACGGTCGTGTGCATGGGACTTTAGTCTCCATGCACATGGTTATATGGTGTCAGTATAGCAATAGACTGCAATGCATTATTATTGCAGTATATCATGCAAGCGATCCAATGATCGCCAATTCAAGTCCCCAAGGGGGACTTGTAAAAAGCAGTTAAATAAGGTTTTTTTAATGTACACAAAAAAAAATATTAAAGGGTAACTAAACGTTCGACAAACTTCTGACATGTCAGAGTGACATGTCAGAAGTTCTGATTGGTGGTGGTCCGAGCAGAGATCCCACCAATCGCTAAATTGAAGTGATGTCCCAGAGGAAGCCGGAAGGGTGAAACCCAGGGTCGGTTTGCATTATTTGGCGAGATTGTCTTATGCTTTTAATCTATGTCTGTTTTGTAAGTATGGAATAAACACGTGGAGTTGTAATTTCCCAAAGGTAGTGCACTATCTCCTCTTTCTTCCTTGTTGGAGATATAGACCATCAAGTACGAGGATTTGCACAGCAAGCTGTTGCATTACTGTGTGGAACCACAGGTACCAGCGAGATGTACACACCGGTGGAAATTTGGATCGTTTTCATTGCATGCAAGCTGGGGGAACGGAAAACCCTGAATGGACACTTCAGACTTTACATCTACAACCGTCTGAGCAGTAAAAATCTATCAATTTATCGAAGTGGCAGAAGCGCTCATGTGACCGCTCAGCCGCTTCATTTCTGTTCTGCTTTTTCCAAAAAGCCGATGTATCAGAGTACGGGCTCATAGACTTTCTATTAACCCCTTAATGACCAGCCTATTTTAGACCTTAATGACCAGGCTATTTTTTACGTTTTTCCATCGTCGCATTCCTAGAGCTATAACTTTTTTATTTTTGCGTCGACATAGCTGTATAAGGTCTTGTTTTTTGCGGGACAATTTGTATTTTTTAATAGCTCCATTTTGAGTACATATTATTTATTGATTAACTTTTATTAACTTTTTTCGGGGGGGGATAGAAAAAAATCTGAAATTTCGCCACTCTTTTTTGCGTCCTAAATCTACGCCGTTTACCGTGTGGTATAAATAACACAATAACTTTATTCAGCGGGTTGTTACGATTGCAACGATACCAAATTTGTATAGTTTTTGTATGTTTTACTACTTTTACACAGTAAAAACGCTTGTTTTTCGACATTATTTGTTTTTGTGTCTCCATATTTGAAGAGCCGTAACGTTTTTATTTTTTCGCCGATGCAGTTGTATGAGGGATTTTTTTTTTGCGGGACGACTTGTAGTTTTTATTGGTACCATTTTGAAGTAGATGCGACTTTTTGATCACTTTTTAATCACATTTTTTTAAAGTCAGGATTCACAGAAAACAGCAATTTTTCTGTCGTTTTTTATTTAATTTTTTACGCCGTTCACCGTGTGGGTTAAGTAATGCAATAGCTTTATAGTCAGGGTCGTTACGGACGCGGCGATACCAAATATGTGTAACTTTTTAACTTTATTTTGTTTTTTTAATAGTGAAGCAGTTTGTAAGTGGGTTTTTCCCTTTTTTTTCAAATTTTTTTTTTAATTAACTTTATTAAACTTTTTTTTAAACTTTTTTACTAGTCCCACTAGGGGACTTCACTATGCGATCCTCTGATCGCTATTATAATACACTGCAATACCATTGTATTGCAGTGTATTACTGCCTGTCCGTTTAAAACGGACAGGCATCTGCTAGCATGATCTAGCAGGCATTCATTAGGGTATGTTCACACGACAGCGTCCGTAACGGCTGAAATTACGGGGATGTTTTCTCCTAATTTTAGCCGTAACGGCATGTGCAGGCGCTTGAACGGACGTAATTGGCGCTGCTTTTCATTGGAGTCAATGAATAATGGCTCCAATTACGCCCCAAGAAGTGACAGGTCACTTCTTTGACGCGGGCGTCTATTTACGTGCCGTCTTTTGACGGCGAATTTTTGGGACGGCGCATTTGACGGCGCATTTTTCGGACATAATTCGGGTCAAAAACGCCCGAATTACGTCCGGAATTAGTGTGTGTGAACATACCCTTACAGGCAGACCTGGGGGCCTTTATTAGGCCCCCAGCTGCCATGGGAGACACAGACACTTGGCGATCTTATCGCCGGGTGTCGGTGGGAGAGAGAGAGAGCTCCATCCCTCTCTCCAAAACCACTCAGATGCGGTGCTCCCTATTGAGCACCGCATCTGAGGGGTTAAACGGGTGAGATCGATACTAATATCGATCTCACCCGGCAGAGCAGGGATGCCCTCAGCTACCTCTGGCAGCTGAGAGCAGGGAGATTTGACAGCTCCCTGCTCCGTTTACTTATTCCGATGCCGCAACGTAAAAAGTCTATGGGCCGGTCACTAACGGGTTAAAGAGGCTCTGTCACCAGATTTTGCAACCCCTATCTGCTATTGCAGCAGATAGGCGCTGCAATGTAGATTACAGTAACGTTTTTATTTTTAAAAAACGAGCATTTTTGGCCAAGTTATGACCATTTTTGTATTTATGCAAATGAGGCTTGCAAAAGTCCAAGTGGGCGTGTATTATGTGCGTACATCGGGGCGTTTTTACTACTTTTACTAGCTGGGCGTTCTGACGAGAAGTATCATCCACTTCTCTTCACAACGCCTAGCTTCTGGCAGTGCAGACACACAGCGTGTTCTCGAGCGATCACGCTGTGACGTCACTCACTTCCTGCCCCAGGTCCTGCATCGTGTCGGCCACATCGGCACCAGAGGCTACAGTTGATTCTGCAGCAGCATCAGCGTTTGCAGGTAAGTAGCTACATCGACTTACCTGCAAACGCCGATGCTGCTGCAGAATCATCTGTAGCCTCTGGTGCCGATGTGTCCTCGCTTGTCCGACACGATGCAGGACCTGGGGCAGGAAGTGAGTGACGACACAACGTGATCTCTCGAGAACACGCTGTGTCTGCACTGCCAGAAGCTGGGCGTTCTGAAGAGAAGTGGATGATACTTCTCATCAGAGCGCCCAGCTAGTAAAAGTAGTAAACACGCCCCGATGTACGCACATAATACACGCCCAGTTGGACTTTTACTTTAAACACGCCCACTTGGACTTTTGCAAGCCTCATTTGCATAAATACAAAAATGGTCATAACTTGGCCAAAAATGCTCGTTTTTTAAAAATAAAAACGTTACTGTAATCTACATTGCAGCGCCGATCTGCTGCAATAGCAGATAGGGGTTGCAAAATCTGGTGACAGAGCCTCTTTAAGCCTGTGCTCCGATACATTGATTTCCGGAAAAGCCCCAACAGAAACGAAGCGGCTGAGGGCTTACAGGAGCGCTTCTGCCGCTTCATTTTAGCGATTGGTGGGGAACTCAGTGCTCGGACCCCCAACAATCAAAACTTTGAACATGTCACTATGACATGTCAGAAGTTTGTCGAACATTTAGTTACGCTTTAACTGGTTCCCGACCGTTGGCTGTGTTTTTACGGCCAGCGGTCAGGGTCCTTAAAACCCGCGCCATAGACTTTTTACGGTGCAGGTTTTAACTTGCTGCCCGAGCGATCGGGCAGCTGAATGTCGGGTCTCCGGCTGTCAGTGACTGCCGGGGACCCTGAGGAGAGGATAGAAGCAGCTTTCGCTGCTTCTGTCTTCTCTGATCACTTGTACACAGCGCTCAATGAACGCGCCGCTGCCTCTATTGCTCCCGGTGTTCATGTGACTGGTCACATGATCTCCGTGTGCCGTTAGTGGCAGACTGCTGCTGGAAGGCTCCGACCACTGTATAGAGGCCCTGCTGGGTTACTGCAGCTCTGCGCCTAGTCACTTGAGTATGAGCAAACCTGCATTACTGCAGCACGGCCGCTATAAAGTGGTCGGAACCTTCTGATTTTGTCACCGAACCTTGCATAGACCCCGGAGGCAGCTGATCGGTGCAGGGTCTGGGTGTCGGACCCCCACCGATTACATACTGATGACCTATCCTGTGGATAGGTCATCAGTATAAAAAACCAGCCCCCAACCTGGACAACTCCTTTAAGCAGGACATAAACTTTAGATAACTGGACACCAACTGCTCAATCTGCTGTCAGCTATTCCTACCTGACGCCACCATAGGCCGAGCATGCAAGCTTTTAGGGAATGTTCACACGTAGTGACCAAAAACATCTGAAAATACGGAGCTGTGTTCAGGCGAAAACAGCTCCTGATTTTCAGACGTTTTTGTAGCAACTCGCATTTTTCGCTGCATTTTTTTGTTGTTTTTGGAGCTGTTTTTCAATGAGTCAATGAAAAACGCCACCAAAAACATCCCAAGAAGTGTCCTGCACTTCTTTTGACCAGCCGTCATTTTACGCGCCGTATTTTGACAGCGACGCGTAAAATAAAGGCTCGTGGGAACAGAACATTGTAATTCCCATTGAAAGCAATGGGCAGATGTTTGTATTAGGGGTTTTGTTTTTTTCAGGCGTAATTCGAGGTGTAAAACGCCCGAATTACATCTGAAAACAGTGCGTGTGAACATACCCTTACAATGAGAAGGGAATCAGCTGCTGCTGCACCTCTCAGGCAGCAGCATATCTTCCGCAGGAACAAAAGATAAGGCATGTTGAAATCTAACATACCCGATCCTTTTTCCCCCTTGAGATCTGCCGGGAGAGACTCTCATACACAATAGATTGCGGCCGTTTCTGCTAAAATAGAACCACTTTTATCTCATGTGTACGGACAGCTTTAGGTCTCCTTCACACACAGAATTTTTCTGGAAATTTAAACTGCATCAAAAACCGCTTCTAAAAACACCAGCGTAATTGAAATATAACAAATACGCCTTTTTCTGGCTTTTTGGTGACGTTTTTCATTTAGTATATGCATTTTTTTTGGTGTTTTTTAAGTCCTATAGAGAAGCCTATGGGAAAACCGCCTGAAAAAAACACCATACACAGAGCATTCTGCTTAACATTGGCCACAAAATTAACTAAAAAATGGCACAAACCAAAACACAGTTGCCTGTAGCGCCCTTGACTTTAATGTAACGTCTGGCCACGCTAAAAACTCATCAAAATACGCTGTTAAAAACTCTACGGCTATGTTCACACTGAGTGAAAAACGGCCCGAAAATGCCTCCCGTTGATTTCAATGGGAGGCGGGGGCAGTATTCTCCCGCGAGCGGTAAAACCGCCTCACATGAGAAAGAAGCGACATGCTCTATCTTCGAGCGTTTCCGCTTCTGACCTCCCATTGACTTCAATGGGAGGCAGAGAAAGCGTATTTCGCGGCTCTCAATGGCCGCGAAAATCGGCGTGCAGGGAGAGGAAAATCTGCCTCAAACTTCCAAATTGAATTTTGAGGCAGAAATTCCGCCTGCCAAAAACTCTGTGTGAACATAGCCTAAAACAATGCAGCAAAACACTGTGTGTGTGAATCCAGGGGTTACCCCACCACAAGCATGCCTTATAAATAGGATATACCTATAGGGTGCGCTCACACGTGGCGTTCTTGTATTGTATCTCTCCGCAGTGTAAACTCACATTATGTAGCGTAGTACATATGGCTTCCGTTCATGTACAGAGCAGCGGTATATGCAGCTGCTCTGTACCTGACGGTTATCAATAGTTTATGATAGATAAATGAAGCCACTGAAATCAACAGAGGTAATAAAGAAAGCAGCGGTCAGGGTTGCGTGTGAGGCCGAGGAGATAATGGCGGTGCAGGGGCTGTGTGAGGAGAGTTGAGTAATGGGATGTTGCTGAGGTCGGATATCCGAGAAGCCACACGCAGCAGTATGAGGAGAGCCGGGGCTGTGCGCTTCACACGCAGCAGTATGAGGAGAGCCGGGGCTGTGCGCTTCACACGCAGCAGTATGAGGAGAGCCGGGGCTGTGCGCTTCACACGCAGTTGCGTGCTACAGCTGCTACCAGGCTCCACACTGCGTGCACATATCGTGCGGCTCTATCGCTGCCCTTTGAGCCGTTTTTCCTGTGCTGGGGGGGAGGGCAGGGCCCGGCAGCAGGTGACTGGAGGGTGGTGCCCGGGCGTTTAGTGAGCCGCTAGTCACGCAATGCGTGTGTGCAGGGCGGCCGCTGAGCTGCATGCACGGACAGTGGGCACGACATAATGGGGCAGTGATCAGTCCAGTGCGGTCCTCCAGGTGTAGGGAGAGCGGAGGCAGCAGTCTGTCAGGACATGCTGGGAGTTGTAGTTGTACAGATGGCGGCTGTAGTACTAGATGTAGATAGGAAGATGCTCATTCTGATCACAGGCACCTCATATGGAAGAATGGTTTTGGCTTTGAGCCCAAGAGCGTGCAATCCAGCAGATGTTTGTGCTGCGTGACATTTATGGTCTGTGGTTCATTGTGTCAAGATTGGAAATGTGTCCTTTATGATATACAAATGTCACACCACACACTGTGGCGGGTCTGTTCATATCGTGCAGTATTAGGTCTTCTCACGCTTTTTTTCTTCCTAGAAAAACCGCCATTATATTCAGGAGTCGTTTTATGGCTTTTTTTACATGCTTTTTAGGTGGCGTTTTTTAGTATCACTTTGTGCCGCGGCCAGATAATTACTTTAAAATCTATATTAAATATAAAAGTCTCATACACAGCATTTTGGTTTGTGGTGGGTTTTTTCTAGCGTTTTGAGGGCCTGTGGTGTTTTTTTCAAAACGCAACACGCTGTAGATATGGTGGTTTTTTTTTCCATAGGCTTTTCTATAGGACTTCAAAAAATGCCAATACACAATGACACTTAATAAAAAAAAACGCTACCTAAAACACAAAAAAAAGCCATTAAAATTCATACACGCCCAGTTGTCCATTGAAAAGCTCATTTGCATAAATATAAAATTGCTCATAACTTGGCCAAAAATGATCGTTTTAAAAAAAAACAAAAAACTTTGCTGTTATCAACATTGCAGCGCCGATCACATGCAATAGGAGATAGGGATTTGATAATCTGGTGACAGAGCCTCTTTAAGGCCTCCTAAACACGACCACATTGGTTTTGCGGTCCGCTGCAGTGCATCCGTGTGTCATCAGGACTCGCAAATGCACAACAATTCACCTGTATTGGGGAATGCACAAATCCGGACTGTAAAATTACATGTCCTGAGTTTTTGCGGTCCGGATTTGTGGTTCCCGAACGGATCCGTGTAAACCACGGTCGTGTGCATGGGGCCATAGAAAGGAATTTATCTGCAAAAGTGCGGATGAATTGCGTCCGCAAAAGCACGGTTTATCCTTATACTGTTTGAAGGTGTGCGGTGCTCGTTTTCATTGTTTGCATGGTTCTCCGGTTTCTCTCCGCTGATCTCCGTTCTCTCAGCTGATGGTCGTGGGTTGACGGGAGTTGGACCCACACTGATCTAATATTGATGGCCTGTCCTAAGGATAGGCGATCAATTTTATTAACCTGGATAACACGTAGCAGAGTTAGGGTATGTTCACACGAAGTGCGCAAAAAACTTCTAAAAATACGGAGCTGTTTTCAGGCGAAAACCGCTCCGGATTTTCAGACTTTTTTTAACAACTCACATTTTTCGCTTCGTTTTTTACGGCTGTTTTTGGAGCTGTTTTTCAATGGATTCAATGAAAAACGCCTCCAAAAATGTCCCAAGAAGTGTCCTGCACTTTTGACGAGCCGTCATTTTACACGCCATATTTTGACAGCGACGCGTAAAATAAAGGCTCGTGGGAACAACATCGTAAGTCCCATTGAAAGCAATGGGCAGATGTTTGTAGGCGTATTAGGGGCGTAATTCGAGGCGTAAAACGCCCAAATTACGTCTGAAACCACTGCGTGTGAACTTCTAGAACAGAATGAGTATTCTGCAGATTTAATAATGTGCAGCAATCTCTGGTTTCCATGCGGTACATGTTTTGCACCATCTGGATATGAGATTACTGTGTTCACCCGAGTATCGCACATGAATCTGGACACTTTTTACACTGCGAGTTTGAACTACTCTGGAATACTTGTACGACCAGAATAATAAATATAAATGTGAAGATATACAAGTTCCCTAATTATACCCTAAGCTTTGCTCTAAAATCAACTTATGATATTGCAAAATCTTGAAAGAAAAAATGTTTTTGCAATGAAGTAAAGTCAGGGAATGCAACCATAAACATAAAACATTTATTTTATTTTTTATTGAGGGCTTTGTTCACACTGACGTCACGGTTTTTGAAGAAGAAGCAGCCCCAAAAGCTTCTGACCCTGATTGCAGTAGCTACATGTTATGTTGTCTTATTGATCTCTATATTGATTCTAATGCATAACTGTATCAATATTGTTTATTTCTGTCACCTTTAATGTTTTGCACTGTAGGGGTCACTTCACACGGAGCGTAAATACTGCGGCTTTTCCGCAACGGAATTAGTTGCGGAAAATCCGCTGCAAATACAGTAGCAGCAAAGTGGATGAGATAAAACAAATTTCTTACACAAGCTGCGTAAATACTGAGCCTTAGGCCTCATGCACACGACCGTATTTTTTCCCACCCGTAAATACTGGCGTAAATACGGGTCCGGTGTCACACGTATTCGACCCGTTTTGCACCAGTATTTACGGACCCGTGCCCGTAAATATGGGTCCGGTGTCACCCGTATTCCACCCGTATTTACGGGCACGTTTTTGGCGGCAAAATAGCACTGCACTAATCGGCAGCCCCTTCTCTCTATCAGTGCAGGATAGAGAGAAGGGACAGCCCTTTCTGTAATAAAAGTTAAAGAAATTCATACTTACCCGGCCGTTGTCTTGGTGACGCGTCCCTCTCTTCACATCCAGCCCGACATCCCTGGATGACGCGGCAGTCCATGTGACCGCTGCAGCCTGTGATTGACCTGTGATTGGCTGCAGCGGTCACATGGGCTGAAACGTCATCCAGGGACGGCCAGGACGTCGGGCCGGATGTTGAGAGGGACGCGTCACCAAGGCAACGGCCGGGAGACCGGACTGGAGGAAGCAGGAAGTTGTCGGTAAGTATGAACGTCTTTTATTTTTATTTTTTACAGGTTGCTCTTTATTCTGATCGGTAGTCACTGTCCAGGGTGCTGAAAGAGTTACTGCCGATCAGTTAACTCTTTCAGCTCCCTGGACAGTGACTATTTACTGACGTCGCTTAGCAACGCTGCCGTAATGACGGGTGCACACATGTAGCCACCCGTCATTACGGGAGCTCCATAGACTTCTATGGACTGTCCGTGCCGTTATTATGGCCTGAAATAGGACATGTTCTATCTTTTTAACGGCACGGGCACCTTCCCGTAAGAAAACGGGAAGGTACCCGTGGCCAATAGAAGTCTATGAGCCCGAGTTTTTTTGCAGCCAGAAAAATCTGCCTCAAAAGTCCTTCAGGACTTTTGAGGCAGGTTTTGACCTGCCTGCACTCTCTTTGCCGCATTTTTTTTGGCCGCGGCCGTTGAGCGCCATGGACAAAAAACTCAGTGAAAACCCGCTCACTCTGCTTCACATTGTTGCCAGTGGGAAGTCAGAGACGGAAATGCTTGAAGATAGAGCATGTCGCTTTTTTCCGCTCGTGGTAAAAACCGCCTCCGCCTCTCATTGAAATCAATGGCGGATTATTTTGGTGCGGTTTCAATATCAAAACCAGCGCCAAAAAAACTCAGTGTGAACTAGGCCTGAGTGCTGCAGTTTTCCACAACGGACATTCTGTTCGAAAAACTGCACCACAGTTTGATGTGGTTTTCGCCCGGAATTCCCTCTGGTGCACAGGGCGGATAAGCTTCGTGCTTTTGCGCAGCGTGTCCACCCCGTGTGAACCCAGCCTAGGTGTGTATGCTTTGTGATACTTTCACTGCTTTTTTGTCTGTCCACTACCATAAGAGCATCATAGCGTTGTGGATTATTTCTCCTGATGTCTGACCAGCATTCCAGTCTGCATTAGAGAGCAGGGAAGGATTCTCTTTATCAATTCAATTGGCTAACTTGAAAGGGTACATCTCTGTCCAAGCAGACCAAGCAACAGCGGAGAGACATTCTGCTCCAATTAAAGGAAGTTCAGCGAGGAATACACTTCAAACCTTCAAAAGATTACGCGTTTTGCAATCTCATTAAAAATAAGCAGAGATGTCACAAAGTCTTAACAGCAATACGATTTGACGTCAAAACAATAGCCCATAATCCTGGCAATGGCCTCTGCCGTAACCTCATTAATTGCACAAGACAACAGCTTGAAACCATGAAGACACGTGGCCGGTTATCACATCTGTAATAAATGAGTGGATGAGGGCACAGAGAGTGCAACTCACAATAGCAATCATAAAAAGCTGACACATGACATCTAGAAGCGTGACATATGCAGTATGAAGTAAAGGTGTGGCGCCTAATATGAGCGCACATCATAATTCTACACGTTTATTCTTCCCTGACATTTATTGATTCTATTAGGCCAGAATCACACACAGTTTTGATGCAGTTTTTTGAGCCAAGGTCAAAAGTGGATCCAAAAGGAACGAAAGATATAAGGCTGGGTTCACACGAGCATGTTACGTCCGTAAAGGACGGAACGTATTTCGTCCGCAAGTCCCGGACCGAACACACTGCAGGGAGCCGGGCTCCTAGCATCATAGTTATGTACTATGGGTGCGTGATGCGCGAAATACGCACAAAGAACGGACCTGTCATGAGTTTTACGCTGCGCACTCACGCTGCGCAAAAATCACTGACAGTCTGCACTGCCCCATAAACTAATATAGGTCCGTGCGAGGCGCGTGAAAATCACACGCGTTGCACGGACGTATATCACGTTCGTCTGAATCAGCCCTTATACAGACACCCGGCTCCTCCCTGACGAGACCCAATTTTTCCTCTATACTAAATATGGATTCCTGGATAACAGAGCTCACATTCGGTCTCCACTTCTAAACTTCTCTGAAAGGAAACGAATGTTTAATGAAGCGAATGAACATAATGTAAGTGGCATGATATGAAGTGCTTTATTATAAATCATGGTTCATTTTAAAGGAAACGTGTTATATATCTGGGGTTTAGTGTTCCAAACCTGCCTAC
This sequence comes from Rhinoderma darwinii, assembly GCF_050947455.1. Taxonomy (NCBI): domain Eukaryota; kingdom Metazoa; phylum Chordata; class Amphibia; order Anura; family Rhinodermatidae; genus Rhinoderma; species Rhinoderma darwinii. Next base: position 124,029,150 of record NC_134690.1, read on the forward strand.
GCCAAAAACGGAGAAGGCTGTAATACATGTACTGTGAATCGCCGCTACAAGTGTGTCGGCGATTCACGGTGTGAGCAATAAAGTAAATGAGGGGGAAGCGGCATTTGTATGAGCGCTGTGGCCCTTTCAAATCAGCTCGGGAGTCGGACTCCAACCGATCCGCTATCGATAGGCCATACGTTTTTTGGGACTGGACAACCCCTTTAAATGTTTCATGGATGCGAGTCCCACCTCTAGTATCCTGTCCCACCTGGTGAGACTGCTGCTGGCCACTGCATCCGTGCACAGAATTTAGGAAACACTCGAGCTTGCTGAGCTTCGCTGTTTCCTTATCCCCCATAGAAGAGAATGAGAGTTAGGGGGGATTCACACGAGCGTGTATTCGGTCCGTGCGGGCCGCGTGTTTTTCACGTGGCACGCATGGACCAATACAAGTCTATGGGGCAGTACAGACAGTCCGTGCTTTTTGCGCAGCGTTTGTCTGCTGCGCAAAAAGCGCGACAGGTTCAATAACTCTGCGTATTTCGCGCATCACGCACCCATTGAATTCAATTGTGCGTGAAAACCACTCAGGTTGCACGGAAGCACTTCCGCGCGAACCGACTGAAACAGCGCACCAGCTGTCAAAAGGATGAATGTAAACAGAAAAGCACCACGTGCTTTTCTGTTCCTGAACATCCAAACGAAGTGTCTTTGCGATGAGCGAAGCCGGACAAGCGAACCGAACTTCACCGGGTTCGGCCGAACTCGTTTTGGCCGAACCCGGCAAAAAAATTATCGGTACGCGACGTCAGGAGATAGTCACTGTCCATGGTGCTGAAAGAGTTAAACTGTTTCAGCACCATGGACAGTGACTACCGATCCCAATAAACATGAACCTGTAAAAAAAAAACGAAGTTCTGACTTACCGATAACTCCCGGCGTCTTCCTCCAGTCTGACCTCCCGGGATGACAATTCAGTCCAAGTGACAGCTCCAGCCAATCACAGGCCAAGCACAGGCTGCAGCGGTCACATGGACTGGCGCGTCATCCAGGGAGGTGGGGCCCGATGTCGAGAGGCGCGTCACCAAGGACGCGTCACCAAGGACGCGTCACCAGGGCAACGGCCGGGAAGTTCTCGGTAAGTACGAACTTTTTCTTTTTTTTCAACAGGTTTTTCGATATTGTGTTCGGCATTCACTGTCGAGGGTGCTGAAAGAGTTAGCTCTTTCAGCACCTTGGACAGTGACGGGCGTCGACTAGCCTCATCTCTATGATGGCGGCTGCGCGAAAATCACGCAGCCGCGCATCATACACGGATGACACACGCAGCTGTCAAATGGTTTTTGCGCGCGAAAACGCTGCGTTGTTTGCGCGCGCAAAAACACAACGTTCGTCTGTATCTGCCCTTACAGACACAGCGTAGCCCAACGAGCATATATCCTGGAGAACCCCTTTAATTCCAAGTACCAGAATACATACAGTATATTGCCTTATTCATAGCTGAGAGTTCACCTCTTCCTGCTGAGCCTTAGAAATAAAGACGCTGGGAATTTGTAATTGCATTGCACTACGTCCTCCATATACATCTGCTCTATTGCGCTTTCCTCTCTGTTGCTTGCTGTACTAGCATTCCTTTTTGTATGTGTTAGAGCAGGTGTGCAGCTTTTATTACTCTATTCAGTGGAGACACTCAAGGAATTTCAAGGAACTCTCCACCAGAAAGAAACAGAATTCCTTTTCAATGCATCCATGCCCCACACTCCTCTACAGAACTATCCAGCGAGTGAATTCTTATCCCTGTGCTGTTGGAGGGGACTTCTTATTTATGATAAAGGAAGAAGCAAATGTCATAATATCACTAATATCATAAACTTTATTTCACATAACACTAAACAGGCTATTGATAAGAACAGAAACGCATAAACATCAGGCATCCATTAAAGGGGTTTTCCAGTCCCATAAAATTGATGGCCTATCCTCAATATGTGATCGGTCAGGGTTCGACTCCCGGCACCCCCGCCGATCAGCTGTTTTTAAATGGTCGCAGCACTGGCTCGAGCGCTGCTTCCCCTTCATTTCTACTTGCTCACTGTGAATCGTCTACACACTGAGGGCAGATTCACACGAGCGTGTGTGTTTTGCGCACGCAATAAACGCTGCATTTTATGTGCGCAAAAGGCACTTGACAGCTCCGTGTGTCATGTTCATATGGTGCGCGGCTGCGTGCTTTTCACGCAGCCGCCATCTTTAATGACACTCTGTTTGGATGTTTGTAAACCGAAAAGTACGTGGTGCTTTTCTGTTTACATTCATTTTTTTACTGCTGTTGCGCGAATAACGCGCGTTGCGCGAATAACGCGCGTCCCACGGAAGTGCTTCTGTGTGGTGCGCGTGATTTTCACGCACCCATTGACTTCAATGGGTGCGTGATGCGCGAAAAACGCTGAATTATAGAACCTGTCGTGAGTTTTACGCAGAGGACTCACGCTGCGCAAAAATCACGGACAGTCTGCACCTCCCCATAGACTTGCATAGGTCCGTGCGACCCGCGTGAAAATCACGCGGGTTGCACGGACGTAAATCACGTTCGTGTAAATCCACCCTTAGGCTGGGTTCACACAACCTATTTTCAGACGTAATGGAGGCGTTTTACGCCTCGAATTACGTCTGAAAAAACGGCTCCAATACGTCGGCAAACATCTGCCCATTGCTTTCAATGGGCTTTACGATGTTCTGTGCCAACGACCTGTCATTTTACGCGTCGCTGTCAAAAGACGGCTCGTAAAATTACAGCCTCGTCAAAGGAAGTGCAGGACACTTCTTGGGACGTTTTTGGAGCCGTTTTCTCATAGACTCCAATGAAAACAGCTCCAAAAACGCAGCGAAAAACGCGAGTTGCTCAGAAAACGTCTGAAAATCAGGGACTGTTTTCCCTTGAAAACAACTTTGTATTTTGAGACGTTTTTAACTCTATGTGTGAACATAGCCTTATGGCGGCGGCTCACAGTATTACAGCCTTCTCCTATTCACTTGGTAGAAGGCTGTAATACTGTGAACCACTGCTACAAGTGTGTCAACGATTTACAGTGAGAAATTAGAAATGAAGGGCAAGCAGCACTCATACAAGCGCTACAGCCCCGTCAACAGCTGATCGTCAGACCATCAATTTTATGGTACTGGAAAACCCCTTGAAGGTACGTCACACACGGCGTATTCAGGGCAGATACACTGCGTCAGTCTGCATAGCGTATACGCCCTGAACAACGAAGGGAATGCCGTCCGAAATCCCGCACCACACTGCGATGCGTTTTTTTCAGCCGTAAATTATGCTGCGTAAATTATCGCACATACCTCCTCTGCCGTCCGCTCCAGCCGCCCTGGATGACGTTGCAGGCCATGTGACTGCTGCAGCCTGTGATTGGCTGCAGCGGTCACATGGCCTGCAACGTCATCCAGGGAGGCTGGACTGGAGAATAAGCAGGAAACTCTGGGTAAGGGCTTATTTACACGAGCGTGTTAAATGTCCGTGGGACGGCCGTTGAAACAGCGGCCGTCCCGCGGACCTATGTAATTCAATGTGGCTGTTCACACAGCCGTTGTTTCAATGGACCGCGTGAAGGGTCTGTGCGAAAATAGGACATGTCTGTTCTTTTCGCGCATCACGCATCCCTCCATAGACTCTCAACTATGGGGGATGCGTGACATCGCGTCCTGCAGTGCAGAGCACGGATGTACCTCAGACGTGAAAAACTGCAGTTTGTCATGTCCGAGATGCGCAGCGTTCCTGTAAGTCAGGCCTAAGACTAACTTTTTCTTAGACTTTCTAGACTTTTTTCTTACTTGCGATTTTTGCGGCAAAATCACTGTGATTCTGCTGCAAATATCGCAACACACACCACTTTGTTGCGGGTTTAAGCACCCCATTGAATTCAATGGGAAAACCCGCAACAGAAGAGCTGCAATTCCGGAGCATTAATTCACATGCTGCGGTTGAAGAAACAGCACCGCAGGTCAATTTATGTGCGCTTTTTTCGGCGGCAATTTTCCGCAGTGTGGGGACGAGATTTGTTCACATCTCACCCACGCTGCTGCAGATTTTACGCAATTAATCAGTTTTGGAAAATCCGCAGTGTTTACACTGTGTGTGTTCCTAGTCTTAATGGATAAAAATGGTCCCACAGCAGTAATCACCCCTAATAAAGTCTACGAAATACGCAAATGTGCAAAAAAATTATTTTTCTAGAACCTCCTGAAGGGGAAAGGAAACACGTAGCAGCCACCAGGCTGAAAACAACGCTGACATGCAGTTTTACTGCAAATTTGAGAGGTTTTAAAATGATCTGTTAATGGCCACAAGGTTTTGCAGGTAAACCGAGTCGCCCGTAACAATCAATTTGAAAAACATGCCAATTCAGAGTAACGTTGCATGTCGAAGCAGTTTTAGCCTATACCGCCCGAGTGGTCTTACAATAAGGGTATGTTCACACGGCGGGGGTCCGTAACGGCTGAAATTACGGGGATGTTTCAGCCTGAAAACATCCCCGTAAATTCAGCCGTACCGGCATGTGCAGGCGCTTGAACGCCGCGTCAATTACGGCCGTAATTAGCGCTGCTATTCATTGGAGTCAATGAATAGCGGCTCCAAATACGGCCAAAGAAGTGACAGGTCACTTCTTCTACGCGGGCGTCTATTTACGCGCCGTCATTTGACAGCGGCGCGTAAATATACGCCTCGTGTGAACAGACAAACGTCTGCCCATTGCTTTCAATGGGCAGATGTTTGTCAGCGCTATTGAGGCGCTATTTTCAGACGTAATTCGGGGCAAAAACGCCCGAATTACGTCCGTAAATAGGCCGTGTGAACATACCCTAAGGGTATATATACAGGTGTTGTTCGTTTTGCGCTTTTGACGTGTTATTATTGCCGGAATTTACGTAATCACTAAAAAAACACTACATTTTGCTGCAATTATGAAAACCACATCGAAATATACTCTCAGGCCGGGTTCTCATGTTGTGAATGCACCGCAGCCGAGGTGCGCCCACAAAGTGGACAAAACTGCTCCAACATGTAGGCCAGCAGGCAATTTAACTGCAGGTAAAAGCACTTTCATAGCTAAGAAAAGTGCCTTTACCTGCAGTCAATTTTAAACCTCTCGCATCTATATGAAGACCGCGGTGCGTCCGCAACCTCAGAACTAGGGCTACATCGGAATCCGCATGATACAGCGCATCTAAAACTACCGTGATGTAGTGAAACCAAGGTTATTAGAGCAGAGCTCATGCACACGAGCATATTCGGCTCTGTTCACACCTCGGAGGTATACGTTGGGTGTATTCCCTGACGTATGTCACTGTATAGACTACATCGCCCATTGGCTCTAATGTTAAGAAAACATACCGCACGGTATATGATTTTTTTAGGTGGGCCACTATAGAACAGAGCAATCTGCTGCACTTTACTAGATAATTTACAAAACATTGTCATACCACCCCGACAGAGGCCAAAAGGACTCTCTTTTGGCCTTTGTTGGATGAATGGGGGCCTATGACATTGTTCAAACAAGATTGGAACAGAGCCTTATGAATCTGTGTTGTACAGATCTGTAATACGGCAACCATAGAAACAAAAGAGCTCATACTGTACCTCCAATTTTATACAGAGATATAGGGGATGAGTTATGAAAAGTGAGAAAAACCGTATTTGTTGCCTATAGCAACTTATAAGAAAATTAAAGCTGTGCTGTGATTGGTTGTCATGGGCAACATACACTTTTTTCTGTTAGACAGTTTTCATAACTAGTCCATACTTTATTTTTCTCACAGATTTCATGTGAAAAAACTCGTGGCTCCATCGGGCGCCCTATTATGAAAGTAATTTCCCCTTGTAACGTTGCTTTTTAGATTATACGACGCTGTACAGAAGGACCATACAGTGGCACAGAGTGGCTACAGCTCCGTAACGTGGAACCGTAAGTACTCTGAGTGTCGCCATATGGCTCCGTGCACAGAACTGCAACTAATTCACCGAGATTTCCCACCACTTTTGATAATTTTAAATGGCCATTATATTGTATGGGAGGAGAAAGTGGCAAATACAAATACATTTCTAGTTGAAGACCGTAGTTTCAAATGAATGAAGCAAGACATGTTAGAGAAGTGTTTGATACAGATAGCCTTAGGGCAATAAATATATAGCTGTAGTGTTAACTGTAATACATTTCCAGCTGCACAGAGCAGCAATCCTCAATGTATCCTTGCGAATCACTAGCTGCCAACCACAAAGTCACTTCCGCCAACCAAGTCACGCTGCCTTACGTTACACACCTCCCCCCTCACCCTCGTTGAGTTAGAGTTAGAAGGCGTTACCATGACTACGGGAGACGCTCGGTCTCTGCTAATGACACATGGGATCGCTGCAGGTCACACGGCTCCTCGTCAGGCTTTTCCGGGTAGTGTCCGCTGCCGGTCCCGGTATGTGTATACGTCAGACATTATACACGATGCAATATACCGAGCATCACATGGCTGCATCACATACTGTACGGTCACTATTACAGTGGGCACAGGCAGGGTAACGGCCCGATAGACAAGCATAGAAGTGGGCTAAATGCTGTATAGACATAAGGACTGCGTGTATGGGGATACTGTGGCTTATTTTACTTGTTTTATAAACGCACAAATGTTACCAAGGGATTGTCTCAAAAAAGTCATTGGTGTCATGTCAGACACATTATAAGGGACATGTGAGGTTCTCAACACCGAGAACAAGACTATCACAACCCCGGACCCTCAGTGGCGATGCTGTATGGGGGGTTATGAGTGAGAACAAGTATTAAATATAATGGAGAACGGGAACAGGACCAGCTCATATAATACTTTTTTGGGACATGTCCTTTAAAGAAGTTGTTACGCCCCACCACAATCATTATGGCATATCAACTGCTGGCACTTCTACCGATCCGAAGAACGGAGATGACAGGACCCAGCAGCAAAGTGGCCACATGAGAGCAGAGAGGCTTTATTATCTAAACAGCCCAGCGTTAACGCACCTGTCTCTGTATCTTTCATTGATGACTGTATTACAGATCTGTAGTATGGCACCAATAGAAATTTGTGGGCCCATACTGTACCACTGTACGCCTCTGATTTAATTGTGTGGCATGCTCCATTGCATGCTGTATTACGGAGGTATTGGGAGAATATGGTGAACAAAGGTACCATATAGCAGCTCATGATTGCCCACAGCTCCGTAATATGGAACCGTAGGGACCATGAGTCCCGTAGTACCGGCTCAATCGACATAACATAGAGATCCGACGCATGTGCAGCCCCTTCTCTGTTGAGTAACAGGCTGAGTACCCATGTCATTGGGATCATTGCTGATCCAAGTAGTCAGACCATGAAATTTCAGACCACAATGCTTATCCAGTTTACATGTTATACAACTGGTGATGGGAAACCCCTCTAATCCGGGGTAATGTAAAGATGGTCATAGTCATAAAAATTTTTCCAATGATACAACCAGTGATGGGCTAACTCTACGAAAAGTAGTGTGTCTCTTCCAATTGAGCTGTTTTTGTATTTTTAAATCATCAGGAAAATGTATTGCATACGTTTTGAAGCCTTGCGGTCCTAAAGGCCAGCAGGTTGCATGACCTGGACCTCATAGTGTTGGTTGCAGGACTTTTTCCACGTGAATTGTACATTAATAGCAATGAATGGAAAATGTGGTGTGACTATAAGGGCACGGCCACACGTGGCGGAATTGCTGTGGAATTCCGTGGGGGACAGTCCGCAGTGGAATTCTCCAGCGGACGGTTTTTACAGTTGTTTCAATACATTTTTAGGCAAGTTAGTTCAGACGTTGCGGAAAACTCCGCTGCGGACCATAAGCTGCGGTGCAGAATTTTCCCTCCACAGCATGCACCGACTGTTGCGGAGAAGAAGCGGAATTTCACTGCGGATTTCAGCCTTTGCCATGCAAAAACTGAAATCTGTGGCAAGTCCGCTGTGATATCTGCAACGTCTGAATTACCTGTCAAATATGCAAATGTTGGTGCAGATTTGTTGCGTAATTGCCCCAAATCTGCACCAACATTTGCAGCGGAAAAACTGTGCCATTTCTGGCCGTGCCCTTAATTCCGCTAATTATTTCTATTGGAGTTTGCCTGGTGAATAAAATGTGGTAGTTTGTTCCAGTGTTGGGTTAAATTGGCATTGTTGGCATTATCTCTCATTAGCTTCAGTTTCCTGCATGCAGTTCTGAAACATGACAAGTCTACTATACAGTAGTGCTCCTCTCCCTGCTGCGTCTTCTTAGGTACGTAGGCTTTTAGCTTGCAAAGAGGAAGGAAGGAAAAGAATTAACCACAAAATTGCTGGCCTCCTGTGGCCTCCTTTTTTCCTATTATTCATGGGAAAATTCTATTGTCATGTGGGAACCCTGCCAGATGTCTTCTATGCTATTTAAAGTATTTCTCTCTCACATTAGAATAATGCAGTGTTATTTAGGGTATTTATATTAAAAAAAATACAGCATGTGTTACACACACCACAACATGTAGCCACAACATACATGTGTTATATGAATAAAGCCAAAGTGTGCTTTATTTTTGTAGCAATCTTTTTATTAAAGGCTATGTAAACCTTTGAGCAATTTTTTCTTTATAAAAAACATACTAGAAGACTTTAGACAACTTTTTAATTGTTTTTCCTTAATTTTGTTAACTTTTTTTTGAGATAGAAGCTTTTTGAGATCTTGCGCTCAAACACAAATCTGTCAGGTCAGCGGGACTGACGGCTTTGGTGACAGGATACATAGAAGCTGTATCTAAAAAAGTCTAAACATCTAAAAAAAAAAAATGTCTAAAATCCTCTAATGCCACACAGCCCCCCTTGTATATACTGCCACACAGCCCGCCTTGTATATACTGCCACACAGACCCCCGTATATACTGCCACACAAACCCCCGTATATATACTGCCACACAGCCCCCCTTGTATATACTGCCACACAGCCCCCCATTGTATATACTGCTACACAGACCCGTATATTTCCTGCCACACAGACCCGCGTATATACTGCCACACAGCCCCCTCCCTTGTATATAGCCACACACAGCCCCCTCTTGTAGATAGCCAAACACAGCCCTCCTTATAGATAGCTACACACAGCCCCCCTTGTAGATAGCCACACACAGCCCCCTTCTAGATAGTCCCCCCATTCGCTTGTAAGGGGCGCCACACAGCCTCCCCCTTCTCTTGTACTTAGTGCAAACAGAGCAGAGAGCGGTAGCCTACCGCTACAACTCTCCGCTCTGCCTGACACGACTCACCGTCAGGAGGAGGAGGAGGTGGTCATGCGGTGAAGATTGGATCACTTTTGTCTGGGGTCGGTGACGGCACAGGACTGGACCAGTTCAGTCCCCTGACCTAATGTCAGGTGACTCTATTAGTCCACTCCTGGCACCGACCGCACTTGTCAGCGGATGGCCTGCATGCCGTCTCTGATACTCTGGGCTATCTCCTCCCTCTCTCACCTTCCGGGAGTTCTCATTGGGTGGCCGCTCCGTGAAGGTGAGTGAGGGAGGAGATTGAGAAACTTCCGCCCGCCGCACTGACAGTGCGCGGGCTTTAAAGTTCAGTGAGCGGGGAGGCCGTGGAAGGTGCACGGCCGCGCACTTTATAGCGAACATTGCATCCCTGTATTAAAGTGTACCCCCTCCGCAAGTTCAAACGTCCAATGGTCAACGTCCAATAGTAAAATGCATTAAGTGTAGCTTTCTTTTATACTGTAAATGTCTTCATCCAGCTACAGAAGGGCAGTTGCCACCTGAGTCAGAATTCAGGGGTGCTCCACATCACTTTGAGG